>NC_090647.1:559770296-560070296 GCF_040937935.1 Hyperolius riggenbachi
CTCAGGCGGGTCTTGCACACCTTGCAAATCGCCATGGTACCATCCTCAGTGCAGTCTTCAAAGAAAGCCCAGACTTTGGAGCACCTGCCTTGCTGGCGATTTCTGTTTGCGCCTCTTTTGCGTCTTAAAGGAACTTCCACGCTTGTGGTGCCTGAAATTTCGCGCCGCCCACCTTGTGGCACAAGGCGAACTCGTGCAGCAGTGGGTTCTTCAACAGACTCATCTGTGCTGCTACGACGGCGATGTTCTCGTTCACATACAAAATCTGGGTCTGTGTCCACATTGTCCATACCCTCCTCTTCCATCTCCTCAAACTCGTCATATGTCATTGTGGGGGGCCGCCGCCGTGGAGTAGAGCTCCCCAGAACAACCTCTGCGCAGCTCACTCCAACGTCGTCTTCCAGACCTCTGCCTGGCTGTCACGCTTCAGCAGCTGTGCCCTCTGACCTGCCTTCCCCCTCTCCTCTAAACTCTCTGCACAACAATCTCCGGAGGAGGGGAGGGACACTCACTGGCTGCAGGACCGTGCTGGAAGGTAAGGCATGGGGAGACACGCTGGCATACAGGCTCAGCAGCACTCCACTCACAGCAGCCATCCACATGCCACACACTATACCTACAGCAACAAATGGTGAAGTAAGGAAGTAGCTTCCTATGTGCATTTTGTTTCCTATGTGCTTCCTTATTTCCCATGTGCATGTTTCAAACCCACAGAGCAACCCTCTCCCAGTCAGACAGCCAGCCTCCATCTAAGGGATCAGTGAATAATGGCGCACAGCGCCTATGCATAAAAATGGCGCCGCATTAAAAAGATACGCTTATCGCTATTTATCGTTAGTACTGCATAATAATGGCGCACAGGGAAAAAAGAAGAAAAACGGCACACACTAACGTTATTTATCAATAGTGGCACACACTAACGTTATTTATCAATAGCGCCCTACATAAGCCAAACTGCAGACGTTATTTAACTGCAAAACGGGGAATGGATTTAATGTAACACTGTCTAGATTAGGGTTAGGCACCACTGGGGGGGTCTTAAGGTTAGGCACCACCAGGGGGGTCTTAGGGTTAGGCACCACCAAGGGGGTCTTAGGGTTAGGCACCAACCAGGGGGGTCTTAGGGTTAGGCACCACCAGGGGGATCTTAGGGTTAGGCACCACCAGGGGGGTTTTAGGGTTAGGCACCACCAGGGGGTCTTAGGGTTAGGCAACACCAGGGGGGTCTTAGGGTTAGGCAACACCAGGGGGGTCTTAGGGTTAGGCACCACCAGGGGGGTCTTAGGGTTAGGCACCGCCAGGGGGGTCTTAGGGTTAGGCAACACCAGGGGGGTCTTAGGGTTTGGCACCACCAGGGGGGGTCTTAGGGTTAGGCAC
Organism: Hyperolius riggenbachi; assembly: GCF_040937935.1. NCBI lineage: Eukaryota > Metazoa > Chordata > Amphibia > Anura > Hyperoliidae > Hyperolius > Hyperolius riggenbachi. The sequence goes on from NC_090647.1 coordinate 559,771,674, forward strand.
CACCAGGGGGGTTTTAGGGTTAGGCACCACCAGGGGGTCTTAGGGTTAGGCAACACCAGGGGGGTCTTAGGGTTAGGCACCACCAGGGGGGTCTTAGGGTTAGGCACCACCAGGGGGGTCTTAGGGTTAGGCACCGCCAGGGTGGTCTTAGGGTTAGGCAACACCAGGGGGGTCTTAGGGTTTGGCACCACCAGGGGGGGTCTTAGGGTTAGGCACCACCAGGGGGTGGTTAGGGTTAGGCACCACCAGGGGGTGGTTAGGGTTAGGCACCACCAGGGGGGTTTAGGGGTTAGGGATAGGTACAGAGAGGGTTCTGTGTGTTAACGGTAAATAACAATAAGGCTTTAACGTTAAATAACAATAAGGCTTTAACGTTAAATAGCGATAAGCGGCAAACGGATTAGCGGCAACACCGTGCGCCATTATTCGCAGGCGCCATTTTCAGATGGATGCCCATCTAAAGCCTGCTATACTCTAGCAGACTTACTCCCAATGTGCTCAAAAGATTGATCCCTCTCTGATCGACATCTGATCAGAGAGGGATCTATGACTGCCACACACGGCACATCATTTTTTTATGGATTTCAGCATGAAATCTATTAAAATCAATAGTACTACCACTCTCCCAGGCGTCCCTCTTGTTAATGCTGCTCTCCCCAGGGCCCCTACAGAGTACAGTATTAGCACAGCGGAGTGCTCCGACACTCACCTGTCCAGCCAGGCGCTCCTTCCTGTGTGCTTCCATGTTTTCCCGGTGCCCGTACTGTGTGACCTGGAGGCGCTATGTTAATTTATACATGCTGCTTGTTCACAGAGTACGAGCACCTGGAGATGACGGAAGCACGCAGGAAGCAGCGCGGCCCGAGAGGTGTGTGTCGGATTGTTACACTGTGCTAATACTCTGCAAGCACCAAGGAGAGCAGTATTAGCAGGGGGACACCTGCAGGGCCCTTTACTATCTCTACGTCCCTTGGGTGCATACCACTTTCTCTGCCTTTTCAACCACAAAAAAAAAACCCATTTTGACCAATCTGTAATGACCATTTATTTAGGCCAGAATTGGATCGAAATTACGATTGGCTGGCGTTTTAGGGCATTGATATTCGGCAGATCCGATCACCGTAATTGAATCTGCTGAGGAATATTTTATAGTGTGTATGGATCTTAAGAGGTGCTAGACTGTACATGCTATTTAGGAGCAGACCGTTATTTATTTATTTTTTAGCTGATTTTGTGACAGGCCTCTACAAAGTTTTAAAATCAAAGGTGGGTCACTATACGCCAGGGAACTGTATAGGGGAGGGAGGTGGGCACGCGATGCATGTAAATTTGGGGGCGTGGCTAAAGGCGTGGCAGGGGCGGTTTTAAGTGTCCCTCTTTCCTGGCTCCAAATGTTGGGAGGTATGGTGTACTACTGTTCCCAGCAGACACAGAGTGGCAGTAAACACAATGCTATATAGTGCTGGGTGAGCGGTGTACACAGAGTGGCAGTAAACACAATGCTATATAGTGTGGGTGAGCGGTGTACTACTGTTCCCAGCAGCGACACAGAGCACAATGCTATACAGTGGCGGGTGAGCGGTGTACTACTGCTCCCAGCAGACACAGAGTGGCAGTAAACACAATGCTATATAGTGCTGGGTGAGCGGTGTACACAGAGTGGCAGTAAACACAATGCTATATAGTGTGGGTGAGCGGTGTACTACTGTTCCCAGCAGCGAGTCAGAGCACAATGCTATACAGTGGCGGGTGAGCGGTGTACTACTGTTCCCAGCAGACACAGAGTGGCAGTAAACACAATGCTATATAGTGCTGGGTGAGCGGTGTACACAGAGTGGCAGTAAACACAATGCTATATAGTGTGGGTGAGCGGTGTACTACTGTTCCCAGCAGCGAGTCAGAGCACAATGCTATACAGTGGTGGGTGAGCGGTGAACCACTATTCCCAGCAGCGACACAGAGCACAATGCTATACAGTGGCGGGTGAGCGGTGTACTACTGTTCCCAGCAGACACAGAGTGGCAGTAAACACAATGCTATATAGTGCTGGGTGAGCGGTGTACACAGAGTGGCAGTAAACACAATGCTATATAGTGTGGGTGAGCGGTGTACTACTGTTCCCAGCAGCGAGTCAGAGCACAGTGCTATACAGTGGCAGGTGAGCGGTGTACTACTGTTCCCAGCAGACACAGAGTGGCAGTAAACACAATGCTATATAGTGCTGGGTGAGCGATGTACACAGAGTGGCAGTAAACACAATGCTATATAGTGTGGGTGAGCGGTGTACTACTGTTCCCAGCAGCGAGTCAGAGCACAATGCTATACAGTGGCGGGTGAGCGGTGTACTACTGTTCCCAGCAGACACAGAGTGGCAGTAAACACAATGCTATATAGTGCTGGGTGAGCGGTGTACTACTGTTCCCAGCAGCGAGTCAGAGCACAATGCTATACAGTGGCGGGTGAGCGGTGTACTACTGTTCCCAGCAGACACAGAGTGGCAGTAAACACAATGCTATATAGTGCTGGGTGAGCGGTATACACAGAGTGGCAGTAAACACAATGCTATATAGTGTGGCTGAGAGAGCGGTGTACTACTGTTCCCAGCAGCGACACAGAGCACAATGCTATACAGTGGCGGGTGAGCGGTGTACCACTATTCCCAGCAGCGACACAGAGTGGCAGTAAACACAATGCTGTACAGTGCTGGGTGAGTGGTGTACGCAGAGTGGCAGTAAACACAATGCTATATAGTGTGGGTGAGCCGTGTACACAGAGTGGCAGTAAACACAATGCTATATAGTGTGGGTGAGCGAGCGGTGTACTACTGTTCCCAGCAGCGACACAGAGCACAATGCTATACAGTGGTGGGTGAGCGGTGTACCACTATTCCCAGCAGCGACACAGAGCACAATGCTATACAGTGGTGGTTGAGCGGTGTACCACTATTCCCAGCAGCGACACAGAGTGGCAGTAAACACAATGCTATACAGTGCTAGGTGAGCGGTGTACACAGAGTGGCAGTAAACACAATGCTATATAGTGTGGGTGAGCGAGCGGTGTACTACTGTTCCCAGCAGCGACACAATGACTGGGGGGACCCTGGCTAGCCTGGCTGGAGAGAGAACTACCCTGCCTGCCTACCCAAAGCTAAACCCACAGACAAATGGCGGAGAAATGACGTGGTTCGGGTATTTATTTACCCGAACCACGTGACCCGTTCGGCCAATCAGAGCACGTTCGGGTCCGAACCACGTGACCGTTCGGCCAATCACAGCGCGTTCGAGTCCGAACCACGTGACCCGTTCGGCCAATCACAGCGCTAGCCGAACGTTCGGGGAACGTTCGGCCATGCGCTCTTAGTTCGGCCATATGGCCGAACGGTTTGGCCCGGCCCTGCGAACACCATCAGGTGTTCGGCCGAACTCGAACATCACCCGAACAGGGTGATGTTCTGAAGAACCCGAACAGTGGCGAACACTGTTCGCCCAACACTACATACAAATCAGTAGGGGTTGATTCACTAGGCTACACTGCTCAAGCAGCGCAGCTCAGTGTGGCAGCACAAGTAACATTTTAAAAGTAGACACGCTACAGCTGTAGTATGCACTACTAACTTACTCACGCTACCCCAAAACAAACAGCTGTCCCACTCTGGACAACTTTGTAGGATGAAATCTACACACTTTGATTAGGCCAATAGGCTGCCTGTCACTTGACAGGCAGCCTATTGGGCTAAAGTGTGGGGATCTTGTCCTACAAAGTGAATCAACCCCCAAGTCAGCTAGCTAATTGTACAAGCTGTTAGTCGGTATTTCTCCAAATCAAATCGATCTGACAGTAAATCGGCCAGAAAAATCTGTGTTACCAGCATAAGACCCCCATGAACCTACATATCTGCAGCCAAACTGCACAGCAAGTCCCAGCTGTCTCCCCCCCCCCCCCCCCCATTTCCCTTGCCCATTATAGGTAGCTACAGGTGTCCTTTAGTATTAGGTAGCTAGAAATACCCTCTGAGTTCTATGTGTAGTACGGATAACTAAGAGAACATTAGTAGCAATGAAAAGTCATGTTTTATTTTCACGTATTTAGTTTTTAGATTTCTTTTATATAGCTTTTTGTAATTTGCTATTTACAAACCACACTGTTTTAAACTATGTAGCAGAGCTAATGACCCTTTCAACTTCCATGCAGTAAAAATCTTATCTGAAGCAGTCACTCACTGTTTTGTATAATTGCCACAGAGAACAGTAACCCAAGTTGGGTCAGAGCTCAGAGAAGCTCTTTTGCATAGATAACTGAGGCTTCTTAACTCTTCTTGTATTGGGAACACTAATGGAAAATTTGTATTCTTACCTACCAGTAATTTTCCTTTCCTGATGCGTCCATGGCAAAACATATAGGTAGTAGTCCCGCCCCCTACCCTGATAGGACAGGTATCTAGATGAATTAACGGTAGTGAGACTCCACCCCGTATAACCTTTTGGACTTACCGAGATATGGGTGGGTCCTATATGCTGCCATGGATGCATCAGGAGAGGAAAATTACCGGTAGGTAAGAATACAATTTTCTATTTTCCCAATGCCTCCATGGCAGCACCTACGGGATCTAACTAGTCAAAAAAAAGAAAAGGGAGGGAGACAATTGCCTGTGCACCCAAACCAAAGATTTATTATCTCAAGAGTAACAACCACCAAAAAAAGAATCAAAATTCAGGAACAAGTCAAGAATTAACAAACAAAACTGTCTTCCCAAAGTTTATAGAGGAATTGGCAGCCGGATCTACTCTATAGTGCTGCATGAAAGTGTTGATCGTCTTCCAGTTGGCTGCCTGGCATATTTGGTTCGCAGACACTCCCGCATTTGCCGCCCAAGAGGTTGAGATGGACCTGGTTGAATGCGTTGCAACATTAGTTGGAGGTTCCAGACTGACAGCCACCCTATATACTGTCTAGCGATGGCTCAAACCTCCAATTTTGGGTTCTTGAACGCGAACCGCAATAGACTTCAATGGGCAAGCGAACTTTGAAAAATACAAACAATGTTTCTGCCACAAAAGTGATGGAAAAGATGTTTCAAGGGGTCTAACACCTGGAGGGCGTCAGTGGCTACAAGAGGGAAAAAAAATTCAAAAAGACCTTATAATTTTTGAGAAAATGGATTTTAAAATTCTCCTTCTGACCGTGGGAAAATTAAACGCCTTCCGACTTTAGTGGTTAATAGCAAAGTCCCCTTACATAGTAGACACACCAAATGTGCATGGCATGTAGAGGGGGTCCTCCTACCAGCTGGACAAGACTGAGGAGGACAAGCTTGTGCCTTTTTGAACAGTTACATCAGTCAGTACTATCCTGAGTTGCTAAATGTATCCATATAGATTCACTTGTCATTCTCCACCCCTTGTTACACTGTGCTGGGATTCCACATTCCCCGCCCCTTGCTGCCCTGTGCTGAGGGATGCCATAAAGTTTGACTTTTGGGACACTTTCATATTGCCTGTATAAGCAACTGAAATAAATGACTTATTCTATTCTGGTTTTGTCTCTCCAGTTCTTTGATGTACACTTCGGAAGGTCCAGATATGACTATTTTAAGGGCCATTTTGCACAAGCAGTTGATGCACTCACTCTCACAACTGCTTGCTACGGTCTAGTTACTGCTCGCTGAGCACAGTTCAGCCACCAGTGGAAAAGGGCCCTCAGGGCTCATTTCTGTGGGTAGTTGAACAGTGTGCTCAGCAAGCAGTTCCTAGGCAGCAGCAAGCTGTTGTGAGCTTGAGAGGCTTTTCATTGCCTAAGGCCTCTTTTCCACAGGCAGCTGATGGGCAGTGAAATGCCTCTCACAACTGCTGCCTGATAACTGCTTGCTGAGCACACAGTTCAACTGCCCATGGAAAAGAGGTGTTAGAGGTGGGAGGCTGGAGCACTCCTGAAGTATGTGTGGGTGCAGCATTGGGTAAATTGGCTAGTGGCTAATTTAGTTTCTATGCATTTTCCTGAATTCCCTTTACATCAGTTTGTGCAATCACCTGGCAGCTCTAGGGACCCAGGTTAGAATATGGCCTGTTTGTGTGGGTTTCCTCCTAAGATCCATACCGAATGGTTTCCCAGAAAATTGGACTAGTTGATATGCTCAGCTATGACTGGCAGGAACAGAGCCGATTCATTCCATTCAATTAATTAAAAAGAACCGGATCATTCATTAACCGGTTAGTATAGCTTGGAATGCGTCCCGTGTGGACGCATAACTGCCGCCTCCCGCTGTCTCTCCCCACCTGCCTTCACCTGTGTCACCCTCACCTAGCCTGGCACCCGGTGCCAGGCTAGGTGAGGGTGACAGGTGAGGAGGCGGGGAGGACAGCGGGAGGTGGCAGCTATGCATCCTACGCGGATGCATTCTCTGCTATGTGGGGGGCGGCGGAGATCTTCAATCAACTTAATTGAAGATCGAAAGAAGAGAGGATATTGGTGTGGGACATTTCTGAGGATATTGGCATGGGAAGTTTTTTTTGAAGGTACAGGTAAGTATTTGTGGTTAATTAAGAAAATTAAAGGACTTTTTTCGTGGTTGTGTTTTTATTTCCTTTAACCCTTTGTGAAAATGGGTAAGGGGTACTTTGTACCTCTATACTCATTTTTCCTGGGAGGGGGTGGGCATCTGGGGTCCCCTTCTTAAAGGGGACTCCCAGATGCCACCATGACCCCCCCCCCCCCCAGGGAGTCATCGCCCCCACCTCCTCCTGGGGCACCGGAGGTGGGGAAGAGCCCCTTGTCCATGGATTGGACAAGGGCTCAGGGGGAGAGGGAAGGCTTGGCCGCCCCTATCCCCCAGAGCCTCCCTATACCATGGACCATGCGGGCTGGTATAGCTCAGGGTGTGAAGCCCCAGTTGGCCGGGGCTCCGCATTCTGGCTATCCCAGCCTGCATGGGGGAGTTACAGAGGCTCGGGAGAGGGGACCCCACGGCATTTTTAAAAAAACTTTCCCACACTCTGAACATAAAAAAAAAAAATGTAAACATTGTTTCCCACTACCTTTTTAACATATCCTGCACATTTGGTGTTGTTAGGATGTAAGGGGCCTATGCTATTAAAGTTGACCCAAATTAAAAATACAGTGTCATTATGCATTTAAATGTAACTTTTTTCCTTTGAAACTTTAAAATCGATTTTCTCAAAAAGTATAAGGTCTTTTTTTTTCCTCTTGTTCCCACTGTTCTTCTTAACATTCCCTGCAAATTTGGTGTTTCTAGCTTTTAAGGGGGTTTGCTATTAAGCGTTAAGGGACACAAGCCAAATTAGAGTTTTACTCACCTGGGGCTTCTACCAGCCCCCTGCATCTGTCCGGTGCCCGCGTAGACTCGCTCCGATGCTCCTGGACCCGCCGGCAGCCACTTCCGGTTTTAGCGACAGGAGCCGACAGGATTCTTCACGTTCCTGGCCGTAATAGCACCCTCTATACTGCTATGTACTATATGCTATAGCAGCATAGAGGGCGCTATTATGGCCAGGAATGTGAAGAATCATGTTCCCGGCCTGTCAGCTCCTGTCGCTGAAACCAGAAGTGGCTGCCGGCGGGTCCAGGAGCATCAGAGCGAGTCTACGTGGGCACCGGACAGCTGCAGGGGGCTGGTAGAAGCCCCAGGTGAGTAAAACTCATTTTTTTTTTTTGGCTTAAGTGACCCTTTAAAGTCGGAGGGCAGACATTATCCAAACGGCAGCAAAGCAGGGCTCAAAACGATAAATATCACTCAGGCAGGACAAAAAAAAAGCAAGTTTTAAAACGATAAATTACGTTCACAAGGACTGCGCCATTTTTTAACCTTAAAAACGATAAATATCATCCAACGATGCAAGTCAATGCGGAGCCATTTTTTAAACATCGGCGCTGTGCACCATTTTTAACTGATCTGGACTACGTAGCTGTCATTTTTTGAAAGATATCTTGCACTGCCTGCTGTATAAAAGATAACACTTGCTCACTATCTGCTTCTTTGTCCCTGGCCAGTTCCGTGATACATCAATTCACATACTTATCATTAGGCAAGGCTGGTTGTGAACATGACCAACATAAATTTGGATCCATTCTTTTATGACGGGATATTTCCTCTGAATCAGAAGGATGTAACCTCGATCTATAATGTCTTCTAGGAGAATGATTGGCATAGTAATATCTCGTAGGAGAATAATGATCAGAGTCGTATCTGGCATATGAAGAAGGACGTCTTGGTGAACGTCTATATCCATAACCACGTTCATCATGTCTCCTGGGAGATCTGCCTCTATGTGAGTTATTATGGCTTCTCCCGGTACGTTGTTCAGGTGAACGCCTCCTCGGAGAACTTCTCCGGCTAACATGCTTTTTAGAATTCCCTCCATGATAATAGTCCATAGGTGGAGAATGTCTTCTAGAAGAATTTGACCTATTTGATTGAAGATAAACTTCTCAATCGTCTTGAGATTGAGAACAAGGCAGAGTGTTCAAAGACAAGGACTGGTTACTTTTAGGGACCATAAGTCCTTCTCCCTCATACGGACTGTGAAAACACAAAAAACAAGACAAAGGGCTCTATTCTCAAAGAGGCCAAATCACCGCAAAATATTACCGCAAAATTACCGCCAGCGGTAATCTCCGCATTTTTTCTGCATTCACTAAAATTTTCCGCATGTTTTCCGCATGCGGTAAAAAGAGTGCGGAAATGGCAATTAAACGGTGCGGTAAACGTGCGGTAAAAAGGTTGCATGAAAAATAGTTTAAAAAAAAAAATGTCAAAGTCCACCAAGCACAGCACTAAGCCTCCAGACGTCATTAAAATCAATGGGATGCGAAATATATCACCTACTACTTGTAGGTGATAAAAAATCGGTAATTAACGCGGAAATAATGCGTCTGAAATATTTTGTGAATGTGTTTTTTTTGGGCGAAAATACTGACTTTTGCGGAACTTTTTCCGCATTACTACCGCACATTTGCCGCATGCGGAAACAACATGCGGGAAATTTTGTGAATCTTAACATGGCGATGTTTTGGTCGCAAATTTCCCACACTGAGTTTACCGCATGCGGGAAGCCATTGAGAATAGAGCCCATTCTGGTGTTTTCACTAAAAATCAGAAGTAAAATTTAAAGAGAGAGAGAAAGCGCTCTTTTTAGGCACTGCCCGAGCAACCCAGTGCACTACAGATTGATACCAATAAACACCCTGTGCATACACCTGTCAGCTGCTCTCTTGCACAGCCGGTTAGTGCTCGGTACCGGCACTGCACAGACACCCCCACATGGAGTCTGATTTAATTAAGTGCAGCCGCAGCTGTCCTCAGACTCGACATGTGGCGGTCTACTGCCACCTTGTGACACCACCGTGTGTCAGCCCTCGACATGCATGGTGTTACTATTGCTGCAATCTGGCTGCATTTAAATTGCACCTGAATTGCACTGGCAGGCGGCACATGGGAGACTGAACCGCTCGGCAAGCACGCAGTTCAGCCTGACTTCTGAAAGACGCCCCAGGGCCAATTCACACTAGAAAATAGCAGAACGGTAGTGCTTAGTGTTACCGTTTTGCGTGGGTGATTATACCGTGATTAGCGCGGTAAAATATCTGGACACTCTCGCTATTCCCAACGATCACTATAAGCGCTTGTTTAAGCACTGTACCGCAATAGCTCAAGAATTGCGGCAAAATGAAGTTTCGCGCTTGCTGTTAATCGCGGAACACCCGCAATCAGTGGCAATCGTGGCAGTGAGATCACTGCCCCAGGGGCGGACTGACCATTCAGGCACTTGGGCACAGACCGAGGGCCCATGGTCAGGGGGGGACCGCCAGAGCACCCTGAGAAGGAAGGGAGGCAGCCAGCAAAGGGGAGCGGTATGTACAGCGGCGGAGAGGGGGGGAAGTTCCACCCACCTTCCCTCACCTTAGGGCCCCCCTTCCTGGCTCTCCCCTCTGGTAACTCGGCGGCTAACAGCGGGCGGGGACTTACCGCCGTTCCTCCAGCCGCAAGGGACGCTCTGCTCTGTGTACGGCTAGTCTGGTCTTCAGTAGACCAGACTAGCCGCGCACAGAGCAGAGCTTCCGCCGCCGGCTGGAAGAATGGCGGTAAGTCCCCGTCCGCTGACCGCTGTTAGCTGCCGAGTTACCAGAGGGGAGAGCCAGAAAAGGGGGCCCCAAGGTGAGGGAAGGGGGGGAGACTTCCCTCCTTCCCCACACTGTGCACACCGCTCCCTTTCACTGCGCTCCTCCCCTCCTGGGGGACACCTCTAGACCTAGCTATATACTGGGGACACCTAAGACCTTTGCTGCATATACTGGGGACACCTATACACATTAATACATATACTGGGAATACCTATACACCTGGCTACGTATACTGGGGTCACCTATAGACCTAGCTTTACTGGGGACATCTATACACCTGGCTACATATACTGGGGATACCTATACACTTGGCTACATATGCTGGGAACACCTATAGACCTGGCTATCTGTAGTGGGGACACCTATAGACCTGGCTACCTATTCTGGAGACACCTGTAGACCTGGCTATCTATACTGGGGACACCCATAGACCTGGCTACCTATTCTGGGGACACCTATAGACCTGGGTACTTATACTAGGGGCACCTATAGACCTGGATACCTGTACTGGGAACACCAATACACCTGGTTACTTCCACTGGGGATACCTTTAGACCTGTTACCTATACTGGGGGCACCTATTTTGGGGTACCTGCTGCCAGATTAACTATTTTTGGGGAACCTCTGCTGCCAGATTATGTGTATTTTTGGGGAACCGATGCCAAATTGTGTATGTTAGGGTAACTGCTGCTTCCAGATTATGTGTATTTTGGGGGAACCACTGCTGCAAGATTACATGTATTTTGGGTGATCCGCTGCCAGATTATGCATATTTTGGGCAACCGCTGCCAAATTATGTGTATGTTAGGGAAACTGCTGCTGCCAGATTACGTCTATTTTGGGGGAACGACTGCCATATTATCTGTATTTTGGAGGAACCTCTGCCAAATGGCGTACATTTTTGGTGAAATTCTGTCAGATTACATGTATTTTGGGGGAAACACTAAGGCAGAGCTCAAACTTCCCCGACAGACCTTTTACACCACTGACAAGGTCATGTATATTTTGGCCCACCCATGACCACCCCCACATTCTGTTGCGTGACCACACCCATTTTTCGGCACGCCGCGCATAGCGCAGCGTAGGGTTATTTTTTTTATCAGTATAAAATATCTGTTGGCAGTAAATTATTAGATCTTACTCTGTAAAAAATAACATGAAATGTGGACGACACTGGTACGGGGCCCCATAATCTCCTATTGCCCCTGGGCTGTCCTATAGTTATAATTGCGCTAGCACTTCGGCTATTAGCAGGAATCACCCGCTAATCGCCCTAGTGAGAGCAGGTCCTCAAAGGGCAACAGAGGCATGCTAAAGGTGCGTACACACATGCGACTATAGTCGTTTGAAACGATCGTTCCCCGATCCTTTCAAACGACGATCGTTTGAAAAAAATGCAGCCAACGACTATGAAGTCTAACGACGGATGAGCTAGATCATTCAAAACGAACGATCTAGCTTGGCGGATTTTTCCCGACGACGATCGTTTGCAAAAGTAGTACATCGTTGGAAACGGTCGTTCGTACTAAGCTTGACATGCGCATTTCACTATTTCTCCATGGAACTTTTCATTTTTATGCGCAGGTGCAATAGTTACTTTTACGTGATGTAACGTTCGTTCTAACGATCAGATCGTTACACACCTTTTAAAACTAACTTTACTTAGGGCGTTCTTTCATCAATTAAAAGTTCGTTCGTCGTGACAACAAACGATCAGTTGTCAACATGTTCTTCGTAGCTTAAGTCTAGTCTGAGCACAGCGCCGCTCAGATCGGACTCCATGTGGGGGGGGGGGGCGCCTCTGTCCGAGCTCAGCCTCAGTCCTGAACAGTTAGGCCTCCTTTCCACAAACTGTTGAGCTGTGTGCTCAGCGAGCAGTTACCAGGCAGCAGCGAGCAGTTACCAGGCAGCAGTCAGCAGTTACCAGGCAGCAACAAGCCGTTACCAAGCAGCAGTGAGCAGTTACCAGGCAGCAACAAGCCGTTACCAAGCAGCAGTGAGCAGTTATCAGGCAGCAGCAAGCAGTTGTGAGAGTTTGAGGCATTTCACTGCCTATCAACTGTCTGTGGAAAAGAGGCCTGAACTAGTGCCTTGCTGGTGCAGGAGAGCAGCTGAAAGGTGGTGAATTTGCGCTTGTCAGTTGTTGCGCCTGTTAAAGGGGCCTTAGAAATAGCCAATGATATTAATAATAATTCCCACTGGCATGCAGAATTATGTAGCAATTTGTATGCAAATTTATGCAGCTTCACAAAATGGACCAATCAAATCCTACCAAGGTTTAAATTGATTGGTCCATTTTCAAACTGCATATATATGCGCACTTCATTTGCATAATCTTGCATCAAGTTGGAATTATTTGCATCTTACTGACCATCCCCAGTAAGGCCTCTTTTCCATGGACTGGTGATAGGCAGTAAAATTCCTCTCAAACTCTCCCAACTGCTTTCTGCTGCCTGACAACTGCTCACTGCTGCCTGGTAAGGCCTCTTTTCCACGAACTGTTGAGCTGTGTGCTCAGCAAGCAGTTGCCAGGCAGCAGTGAGCAGTTGTGAGAGTTTGAGAGGCATTTCACTGCCTAGAAACAGTTCGTGGAAAAGAGGCCTGACTGATTGCTGAGCACACAGCTCAACAGTCCATGGAAGGAAGGCCTTAGAATCAGCAGTGAGAGCATTTGATTGGACAGATTCCAAACTGCATAAAATTTGCATGTAAACTGCAATCATTTGCATCTCGCTAACCATCTCCACTAAATAGGCAGAATAGTCTCCTTCTTGAAAACCTGAATCACCCTCAACTTTTCTGCCAGTTAGGCCTCTTTTCCACAAACTGTTGAGCTGTGTGCTCAGCGAGCAGTTACCAGGCAGCAGTCAGCAGTTGTGAGAGTTTGAGAGGCATTTCACTTCCTGTAAACAGTTCGTGGAAAAGAGGCCTTAGGGCTCAGCTACACTATAAGCTCCTTTCTGAGCGCTTTTAAAAAATCTCTCCCAATCACTCTCATTAAATTAGCTGTAAAAATCGTTTAAAAATTGCTGCAATTTTTCACGTATGAGATCACGCAATCGCATCGATTTTTACTGCAATTTTAATGAAAGTAAATGGGAGCAATGTTTTAAAAAGCGCACAGAAAGCGCTAATCAATCACAAAGCACTCAGAAAAGTGCTTTAAGTGTGGCTGAGCCCTTGGCCCTCTTTTCCACGGACTGTTGAACTGTGTGCTCAGCAAGCAGTTACCAGGCAGCAGTGAGCCGTTATCAGGCAGCAGTGAGCCGTTATCAGGCAGCAGTGAGCCGTTATCAGGCAGCAGTGAGCAGTTATCAGGCAGCAACAAGCAGTTATCAGGCAGCAGTGAGCCGTTGTTAGAGTTTGAGAGGCATTTCACTGCCTATCAACCGTCCCTGGAAAAGAGGCCTCAAACATATTCAAACTTCATAAATTTGCATAAAAAGTTTGCATCAACTTGGAACTATTTGCATTGTATTGACCTTCCTAATCTCTAGTTGTTGGTCCCCCACCCCTCCTTCCAGCTGGTAATGGTACAGCCCGCACATATATAAGCACTTGCTCTGGTTACCTGCAGTCATTCAGTCAGTTGCTGCACAATAGAAGATGTGTGACCAGAAGCCCCAAGTTCAGCAGCCTTTGGATGGAGGATTTGGGGAAGTGCAGCAGGTAGATGAGAAGATCCAGGCTCTCTGTGATGCAGTAAGTGGCAGTGATATTCTTATAGGGAGATTGTAAAGCTCATATATCAGTTAGAGGAGCCTTCTCTGAAGGCTGTAATATGAAAGCAAGTTTTTATTTGTTGATATAAATTTTACAAATCTAATCTAAAGGCTTACCACTGTTTCTTTACTTTGGCACAGTAAGTAGTAAAGATCTGACCAGTCTGGTTTGGACTAGTCTATCACCTCATGGAGACCTTGCAAGAATTACTTTAATTTCAAAAATGCTCCTTGGTTGACAGGCACAACCCAACTGCCGCCACATTGAGCTCTAGTCACAATCACACATGTGGTAAGAGACTTTTGACTGCTATATTCTCTAGTGATAACTTCTGTTTTTTTTGTCGTTTGTTTTTCTCCTTTACACACGAAAAATGCTAAGACCAGCAAACCTAGTGCTCCAGACTCCACTTAAAGGGATCTGAGATGAGAAACTATAACAAATTGCTTGTCTTATCTAAAGTTTGGATTGTTTACACAGCAAATCTAGCTACAAACAGATTCAACAGTTTTTGATTATTTGTTCCTGTGATACAATGAAAGCAGCTATGTGTGTCACATTACACACAGGCAAGCTGATAGCATCTGCAGCCCTCAGCTCCATCCCCTCTCCTCCCTCCTCCCCTCTGCCCCTGAAATCTCAGTCTAATAACCTCCTCCTCCTGCCCAGACTGAGGTCCCATAAGCCCTTGCTACAGCAAGTGCAATTCTGCATGTGGAAAATTATTGTGAATAGAGCCCAATGGTGTGCAAGTGCCTGATTGTAATCTGCTACTTATGATTATACAAAATGTTGTGTAAATTTCTTTTCTTGCAATTACAGCCATATGTGATTAGTTTGGACATGCGATTGAAGTGACCTATCTGAAATCTTGCACAATTTCATGCTGACTCTAGGGGGTTATAGCAAAGCCCATATGCATGCTATCACCAAAACTGCTACGTATGCTAAGGGTATTATTGGGAAAGTAAATGGGGTGTTTCTCCCCCCCCAATATTCCCCTTAACATAGCAATTTTGGTGATAACATATGGTGGCATTGCTGTTAACTGCTAAAAAGTTGATGCAAAATTACAGCTGGATTTAATTTCCATGTGAAATATTCCCAAAACGTTGCATTACAATTTCTTGTAATTGTGAATTGGGATGCAAAATTACAATTATGACACTAGTAAAGAATGAATAGTATGAGGGATATGGACTTATATTTGTGCTCTTTGGGGGCTTAATGTAACATAAGGTGAAAACAGATGAAGAAGCTTTGCCTCATGCCCATGTGTAGGTAGGCTCTCGTACTACATGGCAGTGGTAAGATGGGCCAATCACAATTGGATGTGTACCTGGCTTAACCACTTGATGACCCACCCTTTACCCCCCCCCCCCTTAAGGACCAGTGCTGATTTTTGTGATCTGTGCTGGGTGGGCTCTGCAGCCCCCAGCACAGATCAGCTGGCATGCAGAGCGATCATATCGCCCCCTTTTTCCCCCCTATGGGGATGATGTGCAGGGGGGCTCTGATCGCTCCTGCTGGTGGCATGTTGTGGGGGGGGGGGCACCTCAAAGCCCCCCTCTGCGGCGACATTCCCCCCTCCCTCCCGGTGATCGGGGCTGCACAGGACGCTATCTGTCCTGTGCAGCCTGTGACAGGATGTCCTCTGTCACATGGCGGCGATCCCCGGCCGCTGATTGGCCGGGGATCGCCGATCTGCCTTACGGCGCCGTACAATGTAAACAAAGGAGACAAATGTCTCCTGCATTTACATTTAGTCTGCGAGCCGCGATCAGCGGCTCGCAGGCTATTCACGGAGACATGCTCCGTGATCTAACAGGAAACGGCCGCTCGCACGAGCGGCCTTTCCTGATATTAGGGAGGCACCTGGCGACGCAAATGTGCGTCGCTGGTCCTCCAGCTACCACTTTGCCACCGCACGGTATGAGTGTGCGGTCGGCAAGTGGTTAAAGGACAACTGTAGTGAGAGCTATATGGAGGCTGCCATATTTATTTTTCTCTTAAATACCAGTTGCCCGGCAGCCCTGTTGGTCTATTTGGCTGCAGTAGTGTTTGAATAACACAAGAAATAAACATGCAGCTAATAAACATGCAGCTAATCTTGTCAGATTTGACAATGTCAAACACCTGATCTGCTGCATGCTTGTTCAGGGGCTATGGCTTCTAGTATTAGAGGCGGAGGATCAGCCAGGTAACTGGCATTGCTTAAAAGGAAATAAATATGGCAGCCTCTATACCCCTCTCGCTACAGTTGTCCTTTAAGGGCTGGGTTGGGGTTAATGGGAACCAGTGCTTGTCAATGACATGCACATAATACTCTGTCCCAGGTTCTCAACGTGTGGTACGCATACCCCAGGGGGTACTTCTGATGGTTCCAGGGGGTACTCTGTTTTCATATACTTAACCAAGAATAACAACTTTAGAGTCTTAGAAAATGATAAATCTTATTTAAACACCAAATTAGTATTTTAGCTGATTAAAAGCAATAGTAAATGCTTGGAAATAGTTTAGAACCAATTATCATGTACTACAATGAAATATATTTGTCAAGGGGTACTTGTGATAATGTTTACTATGCCAGGGGGTACTTGGAGAGTACAGGGTTTTAAAATGGGTACATATACCAATAAAATGTTGAAACACTGCTCTATGTAGTCTATGCAGCTTGCAGGCTCAATAGAGTGAAGCTAAGGTGACTCTACTGGTCCATTTAGCTGCAGCAACTCAGCAGTAGGAGTGATCAGTCACATGCACAACATTCTGACTTGAAGCTTAATTTTATGAAAATGATGTAGGTTAATTGACCAATCAAATGAAACTGAGGCAGAAGTTAATCCAATGTCCACCTTAGTTTCATTTGGTCACAGCATAATTTATATTATCCTGCCTCCACTCAGAATTGCCATGGTAACAGCCCTGTCAGAAGGCTGCAGGTTGATTCCTGCTTGGCAGAGCGGTGGTACAAGTGCAGCTAAATGGCTTCTTCAGTCACTACTTTAGGTCCTCTTCCTTAAAGGGAAACTAAACTGAGAAGGATGTGTGTTTTTTTTTTTTTTGTTTTTTTTTATATATTCCAGTTACCTGACTCTCCTGCTGATCCTGTCTCCAATACTTTAGCCCCTCAAAGAGTATGCAGATCCGTAGCTATGACTGAAGTCAGACTGGATGAGCTGCATGCCTGTTTCTGATTCAGCCAATACTGCAGCCAAATAGAGCAGCAGGACTGCCAGGGAACTGGTATAGTTTAAAAAGAAACCTCCCCATCCCTCTCAATTCTCAATTAAGGTTCCCTCTAATGAAAAGCTAACAGGTCACTCTTGTAATGTGAGACACAATACGAGCATGGAGTACTCACAGCCAATGTGTCAAGTGATATTTGAGATTTCATCCACAAAAGCTGGTTCTCTGAAAGACGTTTGCAAACATTCTTGGCTCCTGTCAGGGTTGGAACCCACTAGAGCGTATTTGTGAGTGTTTAGGGAGCGATTCAAAACACTAGCGATTTCCCTAAACACTCGGCTAATGCTAAAGGATACCTGAGGTGACATGAGATAGACATGTGTATGTTCAGTGCCTCGCACACAACTAGGCTGCGTTCCCCTTTTCTTTTCTCTGCCTGGAAGAGGTAAATATCGTATCTTTTAATGGATGGGCCAAATTCCACTGGAGCGATTGCAAACGCAGGACATTCAGCATTTTTAGCATTAACGTTTCTGCAAAGTATATAAACAATGGCCTAATTGCTCGTCAAACTACAGAGCGATTTTGCTAGTTTTGAAGTTATTGCACACTGTAAAAAATTAACTAAAAGGACCAATCACTTAAAAATGCTAATCACTACACACTTGCTGGCAAAATGCTTACTCTTTAAAATCGCTATAAAATCGCTTACAAAATGATAACCGTTGCAATTACCAATTTGTAGTGGGTTCCAGGCCTCACTTTGAGGGACTCTTTAGGAACCCTGTCCCTCTTTCTCCCTCATGTGTCCCTCTTTTAGGACTGATATACAGATCTATGTAAAATGTGTTTTCTACTGAAGTGTTTAATTGACTCAACTTTATTCCATCCTTAAGGTGGCCACACAATAACTTTTTTTTTTTTTATTTGTAAAATTGAGAATTGCAATCAATTTCTGACATTACAAACATCTGACCAATGTACCACACCGATGTTCAATGCCCCCCATTATGATCAAACTGATTGAAAACTCTTAGACTTGCTAGTGTGAACTTGAGGGTAGTTGGAATTACATGCTGTGTAATCTTATATCTCCCTCCCCTCTGCAGGTGAAGCCGCAGTTCTTGGAGCAGTCTGGAGTGAACACCACCATGTTTGTGGCCAAATCGTACAGGCAACAGGTTGTGGCCGGCATGAACTACCTCATCAAGGTAACTTGTGCACATGTGGATGCTGGGGGGTCTTGGCACAAGAAGTTTATAGTATTAGTAACCTTACCTTGCTGAGATTTAGTAATAGAAGGCTTGCAACACGCATTAATCCTACTGACTTCATCTAACACTTTACAGGGCCGGTTCTAGACTTTTTGCTGCCTGAGGCAAACTTGTGAGGGTGCCCCATCCCCTCCCCAATTTGAAATTATTGCACAGCAGCACCAGACAATTTACTCTGCTTCATTTAATGCTCTCACATGACATGCTGCAGCCCAACACAATAGCACGCTGGCTGTGGGTGACAAACTGCTCACCCTCAGCTACTCCATTCCTCCTCAGTCAGGACAGCAGTGCCACCTCCTCCCTTCTGCTGTGCAAGTCAAATGAAACCCTGTTCCCCTTCTGCCTCCCTCCTAACTCACTGCCAGACTTCTCACACAGCACAACAAGCTGCTTTTCCCCAATGACCACTCCACCTAGCTCTCCTCTTGCGTCTCCTCCTCCTCTGCATGTTGGTGTAAACACAGCACAAAAATGCTGCCCCGTAAGCTCTGCGCCTGATGCAAATGTTTCACGTTGCTTGGCGAGAACCAGCCCTGACATTATGCGTCTTGCTCCTGCATTCTTGGTTACCTAGAAGTTGTCTACTTGCTGACTTCTGGCACTCCCTGATTGCAGAGCCGGGACAAGGTGTTCCAGCACCCAAGGCTGAGATACCAAAGTGCGCCCCTCTATCCCTCCCACCCCAGCTGCCACACACTGATTGCTATTAGACTAAGAGGCACCTCCCCATCCCTCCCAGCCATCACACACTGATTACTATTAGACTAAGAGGCACCCCAGGGCCCCAACACCTTAAAGCACGTGTCGAACTCCAGGGCTGGAGGGCCAGATCCATGCCAGTGTTCATGATGGACTGAGAAAGAGAGGAATGTGTTATACCTGATGGACCGCACCTTTCCTGATTCAGAACCATCAATTAATTTGAGCTGTCAAAAATGTTAGGACCTTGGCCCTCATAGGACCGGTTTGACATCCCTGCCTTAAAGGGATTGTCCAACAAAGTTTCACTACCTGGGGCTTCTACCAGCCCCATGCAGCCATCCTGTGCCCTCGTAGTCCCTCACTGCTGCTCCAGTCCCCCGCTGGCAGCTAGTTCTGCTTCTACCAGCCCCATGCAGCCATCCTGTGCCCTCGTAGTCCCTCACTGCTGCTCCAGTCCCCCGCTGGCAGCTAGTTCTGCTTCTACCAGCCCCATGCAGCCATCCTGTGCCCTTGTAGTCACTCACTGCTGCTCCAGTCCCCCGCTGGCAGCTAGTTCTGCTTCTACCAGCCCCATGCAGCCATCCTGTGCCCTCGTAGTCACTCACTGCTGCTCCAGTCCCCTGCCGCCAGCTAGTTCTGCTCCTACCAGCCCCATGCAGCCATCCTGTGCCCTCGTAGTCACTCACTGCTGCTCCAGTCCCCTGCCACCAGCTAGTTCTGCTTCTACCAGCCCCATGCAGCCATCCTGTGCCCTCGTAGTCACTCACTGCTGCTCCAGTCCCCCGCCGCCAGCTAGTTCTGCTTCTACCAGCCCCATGCAGCCATCCTGTGCCCTCGTAGTCACTCACTGCTGCTCCAGTCCCCCGCTGACAGCTAGTTCTGCTTCTACCAGCCCCATGCAGCCATCCTGTGCCTTCGTAGTCCCTCACTGCTGCTCCGGCGGTCCCCCTCTGTCAGCTAGATTTGTTTTTGCTGACCGGGGGGGGGGGGCGCGTTGGCAGGCTGCATTGCGACCATTTTTATGCATTCCAGCTGGTGCAGGAACATTACGCATACAATTTTTTTCATGTTAGCGGTGCAACACTAATATTTTAGCATTGCCCCACAAATGTATTAGCGTTGCACCGCTAATGTGAAAAAAATGTATGCGTTCCCACACTAGCAGGAATGCATACAAATGTACACAATGCGGCCTGGCAAAAATGAAACTAGCTGGCGGCGGGGGACTGGAGCAGCAGTGAGTGACTAGGAGGGCACCGGATGGCTGCAGGGGCTGGTAGAAGCCCCTCCTTTTTTTTTTTTTTTTGTTTTTTTTTTTTTTTGTTTCCCGGACGTCCCTTTAATCTCTATTTGGCTTGCAGTCACTATGTATCCCCTTTTCTTATATCTCTCTCTGCTTCAAACACAATAGGGGGATGATGGCTAAGTGAGTTGTGTGCCCCCTCCTACACTGAGGGCTCTCTCGCCTCTGCCCGGCCCTGCCTGATTGTAATCTAAGCATCCCAGTGTGCCATAGCAACAGTTGAATTGCAGGCTATGGTTTGGAGGGAGCACTGAAGAGACAGTAGCTTGTATGGTTGAGCCAGCATAAAGTCCATGGGGGGGGAACAGTTTTCAATCCACAACTTGCATCGTTCTACCTGGCTGAACAGTGTGGGCATATTACTACAACCTATCTGGATATCGGTAATATTTACCAATGTTTTTGCTATGCCCTACTACAAGTGTACATTTTTGTTCTACAATAGTTTGCCATTTTATTAGATGAAGCAATAAAAATATTATAACATTTCAGCTATACCCCACAACCTTCTTCTGGTGCCCTTATTTAATGCATGGTGTATAGAGCTGCCTGTGGTTGAAAGTGAAGTTCTGAAGCCTTAAGTATGTCCAAAGCTTTAGTTTAGGCTCATTTAAAGCAACCCAGAGACGAATAAAAAAAAAGCAGCTTTAAACTTACCCGGGTATTCCTCCAGCCCCATAATCACGAATGCGTCCCTTGCTGTCCTCACAGAATCCTCCATGCAGCTGCAATCAAACCCCAGACTGTCTGACATCGCCAGGGCTTTCTGCGCTTGCTGCAGTTGAACGGGACATTGTAGGACGGCGAGGGACACTGCCATGCTTATGGGGCTGGAGGAAGCCCTGAGCAAGTGTGGAAAAAAAAGCTTTATTCATCTCTAGGTCACTAACTTGAATCAAAGATCAGGAAAAGCATTGCTTGTAGTGTTCTGCCAACCAGTCAATGGAACAAATTAAAAATCTTGCAGCATTTACATTGACACTCAGTTGCGCTATGCATGGCTCTGCTTCTGAGCGGCAGGAGATTTGGGCACATGAGGCAAGCAGACAAAAAATGGCACCGCCATTGACTCATGTTAAATATTTAATGGGTGCTTGATAGGAAATTTGGGCACCCAGTGAATAACATTTTCAATGGGTGCTGGTGAATAACATTTACAAACATAATTATAGTTTCTATGTAAAGTTCCATACTACAATATTTAGTAGAAAATACAAAAATGCCTCAACTCAATATAAATTTTTATTTTTGATAATTTGAGTTTTAGGGTTAGGCACCATCAGGGGGGTTTAAGGGTTAGGGATAGGTACAGGGAGGGTTCTGTGAGTAGGGTTAGGTATAGTTGTAGTAAAATGCTAGTAAAGCTGCTACAGTTATAACTCTGTAACAAGCTACTTATATTTTTTCCTTGGTTTAAACAATCCTTTAAGATTTTATTACATGAAGAAATGATAAAAGGTTATACACAATACATTATTTTCAGTGTTCTAAACTATATTTTTGATTTTTATCACAACTGATAAAATATGGTTGACAAAATCCTTAAATTTCAGATACACCACATGCCCTTTTCCAGGTTTTTTATGTACGCTTGCTGCTCATCAGATTATGCATACAAGTTGCTGGCCTGGTGGGGGGGGGGGGGGGGGGGTCAACTTGCTGATGTGCTCCTGGTCACACCCATGCTGCTTCCTCCCAGGTATCAAGTGTGGGAATGTGGAGCAAATCAGCTATAGGGGTGACATACATCACAAGAATTTACAATTTTTAATCTAGCAAACCTATGAGGGTCCAAAGAAATGTATACTTCCTCTGACCTTGACGCTCCCTCGTTGTCCTCAGTTGCCACCAGTATCCTTTGCAAATTGCCCCTGAAAGTTGTCCGGTACATGCTGTGTGGCTGCACACGCCCCTGTCTCATGTTCTGTGCTGAATGCCCCGGCCATGGGAGCATGCCTGGCTGGACTACACTGACTTACTGAAGCCAGTTGTGGACAAACCAGGCAGCGACTGAGGACAAGGAAGCTATCAGGTCAACGTGGGCAGGAGGAAGCACCAGGGATGTATCAACTTTTCCTCTGGTACATTTTTTTTTTTTTTTAATCCCCCCCCCCCCCCCCCCAAAAAAAAAAGGCTAAAGTGAGAGAAAGTCTGAATGCTTGTTACAGGTGTGACTCAAACACAACCAGAGCAGGACAAGGTCCTCCAGCACCCAAGGCTGAGACCCTAAAATGCACCCCCATCCCTCCGTCACACACTGATTGCTATTTGCCTAAGAGGCCCCCAATACCTTAATCTCTAGTTATCTGGCTTGCAGTCACTGCCATGTATCCCCTTTTCTTATTTCTCTCAGCTTTAAACACAATAGGGGAATGATAGCCGAGTGAGCTGTGCACCCCCTCCTACACTGCGCCCTGAGGCTGGAGCCTCTATCGCCTCTGCCCGGCCCTGTGCCCCCTACTACACTGAGCCTGGAGCCTCTCTCTGCCTCGGCCCCGCCTCACGCCCCCTCCTACACTGCACCCTGAGGCTGGAGCCTCTCTCGCCTCAGCCCCGCCCCCTCCTACACTGCGCCCTGAGGCTGGAGCCTCTCTCGCCTCTGCCTCGGCCCGCCCCTGAACACAACTATAAAACCGAAAGCTTAGCAGGACTGCCAGGCAACTGGCCTTAATTATAATGGAATGAAGCTGACTGTGCTCCCCTCACTTCACTTACAAATAAAAATTTTAAACCAGGAAATCACAATTCAGCAGTGTATGTGTATCAAACACAGGAAAGTTTGCATTCTTTGTGGTGGAATTGCATCAATGCAACTTTCCATCAGTCCAATCTAGCCTTTTGGTTGAAATGTTTCTACACCAACTTCAGCTAGATGGAATGATTGACTCGGAAGGGCAATCAGGCTGCAATATCTAGTGGTGTATGGGCACCTTTACAGATGAGAGCTTATTTCATATCAGGCCTGGGAGAACTATATTAGAAGTTCTGATTTCTGCAGACTGGGAAGAGAAGTCACATTTCTAAAGACTTTGGCCTCAATTCACTAAGATCATGCTAGAGATAAGGCAAGAGAGAACTTACCTCCACACGTGAGTATCTTACCTCTTCATTCCTTAAGTTACCTTCTCTGTAGTTTACCTCCTCTGTAGTTATTTTCACATGCAGCTAATTAACAGCCTGTCTTTAACTCTGTCTTTAAATTAACTCTCCAATCCTTAAAATAACTCCAGAGTTAACTTTAGGCTTGCCTGAGGTAAAATGTTTCCTGAATACTACATGCCTTGTCACCATGGTAACAACTCTATAAAGACAGGAGAAGTTTAGTGAATTGAGGCCTTTATCTTTGTGTTTACAGGTGCAGTATACGGATGACACTTGCGCTCACATCCTGGTGTTTGAGCCGCTGCCGGGAGAAAATAAGCCACCATCTCTCACCTCCTACCAGCTGGACAAGACTGAGGGGGATGAGCTTGTGCCTTTCAATGAGGAAGCTGGGCCTCCTGAGGGGGAGGAGCTTGTGCCTCCTAAGGGGAGGAGGCTGCGCTCCCCTGAAGGAGAATAGCTTGCGTCTTCCTGTAGAATTGCATCAGTCCTTTCCTGAGTTGCTGAATATCCATCCAGATTCACTTGACAAAACTCCTCCCCTTGCTGCACTGTGCTGCGGTTCCAAATTCCCCCACCCCTTGCTGCCCTGTGTTGGGGGATGTTATCACTGAAGGCAAGTTTGAGTCTTGGAAACATTCATTTTGTCTGTATAAACTGAAATAAATAACTTATTCTGTTCAGCTTTTTGTCTTTATATTGCAATGTGATTTTTACTTTAATAGTCTGGATAGAAAATACAAAGTATCGTGTTTTTAACTTGGTAAAACTAATTTTTGGCTAGACGTTTGACTTTCCCCCTGCAGCTCATATAGGAACATTCTTGTAAAAACATATCCAAAGTAACATGCACTGCAAATAATTTGTCCTGCAGTGTCACTTACAGTAAACATGACAGGTTTTGGACTTATCCATCTCCTTATGGGTATTTCCTTCTGTGGAGAGTATCTAGGCAAAGATGCCAGCATGCACACTGTCTTGTAGTTGGACTGAGCAACTGCTGTCCAGGAAGTGCTTTTTTTTATATCAAGTGAACCTGAAAATCCCCATGAGTAGATGGGATTAGTCAAATCCTCTCCTGTCACTCTATAAATGCCTTTTGCCCCGTGTCCCTTACAATAGTGTATTCTACTCTGGAACAAATGTACATCCTATACATATGCATACACTTATTTAAAAAAAAATTGCTGGTGGTCCTTTAAAGAAGTCTATATCTATCTTATCTAAAGTTTAGTTTACACAGCAAATCTAGCTGTGAACAGCTTCAATAGTATCTGATTTCTTCCTGTGATAAAATGAGAGCAGCCATGTTCTGTTATTACACTGGCAAGCTGCTCTGTATCTCCTCCCGTCAGCCTGTGAAAACTCCACTCCTGTCTCAGCCTCCCTCCTCCCCTCTGCCTCCAAAATCTCTGGCTGATAATACCACCTCCACCTCAGACTGAGCTCCCATGAGCAGAGCCAGATTAAGGCTAAATGGGGCCCCAAGCAAAGTAACTGATTTGGGCCCCCCCATCATGTCGTAATAGAATCAGAAGATGCAGCTGCACAGCAATATGTTGCACACACCGGGCAGCCGAGCTACTGGTTGCTATGGGCAACAGCACGCTTTCCTCTGTGGGTGCACAATGCAGGGAATAGCAGCGGCAAAATGCAGAGTGAGAGATGAATGGCTGGGACATTTGCACTCAGGGGCTGAGGCACCCCTGTGAAGAGGGCGCCAGATATCACAGCAGCAGCCCTTTCCCCCTGCATCTCCAGCCTGGCAATAGCAGAAAGCTCTGGACACCGACAAACCGGAAGCCGTTCCCTAGACAGAATTACATAACCACTCCCACCACCGAACAACCAATTTCCTCCCAAACTAGACAGCCACCATGCAGCCTCCATCCCAGTGAATACGATAGTCCAGCAGAGAAGGCAGCCGCAGTGGGGGAGAATGACAGCACCAGATGAATCACATTCACCTATTGCGATCCAAGCAATAGAGGTCCCGTCATCCGGAGCCCATCTGTCTCCTCTAGAGTGCTGCCGCTCTGTTACTACTACTATTACTACTTCCTACTTCATGTCTGATCTGAGAATCAGGAAGTTCAGAGCGAGCGGCTGCACTGTAGAAGAGACAGATGGGTTTCAGATGACGGGATCTCTATTGCTTGGATTATGGATAGGTGAGTGAGCGTTTGCCATCTGCTGCTATCATTCTTGCTGCAGCTGTGGTTCTCTGTGGGAAGGGAGGGTGGAGTGGGCAGCGGCAGAGCGCACAGTAGCAGGAGGGGGACCTAGGAGGAGAGCCTGGCTCTGAAGACAATCAGCAGCGCACGGCATCATTTGACAAGACAAATAACATTTATATCGCGCTTTTCTCCTGGTGGACTCAAAGCGCCAGAGCTGCAGCCACTAGGACGCGCCCTATAGGCAGTAGCAGTGTTAGAGAGACTTGCCTACGGTCTCCTACTGAATAGGTGCTGGCTTACTGAACAGGCAGAGCTGAGATTCGAACCCTGGTCTCCTGTGTCAGCGGCAGAGCCCTTAAAGGGACTCCAAGCAGTGCCTGTGGATATGCCTTTAAGCATACCCACAACTAATTCATTACATCCTCACACCTACCAGCATGATGTTTGTAATTATATCCCCCTGGGTTCCTTATATTTCATTGCATTGTGCTGAATCGAGCTGCCAACTTTGGAGAAAAGTCATCCTGTGGCCATGATTTCGATCGTAAAAATATCAAAAACTAAAAGGCATAGAGCAGCCGTTTATATATCATTGGAAAGAGGAGAAAGAGAGCTTTAAAATGATATGCATCTTTCCATAGTTACTGCACTGCTCACAGTCCCTTTAACTTATACCATCCAGCCACCGCTGACAGGATGGCAAGGGCTGGTTTATGTGCTAATGGGGCCCCTTTGACTCTGAATGGGGCCCCAAGCGACTGCTTTTGTTGCCTGGTCGGTAATCCGGCCCTGCCCATGAGCACTGGCTACATGGGACTCAGAATGCCTAGGCACTGTGGGTGATGGTTTTTTATGTAAATGGAATTGGGGTATTAAAACAAATTAGCTTGAGGAATGCCATATAACCTACATGTAAGGGGCACTTATGCAATGAGTAAATTTATCTCAGATCTACTCCAAGGGCTGGCTTACACTGAATCAGTTGCTGGCAAGTGGCAACTGGAAAACAATGCCCATATGAGAA
This sequence comes from Hyperolius riggenbachi, assembly GCF_040937935.1. Lineage (NCBI taxonomy): Eukaryota > Metazoa > Chordata > Amphibia > Anura > Hyperoliidae > Hyperolius > Hyperolius riggenbachi. The sequence continues at coordinate 559,798,305 of NC_090647.1, forward strand.
TTTTTTTCCATGTTTCACAATGCTGGTTGCAGCTCACACACAATTGTGGACCAAATGTATACAAGTGTCTGAAAATGCCCAGCGACTGAGCACAGAACTGATCCATTAAAGTGAACCTGGGATGAGGACTATTTGGAGGCTGCCATTTTCCTTTTAAACAATACGTTGCCTGGCAGCCCTGCTGGTCTATTTAGCTACTGAAGTCTAAACACCAGAAACCAGCATGTAGCTTTCTTGTCAGTTCTGATGTGTCAGAAAAAGCTAATCTGCTGCATGCTTGTTCAGGGGCTATGGTCAAAAGTATTAGAGGCAGAAGATCACCATGGCAGCCAGGCAACTGGTATTGATTAAAAGGAAATATGGCAGCCTCCATATACCTCACTTTGGGTTCACATTAAAACAGATCTCTTGTAAATCGGCATTGCATCATTGACACTATCGATTTGAGGTCTGATCTTGAGCATGGATGTCTCTCTGCCAGATTCCCACCCAACATGCCCAGGAGATCCCACTCTGATCAGGAGGATCTAATGCTAGACTGACACCACCAGAATCCATGAGAAATGGAAGGAACTAATGGGAGTCATATACCAAACATTTTTCTAATGCCTGGTACACACCATACAACTTCCCTTCAGATTGATGGGTTGAATAATTCCCAACAGATCTAATTTCCAATCATTCCATTAAAGTGATCAAACTGATCATACAATTTCTTTTCAGAAACAGGTCTGGTGTGCCATGCTTTAGACAATTGGCACATTGTCCAGGCTTAATCTCCCTAGCGGTATGATTACTTCCATCAGAGGCATAACAATAGGGGGTGCAGAGGTTGCAACTACATGGGGGCCCTTCAGCCAGAGGGGGCCCTCCCTCAAATGCAGTATTAGCTCTATATTGGTCCTTTCCTAGTAATCATTAATCACTTCTATCGATGCTTTGCCTAGTAGTAATTAAAAAAAAACTGTACCCCATCTTGCACCTCTAACACTGGGGTTGTCCTTGGCAGGTTTTGGTGTGCCATATCAATTGCTGTGTATACAGTGCTGGGGGGACCAAATGTAAACAGGGGCCCATAACTCCTTGGCTATGCCACTGACCTACAGATTATATCTTCTAAACAGCAATGCATTTTTTTTTTCAAAAAGCTTTTAGATCCTAAATCCTAGACCAATTTGTGAAGTGTCAGTAGCCTTACTTTCAGGAAGGAAATGGCTGCCATAAAGGCATCCCAGTGGGTAACTTCATCATACCTCCCAACTTTTTGAGATAGGAAAGAGGGACACTTAAGCCACACCCCTAACCCTGCCCCTGGCACACCCCTAGTCATGCATTGCATAAAGATTTCCTAAGAAATGTTTTATAATTCAAACCACCTAGTCCTCTCTATCTTGGCTCATCTTCCTTCATAGTAACATTTAAAAATAACTATCTCAATTTTAAGAATGGGAATAAAGTTTAGATTCAATTACATATGTTTTCAATGGAAAAATACATTTACATAGATCTGTACATCAGCCCTGGAAGAGGGACAAATAAGGAAGAAAGAGGGACAGGGTTCCCAACGGGACTGTCACTTCAAAGGAGGGACTGTTGGCAGGGCCGGTTTAAGCAACAATGGGGCCCCAGGGCAAAATAAACCAGGGGGGCCCCCCAACATATACCACGGAGCAAAAATTGGCATTAAGGGACCTTTTTTGCAGCTGGTATAGTCAGGGTGTGAAGCCCCAATCGGTCGGAGCTCCACATTCTGGCTATCCCAGCCTGCATGGGGGACAAGGGGTTAAAAAGTTTCAGGAGGGGGGGCCCCACATAATTTTTTTAAAAAAATTCCAACTCTCTAAACATAAAAAAAATTGGGAAAATAGGAAAAAAATGCCAGGGATCTTCATACAGCCATAGTGCGGCTGTATAGCAATCCCTGGCCAAAGCGCTGCGGCTGCGTATGGACCCCCTGGAAACCCTGTCAGGAAATGTATTGCGCTTTCGTTTGATGCATGTAAAATTACACTACCGTTTGCTACTAAAAGTGACATTTACCGTAATTAAAAGTATACTTTTTTCCTTCGAAACTTTAAAATCGATTTTCTCAAAAACTATAAGGTCTTTTTGAAAAATTGTTTTTTCCTCTTATTCCTAATGATCTCCTTAATATATCCTGCAAATTTAGGGTTTCTAGCATTTAAGGTGGACTTGCTATTAACCATTAAAGTCGGCAGGTTTTTAAATGTGTGTTGTTTTTTTCTTTGAAACTTTAAAATCGATTTTCTCAAGAACTATAAGGCTGATTTGAAATTTTTTCCCTCTTGTAACCACTGGGGGTCCCTACAAGCTCTGGGGCCCTGGGGCAGCTGCCTCCTTTGCCTTAATGGTAGCGCCGGCCCTGATTGTTGGGAAGCTATGCAGGAGAACAGCTGGCTTTCCTGGTGAAAATGAGTTGATTTATACCATCTATGTGGGGAGATTACATGATGGCCTATGACACAGCAGCAATATTCCAGAGTTAATGTGATTATACTGTGCTGCTGAACGATTGTACTGGTGACAGGATCAATGTAGCTGATACAATGTCAGCATTTTCCTCTAGCAATGAAGCAACATCACATCCTCTGCTGCAGGGGCGTAACTAGAAATCACTGGGCCCCCCTGAGAAACTTTGGATGGGGCCCCCTCCCCTACATCACTTTCTGCTCAGGTAAACTGAGTGCCAGTTATTCAATTGGCTAGCGCACACTTGAATGTCTTTTCCCACGTAGATAAAAACAGACAGCAAGCACTGCAGGCATTCTCTCTATCATTTACATTAGCATCTGTGATAAAACGTGCATGTTTTCACACATACAGACACACATGGTGTGCAGAAAACACATACAGAAAACAAACAGACTAGAGTGCGCCCAGCCTCAGCTTATTACACTCACTCTATCAATCTCTGATGGAGCAGATTTGGCTCTGCAGACTCCCCCAGCATCACTACAGTACAGAGATTGAAAAGGGGCTGGGGCAGGGCCATGTACACAAGACCCTGCTGCACACTCAATGGGGACTGTATACAAATCTTTGTATGATTTGTTATCAGTGGCTGAGCAGTGGCAGTCATTAAAACAATTGTGCAGATAACAAAGTTGTTTTTTTTTTTTTTTCCCCTCTCCGTGCCCTTAGCTGTCAGTCTCTCAGGACAATGAAAAGAAACTTCTCCACCCACAAGGCCCCCTGCAGATTCTGGGCCCCCCTGCAGCTGCATCCCTTGCAGGGTCTATTGTTACGCCCCTGCTCTGCTGGCAAAGCCGTAGACCAGTATTGGCTAACCTTGGCACTCCAGCTGTGGTGGAACTACAAGTCCCATGAGGCATTGCAATACTGACAGCTTGGGGAGAGAGAGGCATGATGGGATTTGTAGCTTTGTCACAGCTGGAGTGCCAAGGTTAGCCATCACTGCCATAGACCATAATATCAATGTATTTGGATCATTTGTGACTTGGAGACACAGACCTTACAGCACAGTTGCCGGAGGGAAGATGATCATGATAGGAGATAGCAGTCCTCTGTAACATGAGCCTGTGCCCAGCTTCTGCCTGTGCCTTATCTTCCAGCAGGTCTCTGCAGCCAGTGTCCATCCTCTCCTCTGGAGATTGTGCAGACAGGGGGGGGAGGAAGGTCAGAGGGCACGGCTGCTGGAGCGTGACAGTCAGGCAGAGGACCCACATCACATTAGTTAGGAGCAGACAGACAAGGAGGAGAGAACAGGAGATGTGTGGGGAAGCAGGCATCACGTTTGCAAAGAGCAGACAGGGCCGGCCCGCTCATGAGGCAGCGTGAAACTTTTGCCTCAGGCGGCAAACTTCTAGGGGCGGCACCCGCCCGTCCGTGGGGCCGGCCGCCGAGCCGGAGGGGTAGCGGGCAGGACGGGGGTATTGGGCCTAGCGGTGGGGAGGGGGGTCGGAACCCCCGCTCCCTCGTCTGGGTCCGCCGATCTGCGCTCCCCTCCAGCTGTAAATAGTTAGGAAGCAGCCGATAGTAAGAGGCACGGGCGGGGAGGACTCACCTTTTCCGCGTTCCAGCGTGCGCTCCACTGACGTCACTTCCTGACACGCTGTCCACTTACAATACAGTGGGCGGCGTTGCAGGAAGTGACGTCAGTGGAGCGCACACGCTGGAACGCGCAAAGAGGTGATTCCTCCCCGCCCGTGCCTCTTACTATCGACTGCTTCCTAACTATTTACAGCTGGAGGGGAGCGCAGATCAGGGGACCCAGGCGAGGGAAGGTGGGTCCGACCCCCATCCTGCCTGCTACCTAGTGCTGGGCCGAAATTACGCATTAGCGTAATTATGCATCGTAATTCACTACAAATGCACCGTAAGCGTTACGTGTAAGGTTACGGTATTACACGTAATTAATTACGCGTAGACCGTAAGTTACGTTATTACGCGTAACAAATTACGCGTAAGACCGTAAACTCCTATTGAAATTACAGTCTGCCGTAATCGCGTAATATTACACTCCCGTATAATATAAAAAAGCCGCCGACTTTAAAGGTTAATAGCAAAGCCCCCTTAAATGCTAAGAGCCTCAAATTTGGAGAATATATTAAGGAGATCAGAAGGAATAAGAGGAAAAATTTTTTTTTCAAAAAGACCTTATAGTTTTTCATAAAATCGATTTTAAAGTTTTAAAGGAAAAATTTATACATTTAAAAACCCGCGGTTTATAGCAAAGCCTGCTTAAAATTTAGGAACACCAAATTCCCAGGGTATATTAAGGGGATCAGTGGGAATAAGAGGAAAAAAAATTTCAAAAAGACCTTATAGTTTTTGAGAAAATCGATTTTTAAGTTTCAAGGGGAAAAATGTCTTTTAAAAAGTTCGGAAAATGTTTTTTTTGCACAGGTAACAATAGTGTATTATTTTCATAGATTCCCCCAAGTGGGAAGAGTTTTACTTACTTCGTTCTGAGTGTGGGAAATATAAAAAAAAACGACGTGGGGTCCCCCCTCCCAGACCTCTTTAACCCCTTGTCCCCCATGCAGGCTGGTATAGCCAGAATGCGGAACACCGGCCGCGTGGGGCTCCGCACCCTGACTATACCAGCCCGCATGGTCCATGGATTGGGGGGTCTTGGAAGGGGAGGGGCAGCCAAGCTTTCCCCACCCCCTCCGAGCCCTTGTCCAATCCAAGGACAAGGGGCTCTTCTCCACCTCCGATGGGCGGTGGAGGTGGAGGCCGCGATTTCCTGGGGGGGGGGGGGGGTTCATGGTGGCATCTGGGAGTCCCCTTTAAAAAGGGGTCCCCCAGATGTCCACCCCCCCTCCCAGGAGAAATGAGTATAGAGGTACTTGTACCCCTTACCCATTTCCTTTAAGAGTTAAAAGTAAATAAACACACAAACACTTAGAAAAAGTATTTTAATTGAACAAAAAACATAACCACGAAAAAAGTCCTTTAATATTCTTAATTAACCATTAATACTTACCTTTCCCTTTAAATAAATGATCCCTCGCAATAGCCTAGGAAATGTTCTATCAGTTACAATGTAACAAAGTTATTACAATGTAACAACTTTGTTACATTGTAACTACGCCGCACCCGACGTCACTCGCCGCTCAGCTGCCGCATACACTTACGCGTCCTTGCAGGACGCTAAGTCCCCACCGGCTCTCACTGTCCACCCCGCCCACATCTGTCACCCACATGTCACCCACATGCCACCATGACCCCAGATGCCACCATGAACCCCCCCCAGGAAATCGCGGCCTCCACCGCCCATCGGAGGTGAAGAGCCCCTTGTCCTTGGATTGGACAAGGGCTCGGAGGGGGAGGGGAAAGCTTGGCTGCCCTTCCCCTTCCGAGACCCCCCAATCCATGGACCATGCGGGCTGGTATAGTCAGGGTGCGGAGCCCCACGCGGCCGGTGCTCCGCATTCTGGCTATACCAGCCTGCATGGGGGACAAGAGGTTAAAGAGGTCTGGGAGGGGGGACCCCACGTCGGTTTTTTTTTATATTTCCCACACTCAGAACGAAGTAAGTAAAACTCTTCCCACTTGGGGGAATCTATGAAAATAATACACTATTGTTACCTGTGCAAAAAAACCTGACATTTTCCGAATTTAAAAGACATTTTTCCCCTGAAACTTAAAAATCGATTTTCTCAAAAACTATAAGGTCTTTTTTTAAAAAAAAATTTCCTCTTATTCCCACTGATCCCCTTAATATACCGTGGGAATTTGGTGTTCCTAAATTTTAAGCAGGCTTTGCTATTAACCGTTAAAGTCGGCGGGTTTTTAAATGTATACATTTTTACTTTGAAACTTTAAAATCGATTTTATGAAAAACTATAAGGTCTTTTTGAAAAAAAAAAAAATCCTCTTATTCCTTCTGATCTCCTTAATATATTCTCCAAATTTGAGCTCTTAGCATTTAAGGGGGCTTTGCTATTAACCCTTAAAGTTGGTGGCTACCTAACATTGATCCATGCGTCAACTTTTCCGCTTGGGTGCATGGCCTTACGCATTAATTGCTAGTAGGAATTTACGTGTAAGACCGTACTGTAACAACCTGCATTACGGTATTCTTACGCGTAATTGCGTAAGGGCAATGCGTAATTACAGACATAAAGCGTAGATAAATGTCTACGCCGTAACCGTAATGCGTAATAGCGTAAAATTACGCGTAATGATCCGTAAGCGTAGATTTTTCCATTACGACCAGCACTGCCGCTACCCCTCCGGCTCGGCGGCCCCCCACGGAGGGGGGGGCGGCAATCTTTTCTACATTTGCCTCAGGCGGCAAAAAGTCTAGGGCCGGCCCTGAGAGCAGAGCAATCACCCGGGGCTTTGTAACTGACCTCATTGCTCACGTCTGTGTAGAAAGTCCCGCGGTGACTGCTCTGCTCTATAATCATTCTGACGCTCTCCATCCTGACTTCCCTCAGCCCGGGACACAGGCAGGTAATCGCAGGAGGCGGGATCAAGCCTCCTAAAGCGGGAGAATCCCGACCAATCGTGGCGGTTGGGGAGTATGCTTCATCCAGGCACAGACCCAGATTTACCTCACAGGAGTCTATAGGCACAGATGTCCTGGGCTGGCACCCTAGACTCCACCCTCCATGAACCTACAAACGTACCTTTATTTTCAGGTGTATATAGCTTTTTTTATAGCATTTTATAATTTGCAATTTACAAATCACACTGTATTTTAAACTATGTAGCGGAGCTAATGACCCTTTCAACTTACAAGCAGTAAAAATCTTATCTGAAGAGGTGCCCGACCTCTCCCTCCCCTCCTCTCCCGGGCCGCCCTCCATGCTCCCCCCTCAGCTGTAGAGTGAGCAGGAAGCGCTGTATATAACTCACCTCCCTGCGTTCCACTCCCTGCTCTCTCGCCGCCGGTCTCCTCACTGCCTACACGCTGATACAGCCGGAAGCAGCGTGTGTATCAGCGTGTAGGCAGAGAGGAAAAGACCGGCGGCGAGAGAGCAGTGATTGGAACGCAGGCAGGTGAGTTATATACAGCGCTTCCTGCTCACTCTACAGCTGAGGGGGGAGCATGGAGGGCGGCCCGGGAGAGGAGGGGAGGGAGAGGTCGGGCTGTCCTCCCCGTGGCTCCGGCTCCCTCCTCAATTATGGGGGGCAGCTACCTATCTAACCTATACTGGGGACACCTACCTAATCTCACCTATACTTGGGGGCACCTACCTAATCTAACCTATACTGGGGGCAGTTACCTATCTAACCTATACTGGGGGGCACCTATCTTATCTAGCCTATACTGGGGGGCACCTATCTTATCTAGCCTATACTGGGGGGCAGCTACCTAATCCAACCTATACTGGGGGGCAGCTACCTAATCTAACCTATACTGGGGGGCACCTATCTAATCTAGCCTATACTGGGGGGCAGCTACCTAATCTAACCTATACTGGGGGGCAGCTACCTAATCTAACCTATACTGGGGGGCAGCTACCTAATCTAACCTATACTGGGGGGCACCTACCTATCTAACCTATACTGAGGGGCAGCTACCTATCTAACCTATACTGGGGGACAGCTACCTATCTTACCTTTTTTGTGGGCACCTACCTACCTAGCTAGCCTATACAGGTGGCAACTATACTGGCTACCTATATTGGAGGCACCTACCTAACTAACCTATACTGGGGGCACCTACCTATCTAACCTATGCTGGGGCAACTATTCTGGCTACCTATATTAGAGGCACCCAGCTAGCTAACCTGTACTGGGGCGGCTACCTATCTAATTTATACCGGGGGCGCCTGCCTATCTAACCTATTCTGGAGGCAACTATACTGGCTACCTATACTGGAGGCACCTACCTGGCTCACCTATGCCTGGCTACCTATACTGGGGTACCTATTCTTGGCTACCTATACTGGGGGGACCTATACTAAGTGCAACTGGACCTGGGTAACCTATACTGCGGGCACCCATACCTTGCTCTGGGGGGGGGGGGGTGCAATTTTTACACCCTCACCCTGGGTGCATTTTAGCCTAGAAACTGCACTGGACCACGCCCACTTTCATTGGCATGACCACGCCCTTTTTTGCCATGGCGCGCTATGCACTCCTCACAATCTTTCCCTCTTGGTGCCCAGGGGTGCCCCGGATCTCCCAGGAACCTAGAAACGCCCCTGGGCAGCACTTGACGGCGGGACAACTGAAGAAAGTTCAGGTTATTTCCTTTTTTCTTACTTATATATAAAAACTAACAATGGTACAGCTCAACAAAGAACCAAATAATTATGTCCATATGAAAGAAGATGCTAGAACACAGGGGTAGGGAACCTATGGCTCAGGAGACAGATGTGGCTCTGTGATGGCTGCATCTGGCTCACATACAAATCAATAGGGGATTGAATCTACATTGTTTAAGCAGCACAGCTTAGTGTGGCAAATAATTGTATGGCTCTCACGGAATTACATTTTAAAATATGTGGCATTTATGGCTCTCTCAGCCATATAGGTTCCTGACCCCTGAAATAGTCAATGATATTCTAATAATTACCACTGGCATGCAGGATTATGTAGCTTTTTGTATGCAAATTTATCTGCCAAAATCCGCCAAGCTAGATCGTTAGTTTTTAATGATCTAGCTCGTCCGTCGTTAGACTTAATGGTCGTTGGCTGCTTTTTTTTAAACGATCGTCGTTTGAAATGATCGGGGAACGATCGTTCCAAACGACTACAGTCGCATGTGTGTACGCACCTTTAGGCCTCTTTTCCACGAACTGTTGAGCTGTGTGCTCAGCAAGCAGTTACCAGGTAGCAGTGAGCAGTTACCAGGCAGCAGCAAGTAGTTACCAGGCAGCAGTGAGCAGTTGTGAGAGTTTGAGAGGCATTTCACTGCCTAACAATAGTTCGTGGAAAAGAGGCCTAAATTTGCATAAACAGTTTGCATCAATTTGGAACTATTTGCATCTTATTGATCTTCCTAATCTCTAGTTGTTGGTCCCCCACCCCTCCTTCCAGCTGGTAATGGTACAGCCCACACATATATAAGCACTTGCTCTGGTTACCTGCAGTCAGTCAGTCTGTTGCTGCACAATAGAAGATGTGTGACCAGGAGCCCCAAGTTCAGCAGCCTGTGATTGGAGGATTTGGGGAAGTGCAGCAGGCAGATGAGAAGATTCAGGCTCTCTGTGATGCAGTAAGTGGCAGTGATGTTCTTGTAGGGAGATTGTAAAGCTCATATATCAGCTAGAGGAGCCTCACCTGAAGGCTGTAATTAGAGTTGGGCCGAACCTCCGATTTTAGGTTCGCGAACCTTCGTGGAACGTTCGGTTCGCGTTAAAGTTCGCGAACCGCAATAGACTTCAATGGGGATGCGAACTTTGAAAAAAAAAAATAATTATGCTGGCCACAAAAGTGATGGAAAAGATGTTTCAAGGGGTCTAACACCTGGAGGGGGGCATGGCGGAGTGGGATACACGCCAAAAGTCCCCGGGAAAAATCTGGATTTGACGCAAAGCAGCGTTTTAAGGGCAGAAATCACATTGAATGCTAAATGACAGGCCTAAAGTGCTTTAAAACATCTTGCATGTGTATACATCAATCAGGTAGTGTAATTAAGGTACTGCTTCACACTGACACACCAAACTCACCGTGTAACGCACCGCAAACAGCTGTTTGTACTAGTGACGGCCGTGCTGGACTGGTGCGCACCATGGCGAGAGTGCAGGTTTTGGTGGCTTTACAGCCCATATGGTCGGTCTGGCTGATGTAGCTGAATGACAGAACAGTGACTGTCCAGCTGATCAAATTTGGTCTGACCACAATGAAGCAACGACCTTATTATCTTTTGTGTGCCCCCCGAGACACTCGTCTAGGCGCTGGTCATTGCTTCATTGTGATACGCAAGCCCCTTCACCACGGCAAGGTAATGATCACGAAGGGGAATGGGCGCATGTACATGCCTTTTCTTTTGTTGTTGCAGCTGCCCTCAGTGCAGCCAGAAAAATTAGGCAGTCATGTACACGCACCATAAAAATTATTCCAGCGGCCGCTGCTAGCAGCGGCCTAAAAAATTCAGCAATCCGCCTGGAGTCCCGGACCCTGTTGGTGGTGGCGGAGAAGGTAGTGAAGCGGCCTGCAGGCAGACATGCTGTGTGGAGGGACTGGGAGCGACTTAGTCTTTTTGGGGCAGGCCAGGCCCCCTAACAGGTATGCAGTGGCAGGATCACTGAACACAATAGGTATGCAGTGGCGTGTTCACTAAACAGGTATACAGTGGCGGGTCCACTGAACAGAACAGGTATACAGTGGCGGGTTCACAGAACAGGTATGCAGTGGCAGGATCACTGAACACAATAGGTATGCAGTGGCGTGTTCACTAAACAGGTATACAGTGGCGGGTCCACTGAACAGAACAGGTATACAGTGGCGGGTTCACAGAACCGGTATACAGTGGCGGGTCCACTGAACAGAACAGGTATACAGTGGCGGGTTCACAGAACAGGTATGCAGTGGCAGGATCACTGAACACAATAGGTATACAGTGGCGGGTCCACTGAACAGGTATACAGTGGCGGGTCCACTGAACAGAACAGGTATACAGTGGCGGGTCCACTGAACAGAACAGGTATACAGTGGCGGGTCCACTGAACAGAACAGGTATACAGTGGCGGGTCCACTGAACAGAACAGGTATACAGTGGCGGGTCCACTGAACAGAACAGGTATACAGTGGCGGGTCCACTGAACAGAACAGGTATACAGTGGCGGGTCCACTGAACAGAACAGGTATACAGTGGCGGGTCCACTGAACAGAACAGGTATACAGTGGCGGGTTCACAGAACAGGTATACAGTGGCGGGTTCACAGAACAGGTATACAGTGGCGGGTTCACAGAACAGGTATACAGTGGCGGGTTCACAGAACAGGTATGCAGTGGCAGGATCACTGAACAGGTATGCAGTGGCAGGATCACTGAACAGGTATGGAGTGGCAGGATCACAGTACAGGTATGCAGTGGGCTGAGGGCTCACTGAACAGAACAGGTATGCAGTGGCAGGATCACTGAACAGGTATGGAGTGGCAGGATCACAGTACAGGTATGCAGTGGGCTGAGGGCTCACTGAACAGAACAGGTATGCAGTGGCAGGATCACTGAACAGGTATGCAGTGGCAGGATCACTGAACAGGTATGCAGTGGCAGGATCACTGAACAGGTATGCAGTGGCAGGATCACTGAACAGGTATGCAGTGGCAGGATCACTGAACAGGTATGCAGTGGCAGGATCACTGAACAGGTATGCAGTGGGCTGAGGGCTCACTGAACAGAACAGGTATGCAGCCAGGAAGAAGTTAAGCCTAACTAATCTTTCCCTATATGAGAGACTGCAGCAGCTCGCCCTACTCTCACTAATGCAGGCACACGAGTGGCCGTAATGGCCGCCGCTGCCTGCCTTATATAAGGGGGGGGGGGGGGGGTGGGGCTCCAGGGGCTAGTGTAGCCTAATTGGCTACACTGGGCCTGCTGACTGTGATGTAGAGGGTCAAAGTTGACCCTCAGTGCATTATGGGGCGAACTGAACTTCTTCCGCAAAAGGTTCGCGTGCGGTACCCGCACGCGAACCACCTACGTTCGCGCGAACCACGTTCGCCGGCGAACCGTTCGGCCCAACTCTAGCTGTAATATGAAAGCAAGTTTTTATTTATCTATATATATTAAATCGTATGTATGTATGTATGTATGGCGATAACTCGAAAACGGCTTGACCGATTTGAACGAAACTTGGTACACAGATCCCTTACTACCTGGGATGATATGTTCTGGGGGTCTCGCGGCCCCCCTGCACATGTGGGCGGAGCTACAAACAGCCAATCAGATTCCACCCATTCAAGTCAATGGAAAAAATGTAAAAGGCTGCCATTCTCACAGTAATCAAGCCAAAGTCCCCACACTTGGCACAGTTGGTCACTTGGTGACCGAGGTTACAAATCCAGGAAAAGTGGGCGGAGCATAAAACAGCCAATCAAATTTCAGCCGTTCATTTTAAATGGGAAAATGTAAACTGCAGCCATTCTTAGACTGTTAATCGCAGGGTTCTCAAACTTGCCACACTTGCTCACTGGGTGAATGCGATTAAGATTCAAGAAAATGGGTGGAGCCTACAACAGCCAATCAAAATTCACCTATTGATTTTCAAGGGGAATATTTAAACTGCTGCTATTCTTACACTGTTAATGGCAGAGGCTTCAAACTTCCTACAGTCGGTCATTGGGTAACTGGGGTCCAAATTCACTAAAGGGGCGGGGCCACATACAGCCAATCAGATTTCCTTAGTGGATAAACTGCTTTCATTCACACATTTTTGATGCCAGGAACCTGAAAGCTCACAAACTTGGTCATTGAGTGACTGTGTGTCAAGGTTACAAAAAGTGGGTGGAGCCAAAACAACTTTTACTGGGAAAATATAAACTGCAACCATTCTTACACCGTTAATGGCAGGGTTCTCAAACTTTGCACAGTTGGTCATTGGGTGACAGATTAAGATTTTGGAAGGTGGGTGGAGCCTACAACAGCCAATAAAAATTCACCTTTTGATTTTCAAAGGGAATATTTCATCTGCTACCATTCTCTTATACTGGTAAAAGCAGATGCCTCAAACCTGGTACAGTTGGTCACTGGGTGACTAGGGTCCAAATTCAGGAAGGGGGCGGAGCCACAAACAGCCAGATTTGTTTATTTTTTAATGGGAATATACAAAGTATTGATACCAAGGACCCCAAAGCTGATAAACTTGATAATTGAGTGACTGTATGTCAAGGTTAGAAAAAGTGGGCAGTGCCAACAACTTCATTTTTTACATTGCAGGGTTCCCAAACTTTACACAATTGGCCACTGGGTGACTGGGATGAATATTCAGAAATGTGGGTGGAGCCTACAACAGCCAATCAAAATGAACCTATTGATTTTCAAGGGGAATATTCACATTGCTACCATTCTTACACTGTTAGTGGCAGAGGCCTCAAACCTGATACAGTCAGTCATTGGGTGACTGGGGTCCAAATTCACTATAGGGGTGGAGCCACAAACAGCCAATCAGATTTGTTAGATTGATTTCAGCCATTCTGTTATTGGCAGGGTTCTCAAACGTGACACAGTTGGCCACTGGGTGACTGGGACTAATATTCAGAAAAGTGGGTGGAGCCTACAGCAGCCAATCAAAATTCACCTTTTGATTTTCAAGGGGAATATTTACATTGCTGACACTTATGCACTCTTAATGGCAGAGGCCTAACATCTGCTACAGTCAGTCACTGGGAGACTGGGGATTAAATTCTGAAAGGAGCGGGCCAAAAACAGCCAATCAGATTTGTTTAATTTCAATGGTGAAATGCAACTTATTGATGCCAAAGCTCATAAACTTGGTCATTAAGTGACTGTATGTCAAGATTACAAATAGTGGGCAGAGCCAAAAACAACTAACTTTTTACATGGGGAAATGTAAACTGCAGCTTTTCTTACACTGTTAATGGCAGGGTTCTCAAACTTCACACAGTTGGTCACTGGGTGACTAGAATTAATATTCGGAAAAGTAGGTGGAGCCTACAAGAGCCAATCAAAATTCACCTATTGATTTTCAAGGGGAATGTTGAAACTGCAGCCATTCTCACAGTGTTAATAGCAGAGGCCTCAAACCTGCTACAGTCGGTCGTTAAAGAGAACCTGAACTGAAAATAAAAAGTCAAAATAAACATGCACAGGTCATACTTACCTCCCGTGCAGTCTACTCCCCAATCTCTTTCTCCTCTCCCGTGTCCCATTTGTCCACCAGTGGCGGACACAGGCAGCAGTGGGCCCCTGTGCAAAATATCAATTGTGGGCCCCCCTGTTCGCGCGCCGCGGCAAAAAATGGGTGCGGCTAAATGGGCATGGATAGAAACTGCGGCGCGTAGCGCCGCGGCAAAAAAATGGGCGTGGCAATGACCGGATAAGGGCGGAGCTAACTGTAATTTAAAGTGATCCCGGGGTGAGAGTGATATGGAGGCTGCCATATTTATTTCCTTTTAAACAATACTAGTTGCCTGGCGGCCCTGCTGATCTATTTGGCTGCAGTAATAAACTGAATTACACCAGCAACAAGCATGCAGCTTAATCTTCTCAGTTCTGACAATATTGTCAGAAACCCCTGACCTGCTGCATGCTTGTTCAGGGTCTATGGTTGAAAGAATAAGAGGCAGAGGACCAGAACGGCAACCAGGCAACTGGTATTGCTTAAAAGGAGAGAAATATGGCAGCCTCAATATTCTTCTTACCTCAGGTTCCCTTGAAAAGTGCAACGCAAAGACAGTGGGCCCAAGTTTTGGTGACCCTTTCCCCAGAAAATTCACATAATTGTGCAGGTTTTCTCAAGAAAATACACATAATGTGAGCAGATTTGCCCAGAAAATACATTCAATCATGTCGGCAGATTTGCCCAGAAAATACGTGCAATGATGTCGGGAGATTTGCCCAGAAAATACGTGCAATGATGTCGGCAGATATGCCCAGAAAATACGTGCAATGATGTCGGCAGATATGCCCAGAAAATACGTGCAATGATGTCGGCAGATATGCCCAGAAAATACGTGCAATCATGTCGGCAGATATGCCCAGAAAATACGTGCAATCATGTCGGCAGATATGCCCAGAAAATACGTGCAATGATGTCGGCAGATATGCCCAGAAAATACGTGCAATCATGTCGGCAGATATGCCCAGAAAATACCTGCAATCATGTCGGCAGATATGCCCAGAAAATACGTGCAATCATGTCGGCAGATATGCCCAGAAAATACCTGCAATCATGTCGGCAGATATGCCCAGAAAATACCTGCAATGATGTCGGCAGATTTGCCCAGAAAACACATGCAATCATGTAGCAAATTTGCCCAGAACATACATGCAATCATGTGGCAGACCTGCCCAGAACATACACGCAATCATGTGGCAGACCTGCCCAGAACATACACCTGCTAAAATAAATAATAAAAAAAAAACATTTACTCACCTGCAGCAGCAGACCTCCTGTCCCAGCCTCCATCCGGCGTGCAGCTCCCATGGGTGGTTGGGTGGATAGGTAGCCTGGTGGGTAGGTAGGCAGCCGGGTGGGTAGGTAGGTAGCCCTTAGCCGGGTGGGTAAGTAGCCTGGTGGGTGGCTGGGTAGCCGGGTGGGTAGCCTGGTGGGTGGCTGGGTAGGCGGGTGGGTAGGTAGCCTGGTGGGTGGGTAGGTGGGTGGTTAGGTAGCTGGGTGGGTGGGTAGGTAGCCTGGTGGGTTGGTAGGTAGCCGGGTGGGTAGGTAGGTAGGTAGCCGGGTGGGTAGGTAGGTAGCCGGGTGGGTGTGTAGGTAGCCGGGTGGGTGGTTAGGTATCCGGGTGGGTAGGTAGCCGGGTGGGTGGGTAGGTAGGTATCCGGGTGGGTAGGTAGCCGGGTGGGTGGTTAGGTAGCCGGGTGGGTGGTTAGGTAGGTGGGTGGGTAGGTAGCCGGGTAGGTAGGTAGCCGGCAGGGTGGTTAGGTAGCCGGGTGGGTAGCTAGGTAGCCGGGTGGGTAGGTAGCCAGGTAGGTAGCCGGCATGGTGGTTAGGTAGCCGGGTGGGTAGCTAGGTAGTCGGGTGGGTGGGTAGGTAGCCGGCAGGGTGGTTAGGTAGCCGGGTGGGTGGTTAGGTTGCGGGGTAGGTAGCCGGGTGGGTGGTTAGGTTGCGAGGTAGGTAGCCGGGTGGGTGGGTAAGGTAGCCGGGTGGGTGGGTAGGTAGCCGGGTGGGTGGGTAGGTAGCCGGGTAGGTAGCCGGGTGGGTGGTTAGGTAGCGGGGTAGGTAGCCGGGTGGGTGGGTAAGGTAGCCGGGTGGGTGGGTAGGTAGCCGGGTGGGTGGGTAGGTAGCCAGGTAGGTAGGTAGCCGGCAGGGTGGTTAGGTAGCCGGGTGGGTAGCTAGGTAGCCGGGTGGGTAGGTAGCCGGGTGGGTAGGTAGCCAGGTAGATAGCCGGCAGGGTGGTTAGGTAGCCGGGTGGGTAGCTAGGTAGCCGGGTGGGTAGGTAGCCGGGTGGGTAGGTAGCCAGGTAGATAGCCGGCAGGGTGGTTAGGTAGCCGGGTGGGTAGCTAGGTAGCCGGGTGGGTGGGTAGGTAGCCTGGTTAGGTAGCCGGGTAGGTAGCCGGGTGGATGGTTAGGTAGTGGGTAAGGTAGCCGGGTGGGTGGGTAAGGTAGCCGGGTGGGTGTGTAGGTAGCCAGGTGGGTGGGTAGGTAGCCAGGTGGGTAGGTAGCCGGCAGGGTGGTTAGGTAGCCGGGTGGGTAGCTAGGTAGCCGGGTGGGTAGGTAGCCGGATGGGTAGGTAGCCAGGTAGATAGCCGGCAGGGTGGTTAGGTAGCCGGGTGGGTAGCTAGGTAGCCGGGTGGGTAGGTAGCCAGGTGGGTAGGTAGCCAGGTAGATAGCCGGCAGGGTGGTTAGGTAGCCGGGTGGGTAGGTAGCCAGGTAGGTAGCCGGCAGGGTGGTTAGGTAGCCGGGTGGGTGGGTAGGTAGCCGGGTGGGTAGGTAGCCAGGTAGATAGCCGGCAGGGTGGTTAGGTGGCAGGGTGGTTAGGTAGCCGGGTGGGTAGCTAGGTAGCCGGGTGGGTGGGTAGGTAGCCTGGTTAGGTAGCCGGGTAGGTAGCCGGGTGGATGGTTAGGTAGCGGGGTAGGTAGCCGGGTGGGTGGGTAAGGTAGCCGGGTGGGTAGCTATCCGGGTGGGGGGCCCGACTCCTATCCTCCCTCACTCACCTCGGGGCCCCCCTCCCGGTATGCGCTGCAGCCGGCGGGAGAGCAGAAAATACAGGAAGTCTCCGGCCGGGGCTGCAGCAGACGCTAGAGGCAGCTGCTGCGTAGTTTCCGATATGTCTCCAAGTTGGAGACCAAGCGGCAGCTGCCGCCCCGGCCGGAGACTTGTATTTTCCGCTCTCCCGCCGCATGGGGGGGGGGGGGGCGAGGTGAGGGGGGAGGACAGGAGTTGGGCCCCCCAGGTTAAAAAAATAATACATAAAGAAAAAAAAATTTAAATAAAAAAAACCTGCAATACTTAATGGGCCCCTGAAGCAGCGGAACTTCAGGGGCCCTCGTGCGGCTGCACGGCCGTATGTCCGCCACTGCTGTGATCAATGGAATTCTCCGTCCTCCATTTGTAAAAATGGCCATTACTCCATAACAGCTTCCTGCTCATCACACTGTTAAACTGTAATATCGCTCACTTGAGCCATAGGGAAACATGGACATTACCTTGTACATTCAGTTGTAACTGACAGCTGCTGATATATAACTGACAGCAACTGGTATATTTCAGTTCTGACAAAATATTGTCAGAACTGGAAGTGATCACTGTAAGGAGAAAATGGTGAGCTTCTGAGAGGAACTGACAGTGAGGTAAGTATGTAATATTCATTTGCAGCGACGTCATGTGTTTATTTTAAATAATTTTACTCACTTCAGGTTCCCTTTAAGTGTTTGGGGTTCAAATTCAGTAAAGGGGCGGAGCCAAAACAGCCAGATTTCTTTGCTGGATAAACTGCTTATATTAGCACAATTTTGATGCCAGGAACCCAAAAGCTCACAAACTTGGTCATTGAGTAGTGACTGTGTGTCAAGGTTACAAAAAGTGGGTGGAGTTAAAAACAGATTTTTCTGGGAAATTGTAAACTGCAGCCCGTCTTCACTGTTAATGGCAGGGTTCTCAAACTTAGCATAGCTGGTTACCGGGTGACTGGGATTAATATTCAGAAAAGTGTGTGGAGCCTAAAAATGCCAATCAAAAATCACATGTCACTTTTCAAGGAGAATATTAAAATTGCTGCCATTTTTGCACTGTTAATGGCACAAGCCTCAAACCTGGTACAGTTGGTCATTGGGTCACTGGGGTTCAAATTCAGAAAAGGGGACAGAGCCACAAACAGTGAATCAGATTTGTTTCATTTAATGGGAAAATACAAATTATTGATGCCAAGGACCCCAAAACTCACAAACTTGGGCATTGAGTAGTGACTTTGTGTCCAGGTTACAAAAAGTGGGCGGAGCCAAAAACAAATTTCACTGGAAAAGTGTAAACTGCAGCCCCTCTGTTTATTTCAGGGTTCCCAATCTTTGCCCAGATGGTCACTGAGTGACTGAGATTAATATTCAGGGAAGTGGGTGGAGCGTATAGTAGCCAATCAAAATTCACCTGTTGATTTTCAAGTGGAATATTTAAATTGCTGCCATTTTTACACTGTTAATAGCAGATGCCTCAAACCTGCTACAGTTGGTCATTGGTTGACTGGGGTTCAAATGCTGGAGAGGGGTGGAGCCACAAACAGCCTATCTGCTTTGTTTAATTTCTATGGGAATATACAAATTATTGATGCCAAGGACCCCAAAGCTCACAAACTTGGTCATTGAGTGTTTGTGCGTTAGGGTTAGAAAGTGGGCGGAGCCAACACCAGTCAAATACATACCCGGGCAACGCCGGGTCATCAGTGGGTGAAGACAAATACAAATTTCACTGAGAAAATGTAAACTGCAGCCATTCTGTTAATGGCAGGGTTTTTAAACTTTGCACAGTTGGTCACTGGGTGACTGAAATTAATATTCAGAAAAGTGGGTGGAGCCTACAAAAGTGAATCAAACTTCACCTGTTTTTCAAGGGGAATATTTAATTGCTACCATTCTTGAACTGTTAATGGCACAGGCCTCAAACCTGGTACAGTTGGTTATTGGGTGACTGGGGTTCAAATTCAGAAAAGGGGGTGGAGCCACACACCCAATCAGATTTGTTTCATTTCAATGCAGATTATTGATACCAAAGACCGCAAAGCTCACAAACTTGGTCAGTGAGTAATTGTGTGTTAGGGTTAGAAAAAGTAGGCGGAGCCAACACCAGCCAAAAACTGTACATACCCGGGCAACGCCGGGCAATCAGCTAGTGTTGCTATTAATCTAAAGTCTTACCACAGTTTGTTTACTTTGGCACAGTAAGTAGTACAGATCCGACCAGTCTGGTTTGGACTAGTCTATCACCTCATGGAGACCTTGCAAGAATTACTTTCATTTCAAAAATACCCCTTGGTTGACAGCCACAGCCCAACTGCCACACTAGGCTCTATTCACAATCGCACAATCACCTATTCACTAAATTTATTTATTTTATTTATTTATCTTTTCTGCATTTGGGAACAATGTGTAACAAAAAAAAATTAAGCCCAGCAAACACAGCGCTCAAGGCTCCATTTAAGTAAATGGAAGTGAAATATATCACGAAGTACTGGTAGGTGATATAAAATCTGTAGTTAAAGGGACTCCGAGCAGTGCAGAAACTATGGAAAGATGCATATCACTTTAAAGCTCTTTCTCCTCTTTCCAATGATATATAAACCGCCGCCCTACGGCTTTTAGTTTTCGCCATTTTTGCGATTGAAATTGCTGTGGCCGCGATATCAATTGTGAAAATAGAGAACTAAAAGGTGTAAGGCGACGACTTATATATCATTGGAAAGAGGAGAAAGAGAGCTTTAAAATGATATGCATCTTTCCATAGTTTCTGCACTGCTCGGTGTCCCTTTAAGTCAGAAATAAGGTGCCCCTTTTTGTTTGTGAATTTCAGTTTTGCATGCAGGTAAACAATGTGCACAATTTTGCACATGCAGTAAATCATGTGTCAAACTTTAAGAATGTCAAGAATTTACTGCAAGTGCCATTCTGCATGTGGAAAATGATTGTGAATGGAGCCCAATGGTGTGCAAGTGTGATTGTAATCTGCTACTTATGATACAAAATTTTGTGTAAACTTCTTGCGATTACAGCCATATGTGATTAGTTTGGACATGAGATTGGAAGTAAAATCTTGCCTAATTTCATGCTGACTTTAGTACTTTATAGCAAAGTCACTATGCATGCTATCACCAAAACTGCTGCGTATGCTAAGGGGAATATTGGGAACGTGTGGAGTTTTGTTTTCTCTCCCAATATTCCTCTTAACATAGCAATTTTGGTGGTTTATCGCATAATTAAAAAAAAAAAATCAGCAAAATCAAAGTAAGCTATTCCGGATTAACTTCATTTTTCGTCCAACCCTCCAGGACAGTGACATTGAGATTTGGGCTCCGCCCCCCAGAAACAGGAAACACCCAGCGTGAGCTCTATAAATCTGTTCCCCGGTATCCACACCTCAGTTGTGTGTTTCCTTCCCTGGGAACATGAGCTCTGTAAAGGGAGCTAGCTGGTCAGCAGCCTGGGAGTGCTGAGGCTGGTAATAGTTCCCTGAGGGAGCCTGCTTCACTACCCTGGAGGGTTGGAATATTGTTGCAGCAGAAAGCTCCTTACCTGCTTAAACAGGTTTTTCCCCTCTAGCAGCCACCTGAGCGGCTGTGCGTGCTAGAGGGAGGACAACGCGGAGCAGCCCTGACGGAGGTCCTGGACGCAGCGGTGGGGGAATATCGGCTCTGCACGGAGGAAGGATGGCTTTGCCCCCAGTCTAGCGGTACTTCCGCCGTCGAGTGACTTCACTTCCGCATTTTCCGCATTTTGCGCGGCTGCAAAACAGCGTTGTGTGCGTTCCTTGTGGCACTTAGCGTTTGGCCTTTGCCGAGGATGGACGCACGAAAACTTCAGGATCAGGTAAGCCGGCGGAGATCTTGTGGGGAGCCGCGTTTGATCACGGTCTGACTGGTCGCCGCACTGGTCTGAGGTTTGATTATGCTGCTCAGATGTATTTAGTCAGCATATGAATGACAGTGGCTAGATCAAGGATATTTGCTGAAGCTGTCTTTTTGTGGTGGCACATTGTTGTTTAAATCCAGTTAAACATGGATAACTGCACTGATCTTAAGTTTAATTAATAGATCAGAAAAAGCATGTTAGACTACTTGGTGATTTGATTACTTAAATGGAGCAAGATGTTTGTTACCAGTTTAAGTATTGTAAAAGTCCTGATAGTTCAGAAAAGCATTTGTTCACATGTGACTGATTGGTTTTTGTGCAGCTCAATGTGTTTTGCATAAGTAATCAGGGCCGGATTTCTGGCAAGGCCACCAAGGCACAGGCCTAGGGCGCCAGAAAATCAACCCTGTTTAGGGCGGCTGAGGGCAGGAAACATTTGTATACACCAGGCTGGATCAAAGCGCCCAACCGCGCTAATCATCTAAGCCGACTCTCAGTCCTGACTCCTTCATAGTGCAGGGCAGCGGCCGCTCTGCCTACATTAGTTTACCCATAGTAGCGGCAGAGGCAGGCATGTGACTCACACTCTGGCAGGGATGTACACGTGGCTGGCAGAAGGATCCCAGTGGCGGCAAGGCAGGGAAGCTGATTTGAGGAGCAGTGTGTGGGGGACACAGAGGAGCCGTGCCTTGGAGGCCAGTGGCCAATCCAAATGCATGGAGGCACACGGCACAGAGCGTGGCCTCATTCCGAAAAACTTCACAAGAGAAAGAACAGCTGATTTGTCATGGACGCAGTCAGTCAGAGAAAAAGCATGCACAGACGTGCAGAGCAGCATCCATCCTCACTGCTGCTGCTTCCTTTAGTTTTGATCCAGGCTGGCTTTTTTTTTTTTTGTAATCTTTGCTTCATCGCCTGGCTGTTGGAGCTTCACGGAGAAGAGCAGAGCAGATGTTCAGCGTCAGGCTTATCACCGCACAGCTCCTGTCCTGCTGAGAGGGACTCTCTGCCAACGGAGATAGAGTACATGGCTGCTTCTTTGTAAGTATGTGTATAGTGTATGGTATTTGCAGCCTTGTCTGTGTTTGCAATGCTGTGGGGGATGGAAGGGAATTGCCGGGGACTGAGGCAAAGGTCTGTTTTAGTGAGTTTTGTTTTATTGGCTATTGTGCTGTCTGATTTCTGCCCACAATTATTAAGGTGCTGTATAACAAGCATTCAGACCAAGTGTTCTATACTCCCATCTCTCTTTTACAGTTCTGTGATTATCTATCCAAGCCAAAATGTTGCATTGCATTTCACTAGCTTTTAAGTTTAGGTTTCAGGCATGTTTGTAGTTAGGTTTCAGGGTTGTCTGAATTGGACCGTGGGGGGGAGTTTTTTTTTCAGATTTACTTACCTGGGGCTTCTCCCTCCAAAGTGCTACCTGCCACTCCAAAAGATCTGAATGTCGGTCACCATGGGACATGCTTGCATCCATCTGGGTGCTTCCTCAATCACACTGTCATTGCCAGAAACATTTGCAGTTCACAACAACTTAAACTGCATACGCAGACCGCTCCTGGCCATCGTAAAGTGATTGAGGAGATGCGGAGTAGCCAGATATTTTGGAGGGGACGTCACCATGGAGGGATTCAGAACTAAAGCAAGAGATTTGATAGACTTCTGGGAACTGAAAGAAGCCTCAGGTAGGAAAATCTAATCTTCCCAGCCTCCCCTCCCCCCCCTCCCCCCATTCTGCAATAAGCAGGGCTGAGGTGGACATAGGCCGTGCAGCAGTACTACTAAGGCTTCATGACTCTGTCTGTGTAGTCAGGGGCGCCTCTAGCCACTGGCATTCCAGGCAACTGCCTGAAGCGCCCCCACAATGCACAGGGCGCGCTCTGTGTCATTAAAATTACCCGCTACATGGCCCCTTTAAAGCTGCGGGCAAGTTATCTCTCTGCCGCCACTGTGCTAGGAAGAGAGCAGGGGAGGGGGTGTGCCGTTCAACAGAAGGAGGAGAGCCAATGTGGGAAGCATGTTTAGCTAAAGGAGCCCCGCCCCCCTCGCAGCGTGACTCCAGCGTGACGAAGAAGAGAAAGAGACTGTCACTGCTGAATCCCCTACCATAGGCTTCCCCGGTCATGCTGCGACTCACATTGAGGGAAGGGGAGGAGATATTGGCCTGGTTCCAGGACTTTCGGTTGTATGCAGGTGAAACCCCGGCCGCGGGAAACTCCGCCCCCACCGAATTGAAGCTCCGCCCCCACCGAATTGAAGCTCCGCCCCCACCCGACCATGAATTCTAGTTGTGGCTGTAATGAATGAAAGACTGGGACCCTGCGAGCAGGACAGGTAAGATGGTGCCTCCACTCCATCAGCAGGACCATGACTTCTCCTCACCACCAGAACCACCCCAGGCCAGCATCACCCAGTGACCTCTCTTGACCCCCCCCCCCCCACGTGACTTCTTCTGAGCCCCAACAGCCAGGGCCGGATTTGTACTTTTTACCGCCCTAGGCCACTGTCACCGGCCGCCCCCTTCAGTATAGGTAGCGAGACGACCCCTTCCCTCTAGTATAGGTAGCCTTATGACCCCACCCCTTCCCTCTAGTATATGTAGCTAGATGACTCCTCCCCCCTTTCCCTCCAGTATAGGTAGCCAGATGACTCCCTTAATCCCTCTTTTTCCCACTCCCCCCTTTCAATATAGGTAGCCAGCTCACCTTCACATCGCAGCAGCCATCAGTGTCACGTATTTTTCTGCTTGTCTCCAGTGCAGAAACTTCCTCTTCCCTTCCATCTCCAGTGCTGCCCAAGTCCACAGCCACCGGCCCCAATGCAAATGTGCACAGAGAGCAAGGTGGCTGCTGCACAGGCGGCTAGCAGCAGAGTACCTGGCATTGCAGCAGTTGCAAACCTGAAAATGCTGCACCAGTTAGCCTGCTGCTTTGGTGCCCCTGCTCCTGTGGTGCCCTAGGCCATGGCCTAGGTGGCCTTGTCCTAAATCCGGCCCTGCCAACAGCACCCAGTGACCTCTTCTGACTCCTGCCCTGCCCCCCCCCAGCAGCACCCAATGATGACCTCTCCTGATCCCCCCCAGAAGCACCCAGTGACCTCTCCTGATCACCCCAACCCCAGCAGCACCCAGTGTTCTCTTTCCAACCACCACCAGCACCCTGTGACCTCTCCTGATCACCCCTCCCCTTCCCCAGTAGCACCCAGTAACCTTATCTGACCCCCTCAGCAGCATTCAGTGACCCCCAGCAGCACTCAATGACCTCTCCTGACCCCCAATCAACACCCAGTGTCCTCTCCTGACCTCCAGCAGCACCCAGTTACCTCTCCTGACCCCAACCCCAGCAGCACCCAGTGACCTATCCTGATCACCCTCCCCTTCCCCAGTAACCTCATCTGACCCCCTCAGCAGCATTTAGTGACCCCCAGCAGCACTCAGTGACCTCTCCTGACCCCCAATCAACTCCCAGTGTCCTCTCCTGACCCCAGCAGCACCCAGTTACCTCTCCTGACCCCAACCCCAGCAGCACCCAGTGTTCTCTTCCCAACCACCAGCAGCACCCAGTGACCTCTCTTGAGCCCCCCAGCAGCACCCAATGAACTTTCCTGCCCATTCTCCCCCAAACAGCACCCAGTGACCTCTCCGCAATGTCCTACCATATTATTATGTATTTATATAGCACTGAAATCTTCTGCAGCATTTGATCTATGGGGGACATATCTGCATTTGATCTGTGAGGGACGTGTTATGTGCATTTCGATCTATGGGGGACACATCTGGATTTGGTCTGTGGGGGATGTGTTATGTGCATTTGATCTATGGGGGACATATCTGTATTTGATCGGTGGGGGACGAGTTATGTGCATTTGATCTATGGGAATCATATCTGGATTTGGTCTGTGCGTGACGTGTTATGTGCATTTCGATCTATGGGGGACATATCTGGATTTGGTCTGTGGGGGATGTGTTATGTGCATTTGATCTATGGGGGGCATATCTGCATTTGATCTATGGGGGACGACGTGTTATGTGCATTTGATCTGTGGGGGACGTGTTATCTGCATTTGATTTGTAGATACCTGACATTGTTATTTGTGCTATTATATATCTGAACGTGTTCTGAAGTGGCCATGCTATCTGCTGATTTTATCTTAGGGAACGGTGGCAGCATGAATCATATGGCACACGCTTTATATCAAAAAGGATGCATTATAGTTGGTAATATATAATAAACATAATTGCCCCGTTTTATAACTTTTTTTTTACAAATTGCATGAAATACCGGAAGGGGGGAGCAATGCGGGGGGGGGGGGGCGCCACAAACTTTCTCGCCTGGAGTGACAAAATGGCCAGGGGGCGCCCCTGTGTGTAGTGGGCGCTAAGGCTGCTAAACCTACCTGGCTGTTTCCTCTGTGTGATTACAGCCGAACACACTCCTGTTCCTCCCTGCCTCCTCCACCCTAGTGATGTGGCTCACATAAATGGACCTGATGTGTGCGGCTTTCTATTGGCCTGAACATGCTCACTTCACAGTGACTGACAGAGTGTTCAGGCCAATGGAAAATGGCACAGATCAGGTGCATTTATGCGAGCCGCATCACTAAGGAGAAGGAGCGGGTGTTTGTCCAGCACTCTGCTGTAATCAAACTGAGGAATCAGTCAGGTAGTTCTTAGTTATATTGAAATTTAAAATGGGTTCCATTTCACTTTAAAGGGCAGGGGGCGGAGATAGGCCATGGTGGTGGTGGTGGTGGTGGTGGGGGGGGGGGGGTCGGGGGTTGGATGCTGTTGAACTGGGGGCGGCTTGTGATAGTTGGCCTAGGGCAGTAAAAAGTGCAAATCCGGCCCTGTAAGTAATTGTTGCATAGCTACCTGAATGAATGTTAACTACATGGTGCATTCATTGTGGGGAGTGAGCTGGTTACTGGGTTAGCTGCATATAATGTTGGATGTTTTCCTTCTAAGTTTGCAGGAGGGATTTATTGGTGCAGTATCACCGAATATATTTAGTTTAAAAAAAAAAAAAAAAAAAAAAAAAAAATTTCTCTCTCTCTCTCTCTCTCTCTCTCTCTCTCTCTCTCTCTCTCTCTCTCTCTCTCTCTCTCTCTCTCTCTCTCTCTCTCTCTCTCTCTCTCTCTCTCTCTCTCTCTCTCTCTCTCTCTCTCTCATCTCTCTCTCTCTCTCTCTCTCTCCTCTCCTCTCTCTCTCTCTCTCTCTCTCTCTCTCTCTCTCTCTCTCTCTCTCTCTCTCTCTCTCTCTCTCTCTCTCCATTTTAGCAGCTGTATGCATCTACATTCCGTCTAGATGAGCTACACTTGAGTTGATATGCATCCTAAATTATCTGTCTGATTGCTGTACTTAAGCTTATTTTACAGATAATGATATTCCTTTTTTTGGTAAACAGCTCACTATATACACAGAGTATATATAAATAAACATCACATCTGTTCAGGAGAGGATTTATGTGATTAATTACAGGCTTTAATGAATTATAGTAATTAATCTCATGGTATTATTCTCTTCATATGTTTTTCAGGAGACTTCGGACTTATCCGATAGCTCTAACAGGTCCAGGAGTTGCCTTGTCTGTAAGGTTGTTTTGCCAACTAGCTGGACAAAAGCATCTTGCCAAGGATGTATTACAAAGTTAATTAATGAAGAGAATACTGCCTCCTGCAAAGAGTTTATGACTACCATGAGGCATGAAATGGTAGAGACATTTAGAGCATTCAGGGAAAATCTGCCTACAGGGTCAGCTCCTGTGGTACCTCCTGTGGCAGTTATTCCCAAGGAGAATCCTAAGCCAAGAAAAGCTCTTGTAAAAACTACAAGACGTTTAATTTCTTCAGATGAAGAAGAAGAAGAGGAAATACAGGATGTTCTTCCTGGAGGACAGGTTAACAGGGATTTATCACAGGATGATATGTCAGATCAAAGTGATACGGATGAGAAACTTATGTTTTCAAGATTCAGATTTCCGGTGGAAGAGACTGATGAATTAGTGCGGGCTATTCACACTACCTTGAATATTAATCAGACCACTCCCGCTCCTGTGTCCATACATGATAAATTATATTCTGGTATGGATCCCACACCACATTTAAATTTTCCTGTACATCCCTCAACAAAAAACCTAATTAATACGCAATGGAAATACCCAGAGAAAAAACTTTTTATTTCTAGAGGGTTTAGAAAGCGATTCCCCTTTTCAGAAGAAGATGCAAAACTATGGGAAGGTTGTCCCAAGTTAGACGCAGCGTTCAGTCTAATGAATAGGGAGAATGAACTTGCTTTTGAGGATTTGGGTTTCCTTAAAGACCCAGCAGACAAGAAAATTGATTTGTCACTTAAAAAAGCTTATACAGCAGCAGTAACTAACTTTAAGCCTGCTGCAGCCACCACCTGTGTCTCTAGGACCACTTTATTATGGATAGAGAGGGTGGAAGAATTAGTCAAAACTGATGCTCCTAAAAAGGACATTTTAGAAGCTCTGAGTGTTGTTAAGAAATCTAATAATTATGTTACTGATGCTTCAACAGAGTCACTAAGAGTTACAGCAAAGACAACAGCACTAGTTAATAATGCCCGCAGAAATCTGTGGCTCAAGACATGGGACGGTAGCCAATCGTCCAAGTCTAAGGCATGTAATCTACCCTTTACGGGGGATCTGTTATTTGGCCCTCAGCTCCAAGAAGTCTTGGAGAAGACGGCAAGCAGGAAATTATCATTTCCGAAGAAAAAGAAATTCAAGCCGAATAGGCCCTTTTTTCGCCGCAATAACCAGGCGAGAGATAAAGGGGTCCAAAAAAGGACTTGGCCAATTAATAAGGAAGGGGCCTAGGAGGACTCCGCTGCATAAGCCAGCGGAGCCCCAAAGCAAGCACCAGTGACGCCAGGCTGAAAGTAGGGGGCAGGTTATCTTGCTTTTATCCAGAGTGGAGAAAGATAACCTCGAATCAATTCATTTTAGACCTAATAAAAGACGGGTACAAGATAAGATTCATAAAAAAGCCCCCGGTGAGATTTGTAAAGACTTTAATGCCGAAAGACAGAGAAGCCAGGATGGCATTACAGGAATTACTAAGACATGATGGACAGAAATGTCATAAAAGAGGTACCACCTCAGGAAAGAAACCGAGGGTTCTATTCTCGAATTTTTCTGATCAAAAAGCCAACCGGAAAATTCAGAATGATTCTGAACTTAAAACCACTAAACCCCTTTATTGTATACGAAAAGTTCAGAATGGAAACTGTGTATACGATGAGGAACTTACTGAATGCAGACGTGTTTATGGTGAACATAGATCTGACAGACGCTTATTGGCACATCCCAATCAGAAGGGAGTCTCAAAAGTACCTAAGATTCAGTGTACAAGGAGACGGTGGAGTGCTGCATTATCAATTCTCGTGCCTTCCTTTCGGAATATCTTCAGCACCAAGAGTGTTTACGAAAGTAATGGCAGAGGTGGTAGGAAATCTTCATCTCCAGAACATTATTATAATCCCTTATCTGGACAACCTATTAGTTCTAGCAGACAATGCGGTACTGCTTGAAAGAGATCTGAAGAGGGTGTTAGGTCAGTTAGAAACCCTGGGTTGGTTAGTAAATTACCAAAAGTCACATCTGGATCCATCCCAGGTGATCAAATTTTTGGGGTTCATAATAAATTCACCCCTTCAAAGACTGTTCTTGCCAGAGGACAAGGTGACGAAAGTGCAGTCGACAATAGTCAGCCTTCTAGAGGCAGACGCCATCTCAGTACGGCAGTGCATGAGTATAGTGGGTCTTCTAACCTCAACAGCACCAGCAGTAGATTGGGCAATGGCTCACGTAAGAGTTCTCCAGAACTGGCTACTGGAAAACTGGAACAGAAATCAGGGCGATTTAGAAAGCGTGTTATCAATACCAACCTGGGTAAAGGAATCACTGCCTTGGTGGATGGATATAAAAAAATCTTCAGTTAGGAAGACTATGGCGGTCTCCTCCAACAAAGATTATAACAGACGCAAGTTTGATGGGTTGGGGAGCCCATGTGGACGGACTATACCTGCAAGGGTCATGGACAGACCCAGTAAGGGGAGAGTCATCCAACTTCAGAGAATGAAGGCAGTTCATATGGCCCTATTACAAGCATCAGAGTGTCTAAAGGGGCATCATCTTCAGGTTCGTTCAGACAACATAACAGTAGTAGCCTATCTGAACAAACAAGGAGGGACAAGGTCCAGAAAACTCCTAGAAGTGTCACTGAAGATCTTAGATGGGCAGAGCTGAATCTATCGTTAACAGCAGTCCATCTGAAAGGGACATTAAATCGAATGGCCGACCTTCTAAGCAGACAAAGACTGTCAAATTCCGAGCTGAGGCTCAACCCGGAAGTATTCAGAATGATAACGGCCAGATGGGGGTGGCCCGAAATAGACCTTTTTGCCAATCAGACGAACTCTCAGTGCAGAAGGTTTTTCTCTCTAGATCCGAAGGGAGCATGTGCAATAGATGCGTTGGCCCAAGATTGGATCTTCAGCAAAGCATATGCCTTTCCACCAATCCCCTTGATTCCTCTTGTATTACAGAAGTTGAAACTGTCCAGAATGACTCTGATATTAATAGCACCAGATTGGCCAAAACGATCATGGTACCCGTTGTTACTAAAAATGCTGAAAAAAGATCCTTTACTCCTCCCTCAGGAGGAATTACTTTTAGATCAAGAGGAACACAGATGGGTACATGTTCCAAATCTGCATCTAAAAGCGTGGTTTCTGAAAGGATGTTCTGAAGTCCAAGGGCCTGTCAGACAGAGTGATCAAGACGGTTCTGAATAGCAGAAAGAAAGTAACCAGATCGATCTATTCTAAGTATTGGAAGACTTTTTTAGACTGGAAAAAGAGAAATAAAGTTAAAGACAATAAATTACCGACAATTCTTGAGTTCCTGCAAGATGGAATTGAGAGGGGTTTGGCCTTAAAGAGAATCTGTATTGTTAAAATCGCACAAAAGTAAACATACCAGTGCGTTAGGGGACATCTCCTATTCCCCTCTGTCACAATTTCGCCGCTCCCCGCCGCATTAAAAGTGGTTAAAAACAGTTTTAAAAAGTTTGTTTATAAACAAACAAAATGGCCACCAAAACAGGAAGTAGGTTGATGTACAGTATGTCCACACATAGAAAATACATCCATACACAAGCAGGTTGTATACAGCCTTCCTTTTGAATCTCAAGAGATCATTTGTGTGTTTCTTTCCCCCCTGAGGGGGGAGTGCATAGCAGAACCACAACACTGAAGAACTTGGCAGCCTTCCAGACACAGGCCGACATGTCTGACAGGGGAAAGATACATTGATTTATTACAGAGACAGTGATAGTACAAAGTGCTGCAGTAAGCCAGAACACATTAGAATAGCTTTTGGAACTTGTAGGATGATAAAAAACAGGATGCAATTTTGTTACGGAGTCTCTTTAAGTACAATTAAGGTACAAGTAGCAGCAATTTCTGTTTTCGTTGATAAGAAATTAGCCTTAGATCCCCTGGTGATCAGATTTATGAAATCAGTAGAAAGATCAAGGCCAATAGTTAAGAAATCATGTCCTAGGTGGGACCTATCTTTAGTTCTCAATGTACTTATGGAAGAGCCATTCGAACCTCTAGAAGAAATTTCGTTAAGGAATCTTACAATTAAAACCATATTCTTAGTAGCGATTACCTCTGCAAAAAGAGTAAGCGAATTAGAGGCACTAAGCAGTGATGAACAATTCTGTTCTATATTTGAAGACCGAGTGATATTGAAGACGGTAACTGATTTTTTACCAAAAGTATCATCAGTGTCTAATAGGGGGCAAGAGATAATATTGCCTACCTTCTGCAATAAAGCAGTTCATCCAAAAGAGAAGCAGTGGCACAAGCTGGATGTAAGGAGGTGCTTACTAATATACTTAAAAAGAGTGAAGCAACTCAGGAAAACAGACAGGTTATTTGTCAATTTCACTGGAAATAAAGTGGGAGAAAAAATGACCAAAGCTTCGATAGCAAGATGGCTCAAGGTTTGTATTGAGGAAGCTTACAAATTGAGGCAGTTGGAGTCACCTAAAGAGATCACAGCACACTCTACTAGAGCTATGGCAACCTCCTGGGCCTATAGAGCTGGGGCATCGGCATCGGAGATCTGCCGGGCAGCAACATGGAGGAGTGTCAACACGTTCGTCAGACATTACCGTCTAGATCTGATGACAGCAGGAGAACAGTCCTTCGGGAGGAAAGTTCTACAGGCTGTGGTCCCGCCCTAAGGTGGGTGATTCCTTGTTTATCATCTCAATGTCACTGTCCTGGAGGGTTGGACGAAAAAACCAAGATTACGACCTGGTAATTCTATTTTTGACAACCCTCCAGGACAGTCCTTATTTCCCACCCGTTAAGCATCATATATTTTGATGTGGGTAAGAAGTATTAGGGTATCCAGTATGACTAGGTTCAGGTCTTGTGCACAACCTGAGCTGTGGATACCTGGGAACAGATTTATAGAGCTCACGCTGGGTGTTTCCTGTTTCTGGGGGGCGGAGCCCAAATCTCAATGTCACTGTCCTGGAGGGTTGTCAAAAATAGAATTACCAGGTCGTAATCCTGGTTTTCAATATTCCTTTTCTTACTTTAATTTGGGGGCTTAAAAATGTAACAAGAGGAAAAAGCTTTGCCTCATGCCCCTTGTGTAGGTAAGCTCTCGTACTACATGGAAGTGGTAAGATGGACCAATCACAATTGGATGTGTACCTGGCTTAAAGGACCACTGTAGTGAGAGGTATATGGAGGCTGCCATATTTATTTCCTTTTAAATACCAGTTCCCTGGTAGCCCTGCTGATCTGTTTGGCTGCAGTAGTGTTTGAATAACACCAGAAATAAGCATGCAGCTAATCTTCTCAGATCTGACAATGGGCTCTATTCTCAAAGAGCAAACATTTCCGCCAGCGGTAAACTCCGCATTTTTTTCCACATTCACTAATATTTTCCGCATGCGGGAAAACAGATGCGGAAACGGCCATTATCCATGCGGTAAAAAGGTCGCATGAAAAAGTGTTTAAAAAAAAAAGTTAAAGTCCAGCAAGCACAGCCCTTAATCCTCCAGACTTCATTAAAGTCAATGGGATGCGGAATATATCACCTACTACTTGTAGATGATAAAAAATCGGTACTTAACGACGAAATGATGCGCCTGAACTTTTTTTTTTTTTTTGCGGAAAATACCGACTTCTGTGTCCGCATGAATCCCACACTTTTTTCGCATGCGGAACATTTTGAGAATGTCAACTTGACGGTATTTTGGTCGCAAACTTCCCGCATGTACTTTACCGCATGCGGGAAGTCTTTCAGAATAGAGCCCATTGTCAGGCACACCTCATCTGCTGCATGCTTGTTCAGGGGCTGACTAAAAGTATTAGAACCAGAGGACTGGCAAGACAGCCAGGCAACTATTTCTTAAAAGGAAATAAAGGCATCCTCTATATCCCTCTCGCTACAGTTGTCCTCTAAGGGCTGGGTTGGCGTTAATGGGAACCTGTGCTTGTCAATGACATGCACATAATACTCTATGTAGTCTAGGCAGCTTGAAGGCTCAATATAGAGTGAAGCTAAGGTGACTTTACTGGTCCATTTAGCTGCAGCAACTCTGCAGTAGGAGTGACCAGTCACATGCACAACATTCTGACTTGAAGCTTAATTTTATGAAAATGATGTAGGTTAAAAATTGATAAAAAACAGAGGCGGGAGTTAATCCAATGTCCACCTGGTTTCATTTGCTCAAGCGACATAACTTTATTTCATAATCCTGTGTCAGAAGGCTGCAGGCTGATTTCTGCTTGGCAGAGCGGTGGTACAAGTGCAGCTAAATGGCTCCTTCAGTTACTACTTTAGGTCCTCTTCCTTAAAGGGAAACTAAACTGAGAAGGCTGTGGATTTTTTTTTTTTTTCTTTAAAATGCCAGTTGCCTGACTCTCCTGCTGATCCTGTCTCTAATACTTTTAGCCCCTCAAAGAACATGCAGATCCGTAGTCCTGACTGAAGTCAGACTGTATGGGCTGCATGCCTGTTTCTGGTGAGATTCAGCCACTACTGCAGCCAAAGAGATCAGCAGGACTGCCAGGCAACTGGCATTGTTTAAAAATCTCCATATCCCTCTCAATTAAGGTTCCCTTTAATGAAAAGCTAACAGGTTGCTCTTGTAATGTGAGAAACAATACGAGTATGGAGTACTTACAACCAATGTCAAGTGATATTTGAGATTTCATCCACAAGCTGGTTCTCTGAAAGACGTTTGCAAAAGCATACTTGGCTCCTAACTCAGGGCTGGGACCCACTAGAGCGTTTTTGAGTGTTTAGGGAGCGATTCAAAAAAACTAGCACTTTCCCTAAACACTTAGATAATGCTAAAGGATACCTGAGGTAACATGAGTTAGACAGGTGTATGTTCAGTGCCTAGCACACAAATAACTGTTCCCTTTTTCTTCCTCTGCCTGAAAGTTAAATATCAGGTATGTAAGTGGCTGACTCAGTCCTGACTCAGACAGGAAGTGACTACAGTGTGACCCTCACTGATAAGAAATTCCAACTATAAAACACTTTCCTAGCAGAAAATGGCTTCTGAGGGCAAGAAAGGAATAAAAAGGGGGATTTCTTATCAGTGAGGGTCACTTCCTGTCTGAGTCAGGACTGAGTCAGCCACTTACATACCCAATATTTCCCTTTCAGACAGAGAAGGGAAAAGAACACCGCCTAGTTATTTGTGTGCTAGGCACTGTACATGAACGTCTGTCTCATCATGTCACTTCGGGTATCCTTTAATGGATCGGCCAAATTCCACTGGATTGATTACCAAAATTGCAAATACAGGACATACACTTTTTTTTTTTTTTTTTTTTTTTTAGCGTTTCTGCAAGTATATAAACAATAGCCTAATTGCTCATCAAAACCTACAGAGTGATTTTGCTAGCATTTTGAAATTACTGCACACAGTAAAAAAAAAAAAAAAAAAAAAAAAAAAAAATTAACTAAAAGGACCAATCAGAATTAAATGCTAATCGCTGGCAAAATGCTTACACTCTTTAAAATCGCTACCAAAATCGCTTACAAAATGCAATGTAATTGCAATCAATTTCTGACATTAAAAAAATCTGACCAATGTACAATACAATAACATTTATATAGCGCTTTTCTCCCATAGGACTCAAAGCGCTTAGGCTCTCTCAGATTCAGTAATTAGTAGGATGAAGTATTCACACAACAAAAGTTATATATTTCTGCAAATGCCAAACTAAACAGGTGGGTTTTCAGTCTGGATTTAAACATGTCCAGGGATGGAGCTGTCCTGATCTGTTGAGGTAAGGAGTTCCAAAACGTAGGGGCAGCATGACAGAAGGCTCTGGGACCAAAAGTTTCCAAGTGGACTCTGGGTATGACTAGAGTGTACCACACCGATGTTCAATTCCCCCCCCCAAAAAAAAAATTATGATCAAAATGATTGAAAACTCTGAGACTTGCTAGTGTGAACTTAAGGGTAGTTGGAACTACATGCTGTGTAATCTTATATCTCCCTCCCCTCTGCAGGTGAAGCCGCAGTTCTTGGAGCAGTCTGGAGTGAACACCACCATGTTTGTGGCCAAATCATACAGGCAACAGGTTGTGGCCGGCATGAACTACCTCATCAAGGTAACTTGTGCACATGTGGATGCTATAGGGGTCTTGGCATAAGTAGTTTATAGTATTAGTAACCTTACCTTGCTGAGATTTAGTAATAGAAGGCTCGCAACACACATTAATCCTACCGACTTCATCTAACACTTTACAGGGCCGGTTCTAGACTTTTTGCTGCCTGAGGCAAACTTGTGAGGGTGCCCCATCCCCTCCCCAATTTGAAATTATTGCACAGCAGCACCAGACAATTTACTCTGCTTCATTTAATGCTCTCACATGACATGCTGCAACACAATAGCACGCTGGCTGTGGGTGACAAACTGCTCCCCCCTCAGCCACTCCATTCCTCAGTCAGGACAGCAGTGCCACCTCCTCCCTTCTGCTGTGCAAGTCAAATGATACACTGTTGCCCTTCTGCCTCCCCCCTCCTCACTCACTGTCAGACTCCTCACACAGCACAACAAGCTGCTTTTCCCCAATGGCCTCTCCACCTAGCTCTCCTCTTGCGTCTCCTCCTACTCTGCATGTTAGTGTAAACACAGCACAAAAATGCTGCGCCTGATGCAAATGTTTCACGTTGCTTGGCGAGAACCAGCCCTGACACTATGCTTCTTGCTCTTGCATTCTTGGTTACCTAGAAGTTGTCTACTTGCTGACTTCTGGCACTCTCTGATTGCAGAACCGGGACAACGTCCTCCAGCACCCAAGGCTGAGATACCAAAGTGCGCCCCTCCATCCCTCCCACCCCAGCCGTCACACACTGATTCTTATTAGACTAAGAGGCCCCTCCCCATCCCTCCCAGCCATCACACACTGATTGCTATTAGACTAAGAGGCACCCCAGGGCCCCAACACCTTAAAGCACGTGTCCAACTCCAGGCCTGGAGGACCAGATCCATACCTGATGGACCACACCTTTCCTGATTCAGAACCATCAATTAATTTGAGCTGTCAAAAATGTTAGGACCTTGGCCCTCGTAGGACCCGGTTTGACATCCCTGCCTTCAGCCCCGTTTCTTGCCCCGTGCGGAGCGTGCCGCCGCCCGGGGCGCTGTTGGGAGGGGGGCGCTATAATGGAGGGGGGAGCCGGAGCCGCGGGGAGGGCAGCCCGACCTCTCCCTCCCTCTCCTCTCCCGGGCGCCCTCCGTGCTCCCCCCTCAGATGCAGAGTTCGTGAGCAGCAGGGAAGCGCTGTTTACAACTCACCGGCTGCCTGGCTCCAAGCGCTGCTCTCTCGCCGCTGGTCTCCTCTCTCTCTCTGTATACGTACTGATACACGCTGCTTCCTGTAGCCGGAAGCAGCGTGTATCAGTATGTATACAGAGAGGGGAGACCAGCGGCGAGAGAGCAGCGCTTGGAGCCAGGCAGCCGGTGAGTTGTAAACAGCGCTTCCCTGCTGCTCACGAACTCTGCATCTGAGGGGGGAGCACGGAGGGTGCCCGGGAGAGGAGAGGGAGGGAGAGGTCGGGCTGCCCTCCCTGCGGCTCCCCCCTCCATTATTGGGGGCATCTACCTATCTAACCTATTCTGGGGGCACCTACCTAATCTAACCTACGCTGGGGGGCAGCTGCTAATCTAACCTACGCTGGGGGGCACCTACCTATCTAACCTACACTGGGGGGCACCTACCTAATCTAACCTACAGTGGGGGGCAGCTACCTATCTAACCTATACTGGGGGCAGCTACCTAATCTAACCTACGCTGGGGGGCAGCTACCTATCTAACCTATACTGGGGGCAGCTACCTAATCTAACCTACGCTGGGGGGCAGCTACCTATCTAACCTACACTGGGGGGCACCTACCTAATCTAACCTACGCTGGGGGGCAGCTACCTATCTAACCTACACTGGGGGGCAGCTACCTATCTAACCTACACTGGGGGGCAGCTACCTAATATAACCAACACTGGGGGGGCAGCTACCTTTCTAACCTACACTGGGGGGCAGCTACCTAATCTAACCTATACTGGGGGGCAGCTACCTATCTAACCTATTCTGGGGGCACCTACCTAATCTAACCTACGCTGGGGGGCAGCTGCTAATCTAACCTACGCTGGGGGGCACCTACCTATCTAACCTACACTGGGGGGCACCTACCTAATCTAACCTACACTGGGGGGCAGCTACCTATCTAACCTATACTGGGGGCAGCTACCTAATCTAACCTACGCTGGGGGGCAGCTACCTATCTAACCTATACTGGGGGCAGCTACCTAATCTAACCTACGCTGGGGGGCAGCTACCTATCTAACCTACACTGGGGGGCACCTACCTAATCTAACCTACGCTGGGGGGCAGCTACCTATCTAACCTACACTGGGGGGCAGCTACCTATCTAACCTACACTGGGGGGCAGCTACCTAATATAACCAACACTGGGGGGGCAGCTACCTAATCTAACCTATACTGGGGGGCAGCTACCTAATCTAACCTATACTGGGGGGCAGCTACCTATCTAACCTATACTGGGGGGCACCTACCTAACCTATACTGGGGGGCACCTACCTAACCTATACTGGGGGGGCAGCTACCTTATCTAACCTATACTGGGGGGCAGCTACCTAATCTAACCTATTCTGGGGGGCACCTGTCTAATCTAGCCTATACTAGGGGGCACCTACCTAATCTAACCTATACTGAGAGGCACCTACCTATCTAACCTAGGGGGGGGGGGG
Organism: Hyperolius riggenbachi; assembly: GCF_040937935.1. NCBI lineage: Eukaryota > Metazoa > Chordata > Amphibia > Anura > Hyperoliidae > Hyperolius > Hyperolius riggenbachi. The sequence continues at coordinate 559,835,800 of NC_090647.1, forward strand.
GCGCAATTTTTACACCCTCGCCCTGGGTGCATTTTAGCCTAGAAACTGCACTGCCTGCCTTAAAGGGATTGTCCAACAAAGTTTCACTTACCTGGGGCTTCTACCAGCCCCATGCAGCCATCCTGTGCCCTCGTAGTCACTCACTGCTGCTCCAGCGGTCCCCCTCCATCAGCTAGATTTGTTTTTGCTGACCCGGGGGGGGGGGGGGGGGGGGGGCGTTGGCAGGCTGCATTGCGACCATTTTTATGCATTCCAGCTGGTGCAGGAACATTACGCATACAATTTTTTCATGTTAGCGGTGCAACACTAATATTTTAGCATTGCCCCACAAATGTATTAGCGTTGCACCGCTAATGTGAAAAAAATGTATGCGTTCCTGCACTAGCAGGAATGCATACAAATGTACGCAATGCGGCCTGGCAAAAATGAAACTAGCTGGCGGCGGGGGACTGGAGCAGCAGTGAGTGACTAGGAGGGCACAGGATGGCTGCAGGGGCTGGTAGAAGCCCCTCCTTTTTTTTTTTTTTTTTTTTTTTGTTTGTTTGTTTGTTTGTTTGTTTCCCGGACGTCCCTTTAATCTCTATTTGGCTTGCAGTCACTATGTATCCCCTTTTCTTATATCTCTCTCTGCTTCAAACACAATAGGGGGATGATGGCTAAGTGAGTTGTGTGCCCCCTCCTACACTGAGGGCTCTCTCGCCTCTGCCCGGCCCTGCCTGATTGTAATCTAAGCATCCCAGTGTGCCATAGCAACAGTTGAACTGCAGGCTATGGTTTGGAGGGAGCACTGAAGAGACAGTACTAGCTTGTATGGTTGAGCTAGCATAAAGTCCATGGGGGGGGAACAGTTTTCCATCCACAACTTGCATCGTTCTACCTGGCTGAACAGTGTGGGCATATTACTACAACATATCTGGATATTGGTAATATTTACCAATGTTTTTGCTATGCCCTACTACAATTGTACATTTTTGTTCTACAATAGTTTGCCATTTTATTAGATGAAGCAATAAAAAAAAATAACATTTCAGCTATACCCCACAACCTTCTTCTGGCGCCCTTATTTAATGTATGCCTGTGAGCATGGTGTATAGAGCTGCCTGTGGTTGGAAGTGAAGTTCTGAAGCCTTGAGTATGCCCAAAGCTTTAGTTTAGGCTCACTTAAAGCAACCCAGAGACGAATAAAAAAAAAAAAGCAGCTTTAAACTTACCCTGGCTATTCCTCCAGCCCCATAATCACGAATGCGTCCCTTGCTGTCCTCACAGAATCCTCCATGCAGCTGCAATCAAACCCCAGACTGTCTGACATCGCCAGGGCTTTCTGCGCTTGCTGCAGTTGAACGGGACATTGTAGGACGGCAAGGGACACTTCCATGCTTATGGGGCTGGAGGAAGCCCTGAGCAAGTGTAAAACAGCTTTATTCATCTCAGGGTCCTTTAACTTGACTCAAAGATCAGGAAAAGCATTGCTTGTAGTCAGTGGCGGACACAGGCAGCAGTGGGCCCTTGTGCAAAATATCAATTGTGGGCCCCCCTGACCTGCGGCGCGCTAAGCGCGCCGCGCCCCAAAAATGGGTGCAGCTATAACCTGCGGCGCGCGAAGCGCGCCGCGGCAAAAAATGGGCGTGGATAGAACCTGCGGCGCGTAGCGCCGCGGCAAAAAATGGGCGTGGCAATGACCGGATAAGGGCGGAGCTAACTGTAATTTAAAGTGATCCCGGGGTGAGAGTGATATGGAGGCTGCCATATTTATTTCCTTTTAAACAATACTAGTTGCCTGGCGGCCCTGCTGATCTATTTGGCTGCAGTAATAAACTGAATTACACCAGCAACAAGCATGCAGCTTAATCTTCTCAGTTCTGACAATATTGTCAGAAACCCCTGACCTGCTGCATGCTTGTTCAGGGTCTATGGTTGAAAGAATAAGAGGCAGAGGACCAGAACGGCAACCAGGCAACTGGTATTGCTTAAAAGGAGAGAAATATGGCAGCCTCAATATTATTCTCACCTCAGGTTCCCTTGAAAAGTGCAACGCAAAGACAGTGGGCCCAAGTTTTGGTGACCCTTTCCCCAGAAAATTCACATAATTGTGCAGGTTTTCTCAAGAAAATACACATAATGTGAGCAGATTTGCCCAGAAAATACATTCAATCATGTCGGCAGATTTGCCCAGAAAATACGTGCAATGATGTCGGCAGATATGCCCAGAAAATACGTGCAATCATGTCGGCAGATATGCCCAGAAAATACGTGCAATCATGTCGGCAGATATGCCCAGAAAATACGTGCAATCATGTCGGCAGATATGCCCAGAAAATACGTGCAATCATGTCGGCAGATATGCCCAGAAAATACGTGCAATCATGTCGGCAGATATGCCCAGAAAATACGTGCAATCATGTCGGCAGATATGCCCAGAAAATACGTGCAATCATGTCGGCAGATATGCCCAGAAAATACGTGCAATCATGTCGGCAGATATGCCCAGAAAATACGTGCAATCATGTCGGCAGATATGCCCAGAAAATACCTGCAATCATGTCGGCAGATATGCCCAGAAAATACCTGCAATCATGTCGGCAGATATGCCCAGAAAACACATGCAATCATGTAGCAAATTTGCCCAGAACATACATGCAATCATGTGGCAGACCTGCCCAGAACATACACGCAATCATGTGGCAGACCTGCCCAGAACATACACGCAATCATGTGGCAGACCTGCCCAGAACATACACCTGCTAAAATAAATAATAAAAAAAAAACATTTACTCACCTGCAGCAGCAGACCTCCTGTCCCAGCCTCCATCCGGCGCGCAGCTCCCATGGGTGGTTGGGTGGATAGGTAGCCTGGTGGGTAGGTAGGCAGCCGGGTGGGTAGGTAGGTAGCCCTTAGCCGGGTGGGTAAGTAGCCTGGTGGGTGGCTGGGTAGCCGGGTGGGTAGCCTGGTGGGTGGCTGGGTAGGCGGGTGGGTAGGTAGCCTGGTGGGTGGGTAGGTGGGTGGTTAGGTAGCTGGGTGGGTGGGTAGGTAGCCTGGTGGGTTGGTAGGTAGCCTGGTGGGTAGGTAGGTAGCCTGGTGGGTAGGTAGGTAGCCTGGTGGGTAGGTAGGTAGCCGGGTGGGTGTGTAGGTAGCCGGGTGGGTGGTTAGGTAGCCGGGTGGGTGGCTAGGTAGCCGGGTGGGTAGGTAGGTAGCCGGGTGGGTAGGTAGGTATCCGGGTGGGTAGGTAGGTGGGTGGGTAGGTAGCCGGGTGGGTAGGTAGGTAGCCGGGTGGGTAGGTAGCCGGGTGGGTGGGTAGGTAGCCGGGTGGGTGGGTAGGTAGCCGGGTGGGTAGGTAGCCAGCAGGGTGGGTAGGTAGCCGGGTGGGTAGGTAGCCAGGTAGATAGCCGGCAGGGTGGTTAGGTAGCCGGGTGGGTAGCTAGGTAGCCGGGTGGGTAGGTAGCCAGGTAGATAGCCGGCAGGGTGGTTAGGTAGCCGGGTGGGTAGCTAGGTAGCCGGGTGGGTAGGTAGCCGGCAGGGTGGTTAGGTAGCCGGGTGGGTAGCTAGGTAGCCGGGTGGGTAGGTAGCCGGGTGGGTAGGTAGCCAGGTAGATAGCCGGCAGGGTGGTTAGGTAGCCGGGTGGGTAGCTAGGTAGCCGGGTGGGTAGGTAGCCAGGTAGATAGCCGGCAGGGTGGTCAGGTAGCCGGGTGGGTAGCTAGGTAGCCGGGTGGGTAGGTAGCCAGGTAGGTAGCCGGCAGGGTGGTTAGGTAGCCGGGTGGGTAGCTAGGTAGCCGGGTGGGTAGGTAGCCGGGTGGGTAGGTAGCCAGGTAGATAGCCGGCAGGGTGGTTAGGTAGCCGGGTGGGTAGGTAGCCAGGTAGATAGCCGGCAGGGTGGTTAGGTAGCCGGGTGGGTAGCTAGGTAGCCGGGTGGGTGGGTAGGTAGCCTGGTTAGGTAGCCGGGTAGGTAGCCGGGTGGATGGTTAGGTAGCGGGGTAGGTAGCCGGGTGGGTGGGTAAGGTAGCCGGGTGGGTAGCTATCCGGGTGGGGGGCCCGACTCCTATCCTCCCTCACTCACCTCGGGGCCCCCCTCCCGGTATGCGCTGCAGCCGGCGGGAGAGCAGAAAATACAGGAAGTCTCCGGCCGGGGCTGCAGCAGACGCTAGAGGCAGCTGCTGCTTAGTTTCCGATATGTCTCCAAAGTTGGAGACCAAGCTGCAGCTGCCGCCCCGGCCGGAGACTTCTTGTATTTTCCGCTCTCCCGCCGCATGAGGGGGGGGGGGGGGCGAGGTGAGGGGGGGAGGACAGGAGTTGGGCCCCCAGGTTAAAAAAAAATAAAATAAAAAAAAACAAAAAAAAAAACCTGCAATACTTAATGGGCCCCTGAAGCAGCAGAACTTCAGGGGCCCTTGTGCGGCGGCACGGCCTGCACGGCCGTATGTCCGCCACTGCTTGTAGTGTTCTGCCAACAAGTCAATGGAACAAATTAAAAATCTTGCAGCATTCACATTGCTGACACTCAGTTGCGCTCTGCTTCTGAGCGGCAGGAGATTTGGGCGCATGAGGCAAGCAGACAAGAAAATGGCACCGCCATTGACTCATGTTAAATATTATTTGATGGGTGCTTGCCGGGAAATGTGGGCACCCAGTGAATAACGTTTTCAATGGGTGCTGGTGAATAACATTTACAAACATAATTATCGTTTCTATCTATGTAAAGTTCCATAAAACAATATTTAGTAGAAAATACAAAAATGCCTCAACTCAATATAAATTTTTATTTTTGATCATATTTAGTTTTAGGGTTAGGCACCACCAGGAGGGTCTAAGGGTTAGGGATAGGTACAGGGAGGGTTCTGTGTGAGAGTAGGGTTAGGTTTAGTTGTAGTAAAATGCTAGTAAAGTTACTACAGTTATAACTATAACAAGCTACTTATACTTTTTCATAGTTATAAACAATCCTTTAAGATTTTTTACATGAAGAAATGACAGGTTATACACAATACATTTTCCGTGTTCTAAACTATATTTTTGATTTTTATCACAAATGATAAAATGTGGTTGACAAAATCCTTAAATTTCAGCTACACCACGTGCCCTTTTTTTATGTACACTTGCAGCTCATCAGACTATGCATACAAGCTGCTGGCCATGGGGGGGGTCAACTTGCTGATGTGCTCCTGGTGGTCACACCCATGAGTTGTCCGGCCAGGTATCAAGTGTGGTATTGTGGAGCAAATCAGCTATAGGGGTGACATACATCACAAGAATTTACAATTTTTAATCTAGTAAACCTATGAGGGTCCAAAGAAATGTATACATAGCTGTAGCTTCCTCTGACCTTGACGCTCCCTCGTTGTCCTCGGTTGCCACCAAGATCCTTTGCAAATTGCCCCTGAAAGTTGTCCGGTACATGCTGTGTGGCTGCACACGCCCCTGTCACATGTTCTGTGCAGAATGCCCCGGCCATGGGAGCATGCCTGGCTGGACTGCACTGACTTACTGAAGCCAGTTGTGGACAAACCAGGCAGCGACTGAGGACAAGTAAGCTATCAGGGCAGCGGGGGCGGGAGGAAGCACCAAGTATGTATCAACTTTTCCTCTGGTACACTTTTTTTTTTTTTTTTTTTTTTTTTTTGTTCCCCCAAAAAAAGGCTAAAGTGAAACAGTCTGCATGCTTGTTACAGGTGTGACTCAACACAACCAGAGCCAGGACAAGGTTCTCCAGCACCCAAGGCTGAGACCCTAAAATGCACCCCCACCCCAGCCATCACACACTGATTGCTATTTGCCTAAGAGGCACCCCAGGGCCCCCAATACCTTAATCTCTATCTGGCTTGCAGTCACTGCCATGTATCCCTTTTCTTATTTCTCTCTGCTTCAAACACTATAGGGGAATGATAGCTGAGTGAGTTGTGTGCTGCCTCCTACACTGCGCCCTGAGGCTGGAGCCTCTCACCTCTCACCTCTGCCCAGCCCTGCGCCCCCTCCTACACTGCGCCCTGAGGCTGGAGCCTCTCACCTCTGCCTCGGCCCGCCCTGAACACAACTAAAACCGAAAGCTTAGCAGGACTGCCAGGCAACTGGCCTTAATTATAATGGAATGAAGTTGACTGCTCCCCTCACTTCACTTACGAATAAAAAAATTTTAAACAAGGAAATCACAATTCAGCAGTGTATCACACACAGGAAAGTTTGCATTCTTTGGGCTCTATTCTCAAAGACTTCCCGCATGCGGTAAAGTACATGCGGGAAGTTTGCACCCAAAATACCGGCAAGTTGGGATTCTCAAAATGTTCCGCATGTTTTTTCCGCATGCGGAAAAAGTGTGATAAAAGTGCGGGATTCATGCGGTAAAATTTCCGCAAAAGTCGGTATTTTCCGCAATAAAAGATCAATTCTCAAAGATGTTCAGGCGCATCATTTCTTCGTTAATTACCGAATTTTTATCACCTACAAGTAGTAGGTGATATATTCCGCATCCCATTGACTTTAATGAAGTGTGGAGGCTTAAGGGCTGTGCTTGCTGGACTTTAACTTTTTTTTTAAACACTTTTTCATGCGACCTTTTTACCGCATCATTCCCGCATGAATAATGGCTGTTTCCGCATCTTTTTTCCCGCATGCGGAAAACATTAGTGAATGTGGAAAAAATGCGGAGTTTACCGCTGGCGGGAATATAGCGGTAATAATTTGCGGAAAATTTGGCTCTTTGAGAATGGAGCCCTTTGGGTTGGCATTGCATCAAAGGAATTTTCCATCAGTCCAATCTAGCCTTTTGGCTGAAATGTTTCTACACCAACTTCAGCTAGATGGAATGATTGACTCAGGTCGATTGGGCTACAATATCTAGAGATGTATGGGCACCTTTACAGATGAGGGCTTATTCAATTTCATATCGGGCCTGGGAGGACTATATTAGAAGTTCTGATTTCTGCAGACTGGGAAGAGTGGTCACATTTCTAAAGACTTATTATCTGTTTACAGGTGCAGTATGCAGATGACACTTACGCTCACATCCTGGTGTTTGAGCCGCTGCCGGGAGAAAATAAGCCGCCGTCTCTCACCTCCTACCAGCTGGACAAGACCGAGGGGGATGAGCTTGTGCCTTTCAATGAGGAAGCTGGGCCTCCTGAGGGGGAGGAGCTTGTGCCTCCTAAGGGGGAGGAGGCTGCGCTCCCCTGAGGGAGAATAGCTTGTGCCTTCCTGTAGAGTTGCATCAGTCCTTTCCTGAGTTGCTGAATATCCATCCAGATTCACTTGACAAAACTCCACCCCTTGCTGCACTGTGCTGGGATCCCAAATTCCCCACCCCTTGCTGCCCTGTGTTGGGGGATGTTATCACTGAAGGCAAGTTTGAGTCTTGGAAACATTCATATTGTCTGTATAAACTGAAATAAATAACTTATTCTGTTCAGCTTTTTGTCTTTGTATTTTCTATCCAGACTATTAAAGTAAAAATCACATATTGCAATATAAAGTATGGTGTTTTTAATTTGGTAAAACTAATTTTTGGCTAGACATTTGACTTTCCCCCTGCAGCTCATATAGGAACATTATTGTAAAAACGTATCCAAAGTAACATGCACTGTAAATAGTTTGTCCTGCAGTGTCACTTACAGTAAACATGACAGGTTTTGGACTTATCCATCTCCTTATGGGTATTTCCTTCTGTGGAGTATCTAGGCAAAGATGCCAGCATGCACACTGTTTTGGTAGTTGGACTGAGCAACTGCTGTCCTGGAAGTGCTTTTTAAAATCAAGAGAACCTGAAAATCCCCCCCCCCCCCCCCCAATGAGTAGATGGATTAGTCAAATCCTCTCCTGTCACTCTATAAATGCCTTTCACCCCGTGTCACTTGCAATAGTGTATTCTACTCTGGAACAAATGTACATCCTATACATATGCATACACTTATTTAAAAAAAAAAATTGGTGGTCCTTTAAAGAAGTCTAGTCTATTGTCTATATATCTTATCTAAAGTTTATACCAGTAGTTTACAGAGCAAATCTAGCTGTTAACAGCTTTAAAAGTATCTGATTTCTTCCTGTGATAAAATGAGAGCAGCCATGTTCTGTTATTACACAGGCAAGCTGCTCTGTATCTCCTTCCCCCCCCCCCCCCCCTCAGCCTGTGAAAACTCCACTCTTCTCTCATCCTCCCTCCTCCCCTCTACCTCTAAAATCTCTGGCTGGTAATACTGCCTCCACCCCAGACTGAGCTCCCATGAGCACTTGCTACATGGGACTCAGAATGCCTAGGCACTGTGGGTAAGGTTTTTTAATTTATATGGAATTGGGGTATTAAAACAAATTATCTAGCTTGAGGAATGCCATATAAACTACATGTAAGGGGCACTTATGCAATGAGTAAATTTATCTCACATCCACTTTAAGGGCTGGCTTACACTGAATCAGTTGCTGGCAACTGTAATGCAATGGAAAATGATGCCCATATGAGATTTCTTTTTTTATATTTTTTTTTTTTTTTTTTTTGTCCGTGTTTCACATTTCCACAATGCTGGTTGCAGCTCACACCACTGGGGCCAAATGTATACAAGTGTCTGCAAATGCCCAGCGACTGAGCACAGAACTGATCCATTAAAGTGAACCTGAGATGAGGGCTATATGGAGGCTGCCATATTTCCTTTTAAACAATACCAGGAGGGGGCCCTCCCTCAAATGCAGTATTGGCTCTATATTGGTCCTTTGCTGGTAATCAATCACTTCTATAGATGCTTTGAATAGTAGTAACTAAAACAATAACTGTACCCCATCTTGCACCTCTAACACTGGTTTTCCTTGGCAGGTTTGGTGTGCCATATCAATTGCTGTGTATACAGTGCTGGGGGGACCAAATGTAAACTGGGGCCCATAACTCCTTGGCTATGCCAATGACTGATTTTCTAAAAACAGCTTTTAGATCCTAAATCATACTGCTAGATCTGCAGCAGCCCTGCACATTACATCTCTGCCATGGATTCAGCTCTGTTACTGCTCTGAGCTGCATATTTCCAACCTGAGCCTAGCTCAATGTTACCGCTAAGGAGGCTAATGAGAATCTCAACCTGCAGATACACAACTGAGATGATTGCCCATGTCACCTTACAGAGTGACCAATTTGTGAAGTGTCAGTAGTCTTACTCACAGGAAGGAAAATGGCTGCCATAAAGGCATCCCAGTGGGTAACTTCATCCAGGCACAGGCCCAGATTTACCTCACAGGAGCCTATAGGCACAATGTCCTGGCACCCTAGACTCCGCCCTCCATGAACCTATAAACATACCTTTTTTATTTTCAGGTATATAGCTTTTTATAGTTTGCAATTTACAAACCATACTGTATTAAACTATGTAGTGGAGCTAATGACCCTTTCAACTTCCAAGCAGTAAAAATATTATCTGAACTTTCTTCTGTGGCAATTATACAAAACAATGAATCCATAACCCAAGTTGGGTTGAAGAGCTCAGGTTCTTTAGCATAGATAACTAGCATCTTAACTCTTTCTGTATTGGGAACAATGAGACTCATATCTGCTAATGTTCTATTTCTTAGCTGTATTCAGGGATGGAATCAAGTCCATAAGGACTCAAATTCGTAATTAAAATGAGCCTTAATTGCTGCAGCTGGATGAGGGGTTATTTACCCACAATTCCACTGTCCTGCCTGTGCTCCAAACAGCTTGCACGCGTCCTATTGGACACATTGCAAGTCTCACTATGCGCACTTCTTCTTCCCGGCTTGAAGGAGGAAGTGCGCGTAGTGAGGCTTGCAATGTGTCCAACAGGCAGTGTGCAAGCTGTTTGGAGCGCAGGCAGGACTGCAGCAATTAAGGCTCATTTTAATTACGAATTTGAGTCCTTGTGGCCTTGTGATTACTTGTGAGCCCATCTCTGGCTGTATTACATGTACAAATCTCATGTTTGGTTTCACTTTCATCACTATCATGAAAAACTAGGCAGTTAAAATCTGACAATTGATAGGTTTTGGGCCAGTCCATTTCCTCATGGGGGATTCTCAGGGATTTCTTTTTCAACAGCATTTCCTGAACAGCAGTTGCAATAGTGTGCAAGTAAGCAGGGAGGCTGCCTGGTATCTTACTATTTTGTTCAGGAAATGCTGTTAAGAACAAGACCCTGAAAATTCCCTCATGAGGAAATGGACTAGCCCAAAAGCTGTCGGTTCTGTAAGATTTTTAACTGCCTACCTTTTTTTTTTTTTTTTTTTTGACAGTGGTCCTTTTAACCTTCCTGGCGGTAACCCCGAACTTTTTTTTTTTCTGCACGCAGCTAGCACTTTGCTAGCTGCGTCAGCACACTGATCGCCGCCACCCCACGCACGGGATTTCCTGATCGGAGATCGCCGAAGGCGATCAGAGCGGGCGGGGGAATGCCGCTGAGCAGCGGCTATCATGTAGCAAGCCCTGGGCTCGCTACATTATTTTAAAAAAAAAATAAACTGCTGCGCTGACCCCCTGGCGGAATTTATTAGACCTTCCAGGAGGGTTAAGGAAGTGGGCTATCAACGGAGGCAAATCTAGGGCGGGTGCCTTCTCTGTGGATACAAATTATCCAATATTAAATTTCCATAAAATTGGTTCATTTTAATGATCAGATTTCTGAAAAATCAAGATTCTTTTTTTTTTTCTTACAATTTATCCATGTTCATATTGTACATTATAGCTTTAATGTAAATAGCGTCTTGTACATAAAATCACACATTTGTCTAGCTGTCCTGTTTATGTAAACAGTTCATTTGTTTTAATATGTATTAGTAACACTTTGTATATACCCTACTCTCATTACATCTGTCTGCTCCAGGAATGTTTGTTTTACACTTGTTTACACATTAATTCTGCCATTGAATTCCCTGGGAGGAGGAGAGGGGTTTGCAGTCTTTCCTTTCCAACTGTAGCATTGTTATCAGCTCAGAGATGAACAGTGGTATCTAGGATTTTGTAGGGAGGGGAGTGCAGAGACTTATTTTCATGCTATGGGGCAGGAAGTGGTTAAGGTGATCCTTAAACGACCAATCACGAGGAGTGGCCATGACTTGATGTGGGGGAAGCCAATTATATGATATGTCGATATGGACAAAAAAAATCTCTAAAGAATCTCATGAAGGCAGTTCTGATAACAAAAAGTCATACTCAGTACTAGCAAGGCATATCTAATAAAGTGACCAGCGAAATTCAGGTAAGGTAGTTCCCAGTTAACTAACAAGATAGGGACTGTAGGTACATTCTTAACTGAATCCATTCCTAAGTCGGAACACTGTCACCTCAGTTTCTTTTATCCACCCCCCTCCCCCTGTGCCTCTTTTGTGCCCCTCTATGTCCCCCTGTGCCTCTTTTCCCCCTCTGTGTCACCTCATCCCTGTGCTGTGGCCCTGGCCCCTTCTGCCATAACTCACATGCCCTGATCCAGTGCTGAATTGGACCCTTTGGTGATTTTTTTTTTAACTGGTCGGTTTGCAGAAGAAGTGGAGGAATCAAGGAAGAGGGCATTTCTTATGTGTCAAATGGATTTAAGATGTATTTAATAAACCTTCACATTAAAGTCTATGAAAGCCGTTACATGAAATATCTCGAGACCACCAACCAACCAACCACTTCTCTTCACAAATACCAGAAAGCGGCCAGCGTCTCCATTCATCATAAGAAAAGGGCATGTCCATTCGTCAGCTGGTAAATGCTATGGAGTCAGCCCTTTAACCATGCAAACAGGAAGTACATACAAACTCCATGCAGACAGCGTGCCTAGTGGGAACTGACTCCATACAGAAAAGCACAGCATTTTTGACTATAGACCTGCTGTGATGTCTATTTCCTTTTGTCATTCAATAGACTAAATTCATTAAAAGACGAAGAGAGAGAGGTACATGGAGGCTGCCATGTGTATTTCCTTTTAAAGAGAATCTGTATTGTTAAAATCGCACAAAAGTAAACATACCAGTGCGTTAGGGGACATCTCCTATTACCCTCTGTCACAATTTCACCGCTCCCCGCCGCATTAAAAGTGGTTAAAAACCGTTTTAAAAAGTTTGTTTATAAACAAACAAAATGGCCACCAAAACAGGAAGTAGGTTGATGTACAGTATGTCCACACATAGAAAATACATCCATACACAAGCAGGCTGTATACACCCTTCCTTTTGAATCTCAAGAGATCATTTGTGTGTTTCTTTCCCCCTTCTGCTCTCATGCACTGAAGTTTCAGGCTGCTCTTTTCTTGCTGCATACAGCTTTGCCCTTGTCTGTAATCTCAGTATGTGAAAGCCCAGCCAGCTCAGAGGACACTTTATCCAGCTTGTAAAAGATACGAGAGAAGAGAGAAGCTGCCCTAATCTAAATAACACACAGGCAGTGTGCATAGAGGGGCCTGGAAGGGGGCGTTCATAGCAGAACCACAACACTGAAGAACTTGGCAGCCTTCCAGACACAGGCTGACAAGTCTGACAAGGGAAAGATACATTGCTTTATTACAGAGATGGTGATAGTAGAAAGTGCTGCAGTAAGCCAGAACACATTAGAATAGCTTTTGGAACTTGTAGGATGATAACAAACAGGATGCAATTTTTGTTACGGAGTCTCTTTAAGCAATACCAGTTGACTGGCAGCCCTGCTGACTCTCTGACTCTAATATTTTCAGCCATAGCCCCTGAACAAGCATGCAGCAGATCAGGTGTTTCTGACATTATTGTCAGATCTGACAAGATTAGCTGCATGCTTGTTTCTGGTGTTATTCAGACACTCCTGCAGCCAAATAGACCAGCAGGGCTGCCAGGCAACTGGTATTGTTTAAAAGGAAATAAACATGGCAGCCTCCATATACCTCTCACTTCAGTTGTCCTTTAAGCAATACTGCATTGGGTAATGCAGAAGACAGCTGATTTTACTGATCACTTTGCCAAATGCCAATTCACTAAACTTATTACCGCACTGAAAATTACAGACTTGTTCGCTACATGCCTCAAGAAATGTCAAGAAATTTGAATTCACAAAGATTAAAGCATTCAGTAAATCAAGCAAAAGTGTCCGGTATTTACCACCAGCTCTGATCAGCTGATAACTTACACACTCCTTGTGGTAACACTGACAGATGTAGCGGACAGCCAATAGGGAGAGCCACACAGCCCTGCTTCTCACCTGATTTGGTCCGATACCCTGGAAGGTGGGACTTCACTCTGGCAGAGCAGGGGAAATAGACATGTTATGTGAATATCTGTATACTCTTATACAAAAGACACATCGCCCTGGTGGCTGCAGCAAATCTAAAGGGATGCTGGGGATGCACTGAACAGAAAACCCTGGCCCATGCACACAGACTCAGGCCTCATTCACACTTAAAATCGCAAACGCAAGCGGTTTGTGTTTTTGTGTGCTTTTTTCCCCCTCCCGGCGCTCCACTGTGCGCTGTGTTTCTGGTAAAAGCGCTTTTCCAGAGCGGTTTTGTAATTCACTCCCTGACGCAAGTCAGGAAGTGAACTCTTTGACCCGGAAAAGAATAAATACAATGTATTTATTCTTAACGTGAATGCAATTGCCGCATTAGGCGATTTTGTGAGCGTTTTGTGTTTTTCCTATACCTTCCATTATAGCAAAAACGCCCCGAAAATGGTACAGGCACCGCCTTGCCGACCGCAAAGCGGGTGCATCGCGCTGGTATGAACCTTCTCATAGGGATTCATTACACAAGCGTTTTATAAGCAATTTTGAAAATCGCCTGCGCTTGAAAAGAGGGCAAAAACGCCCCTAGTGTGAACAGGCCCTCACAGCTTCCTGAGGCCAGCACTGTATTTTGGCCGTGGTATAAAAAACTGACAACATGCACTACTTTTACTTTTATCTGCAAATCTATTATGCATTCAAATGGGACAAAATGCATCAAAAAATGCACACTGGATAAAAAAGCAAATGCCTTGGAAAATGCAGAAACACACTAGCATACAAACGCATGGGGAGGGCCGGGCCGAGGCATAGGCTGGAGAGGCTCCAGCCTCAGGGCGCAGTGTAGGAGGGGGCGCACAATTCATTCAGCTGTCATTCCTAATTGTGTTTGAAGCAGAAAGAACTAAGAAAAGGGGATACATAGCAGTGACTGCAAGCCAGATAACTAGATATTAAGGTGTTGGGGAGGTTGTGGGCCCTATGGCACCTCTTAGTCTAATAGCAATCAGTGTGTGACGGCTGGGGTGGGAGGGATGGGGAGGGGCCTCTTAGTGTAATAGCAATCAGTGTGTGATGGCTGGGGTGGGAGGGATGGGGGGCGCACTTTGGTGTCTCAGCCTTGGGTGCTGGAGGACCTTGTCCCGCCTCTGCGCATGGGTCTACCATCCTGCAGGGTGATTCCTCCCAGGGTCGGTTCTAGACTATTTGCCGCCTGAGGAAAACTTGAGGATGCGCCTCCCCCCATGTGATCATGTGAAGATCACACAGCACCCACCAGAGGAAGGGGGGCAGCTGTTCGCCAGAGGGGAGGGGGGGGCTGATTTCTCTCTAGGGTCCCCCTCCGGTGCTCTCCTCCCCCTCCATGCAGAAGCATCATAAAGGCGCTTACGGCCAGCCACAGGCCGGTCTCCCTGTGATCTGATCTGCCCCTGCAGCAGAGACAGGACGTAGACGAGAGGCAGCTACGGAGCACAGATCACATGGGAGACCCGCCGGCAGCTAGACACAAGTGCCTTTATGCTGCTGCTGCTGTTCTGCATGGAGGGGGAGGGATGCACTGGAGGGGGACTCGAGAAGAATGCGCAAAGTGCTAGCTGCGTGTAACAAAAAAAAAATTATGCAAATCAGCTTTTTAAAGCGCTAGTGCCATAATACCCTATGGGCCCGTTCTCACTTGGGTGATTTGCATTAATCGCCGCCGATTAAATCGCCAAATGCAAATTTGTATCCTGCACCATTTTCAGGCGATTTCCCGGCGATCGCGTTTAGTGCCATAGAAGCGCTAAACCCAATCTCGAAAAAACCGGCAAGTGTGTATGCCAATTTTTTCACGTTAATCGCTAAAAAAATAGACAGGGTTTTGCGTTTTGCAAGTGTGGGTGGGCCCTGAGGACTGGAACCCACTAAAGCGATTTTCTGAGTGTTTAGGGAGCGATTCAAACCACCAGCGATTTCCCTAAACGCTCAGCTGATGTTAATGGACAGGCCAAATTCCACTGGAGCGATTGCGATGACCAAATCGCAAAACTCAGGACATGCTGCATTTATGAGCGTTAACGGTTAGCGTTTCTGCAATGTAAAGCATATAAACTCTGGCATAATCGCTCGTCAAAACCTACACAGAGCAATTTGGCTAGCGTTTTTACATTACTGCACACTGTAACAAAATGAAAATTTATTGAAAGGACCAATCAGAATTAAAAACTCTAAGAGCGGTGGCTGGATAGTGTAATGGTTAAGGGCTCTGCCTCTGACACAGGAGACCTGGGTTCAAATCTCGGCTCTGCCTGTTCAGTAAGCCAGCACCTATTCAGTAGGAGACCTTGGGCAAGTCTCCCTAACACTGCTACTGCCTATAGAGCGCGTCCTAGTGGCTGCAGCTCTGGCCTAACACTGCTACTGCCTACATAGCGCTCCCTAGTGGCTGCAGCTCTGGCCTAACACTGCTATTGCCTATAGAGCGCGTCCTAGTGGCTGCAGCTCTGGCCTAACACAGCTACTGCCTATACAGCGCCCCCCTAGGGGCTGCAGCTCAGGCCTAACACTGCTACTGCCTATAGAGCACTCCTAGTGGCTGCAGCTCTGGCCTAACACTGCTACTGCCTATAGAGCGCCCTCTAGTGGCTGCAGCTCTGGCCTAACACTGCTACTGCCTATAGAGTGCCCCCTAGTGGCTGCAGCTCTGGCCTAACACTGCTACTGCCTATAGAGTGTGCCCTAGTGGCTGCAGCTCTGCCCTAACACTGCTACTGCCTATAGAGTGCGTCCTAGTGGCTGCAGCTCTGGCCTAACACTGCTACTGCCTATAGAGTGCCCCCTAGTGGCTGCAGATCTGGCCTAACACTGCTACTGCCTATAGAGTACCCCTAGTGGCTGCAGATCTGGCCTAACACTGCTACTGCCTATAGAGCGCACTCTAGTGGCTGCAGCTCTGGCCTAACACTGGTACTGCCTATAGAGCGCCCCCTAGTGGCTGCAGCTCTGGCCTAACACTGCTACTGCCTATAGAGCGCGTCCTAGTGGCTGCAGATCTGGCCTAACACTGCTACTGCCTATAGAGTGCACCTCCTAGTGGCTGCAGCTCTGGCCTAACACTGCTACTGCCTATAGAGCGCCCCCTAGTGGCTGCAGCTCTGGCCTAACACTGCTACTGCCTATAGAGCGCCCCCTAGTGGCTGCAGCTCTGGCCTAACACTGCTACTGCCTATAGAGTGCACCTCCTAGTGGCTGCAGCTCTGGCCTAACATGGCTACTGCCTATAGCGCTCCCCCTAGTGGCTGCAGCTCTGGCCTAACACTGCTTCTGCCTATAGAGTGCACCTCCTAGTGGCTGCAGCTCTGGCATAACACTGCTACTGCCTATAGAGTGCCCCCTAGTGGTTGCAGCTCTGGCCTAACACTGCTACTGCCTATAGAGTGCCCCCTAGTGGCTGCAGCTCTGGCCTAACACTGCTACTGCCTATAGAGTGCCCCCTAGTGGCTGCAGCTCTGGCGTTTTGAGTCCGCCAGGAGAAAAGCGCAATATAAATGTTCTGTGTTTGTTGCAATTTTAGATTTTTTGCACGTTTTTATTTTTCCCCTCCCGCCACTGTATTTTTCCCCTCCCGGCACTGTATTTTTCCCCTCCCGGCACTGTATTTTTCCCCTCCCGGCACGGTATTTTTCCCCTCCCGGCACTGTATTTTTCCCCTCCCGGCACTGTATTTTTCCCCTCCCGGCACGGTATTTTTCCCCTCCCGGCACGGTATTTTTCCCCTCCCGGCACTGTATTTTTCCCCTCCCGGCACTGTATTTTTCCCCTCCCGGCACTGTATTTTTCCCCTCCCGGCACGGTATTTTTCCCCTCCCGGCACTGTATTTTTCCCCTCCCGGCACGGTATTTTTCCCCTCCCACTGCACGGTACGATTCTGTGCAAAGCGCTTTTGCTGAGCGATTCCATTTTTTCACTTCCTGCCTTCAGTCAGGAAGTAAACTCTTTAACCCGGAAAAGAATAAATACAATGGGCTCTATTTTCAAAGAGGCAAAATTACCGCTAAATTTTACCGCTAAATTTCCGCCAGCGGTAAACTACGCATTTTTTCCGCATTCAGTAATATTTTCCGCATGCTTTCCGCATGCGGTAAAAAAAGTGCGGAAACAGCCGTTATTCTTGCGGTAAAGATGCGGTAAAAAGGTCGGATGGAAAAGTGTTAAAAAAAAAAAAAAAAGTCCAGCAAGTACAGCCCTTAACCCTCTGGGCGATACAATAAGATCGCCCAGGAGGGGACGCAGCACTTTTTTTTTTTAATTTTTTATTTTTTAAATCATGTAGCGAGCCCTGGGCTCGCTACATGATAGCCGCTGCCCAGCGGCATCCCCCCACCCACTCCGATCGCCTTCGGCGATCAGAGTAAGCAGGAAATCCTGTTCAGAACGGGATTTCCTGCTGGGCTTCCCCGGTCGCCATGGCGACCAGGCAGGATGACGTCACCGACGTCATGACGTCAGAGGGAGTCCCGATCCACCCCTCAGCGCTGCCTGGCACTGTTCGGCCAGGCTGCGCAAGGGGTCGGGGAGGGGGGGGGCTGCGCGGCACGGCGGCGAGCGGCGGATCGTCGGCGAGCGGCGGCGATCGGAAGTTACACGCAGCTAGCAAAGTGCTAGCTGCGTGTAACAAAAAAAAATTATGCAAATCGGCCCACTAGGGCTGGAGAACTCCTCCTGCGCGACATACCCCGAGCTCAGCTCGGGATTATCGCTCAGGAGGTTAAAGAGAGTCTGAAGCGAGAATAAATCTCGCTTCAAACCTCATAGATAGCAGGGGCACGTGTGCCCCTGCTAAACCGCCGCTATCCCGCGGCTTAACGGGGGTCCCTGATCGTCCAAATCCCCTCGTTTCAGTGGGGGAGCGCTTCCTGGTTGGGGCAGGGCTAACCGCCGCAGCCCTGCCCCACGCGCGTCTGCCAGCGCGTATCTCCGCCTCTCCCCCGCCCCTCTCAGTCTTCCTTCACTGAGAGGGGCGGGGGAGAGGCGGTGATGCGCCGCTGATAGACGCGACTGGAGGCAGGGCTGCAGCCGTTAGCCCTGCCTCCAGGAGTGACCAAGTCTGCGACCAAGTGTCGCAGTGGGGGGTTTGGGGGTGAAGGGACCCCCGTTTAGCGGCGGTTTAGCAGGGGCACACGTGTCCCTGCTAACTATGAGCTCTGAAGCGAGATTTATTCTCGCTTCAGTGTCTCTTTAAGCCTCCAGACTTCATTAAAGTCAATGGGATGCAGAATATATCACCTACTACTTGTAGGTGATAAAAAAATCGGTAATTAACGACGAAATGATGCGCCTGAACATTTTTGAGAATTGATCTTTTATTGCGGAAAATACCGACTTTTGCGGAAATTTTTCCGCATGAATCCCGCACTTTTACCGCACTTTTTCCGCATGCGGAAAAAACATGCGGAACATTTTGAGAATGTCAACTTGACGGTATTTTGGGTGCAAACTTCCCGCATGTACTTTACCGCATGCGGGAAGTCTTTGAGAATAGAGCCCAATGGGCTCTATTCTCAAAGAGCCAAAAGTACCGCAAAATTTTACCGGTAAATTCCCGCCAGCGGTAAACTCCGCATTTTTTTAGCATTCACTAACATTTTCCGCATGTTTGCCGCATGCGGGAAAAAAGATGCGGAAACAGGCATTATTCATGCGGGAATCATGCAGTAAAAAGGTCGCATGAAAAAGTGTTTAAAAAAAAAAAGTTAAAGTCCACCAAGCACAGCCCTTAAGCCTCCACACTTCATTAAAGTCAATGGGATGCGGAATATATCACCTACTTCTTGTAGGTGATAAAAATTCGGTAATTAACGAAGAAAAGATGCGCCTGAACATCTTTGAGAATTGATCTTTTATTGCGGAAAATACCGACTTTTGCGGAAATTTTACCGCATGAATCCCGCACTTTTATCACACTTTTTCCGCATGCGGAAAAAACATGCGGAACATTTTGAGAATCCCAACTTGCCGGTATTTTGGGTGCAAACTTCCCGCATGTACTTTACCGCATGCGGAAACTCATTGAGAATAGAGCCCATTGGGCTCTATTCTCAAAGAGCCAAAAGTACCGCAAAATTTTACCGGTAAATTCCCGCCAGCGGTAAACTCCGCATTTTTTTAGCATTCACTAACATTTTCCGCATGTTTGCCGCATGCGGGAAAAAAGATGCGGAAACAGCCATTATTCATGCGGGAATCATGCGGTAAAAAGGTCGCATGAAAAAGTGTTTAAAAAAAAAAAGTTAAAGTCCACCAAGCACAGCCCTTAAGCCTCCACACTTCATTACAGTCAATGGGATGCGGAATATATCACCTACTTCTTGTAGGTGATAAAAATTCGGTAATTAACGAAGAAATGATGCGCCTGAACATCTTTGAGAATTGATCTTTTATTGCGGAAAATACCGACTTTTGCGGAAATTTTACCGCATGAATCCCGCACTTTTATCACACTTTTTCCGCATGCGGAAAAAACATGCGGAACATTTTGAGAATCCCAACTTGCCGGTATTTTGGGTGCTAACTTCCCGCATGTACTTTACCGCATGCGGAAACTCATTGAGAATAGAGCCCATTGGGCTCTATTCTCAAAGAGCCAAAAGTACCGCAAAATTTTACCGGTAAATTCCCGCCAGCGGTAAACTCCGCATTTTTTTAGCATTCACTAACATTTTCCGCATGTTTGCCGCATGCGGGAAAAAAGATGCGGAAACAGGCATTATTCATGCGGGAATCATGCGGTAAAAAGGTCGCATGAAAAAGTGTTTAAAAAAAAAAAGTTAAAGTCCACCAAGCACAGCCCTTAAGCCTCCACACTTCATTAAAGTCAATGGGATGCGGAATATATCACCTACTTCTTGTAGGTGATAAAAATTCGGTAATTAACGAAGAAAAGATGCGCCTGAACATCTTTGAGAATTGATCTTTTATTGCGGAAAATACCGACTTTTGCGGAAATTTTACCGCATGAATCCCGCACTTTTATCACACTTTTTCCGCATGCGGAAAAAACATGCGGAACATTTTGAGAATCCCAACTTGCCGGTATTTTGGGTGCTAACTTCCCGCATGTACTTTACCGCATGCGGAAACTCATTGAGAATAGAGCCCAATGGGCTCTATTCTCAAAGAGCCAAAAGTACCGCAAAATTTTACCGGTAAATTCCCGCCAGCGGTAAACTCCGCATTTTTTTAGCATTCACTAACATTTTCCGCATGTTTGCCGCATGCGGGAAAAAAGATGCGGAAACAGGCATTATTCATGCGGGAATCATGCGGTAAAAAGGTCGCATGAAAAAGTGTTTAAAAAAAAAAAGTTAAAGTCCACCAAGCACAGCCCTTAAGCCTCCACACTTCATTACAGTCAATGGGATGCGGAATATATCACCTACTTCTTGTAGGTGATAAAAATTCGGTAATTAACGAAGAAAAGATGCGCCTGAACATCTTTGAGAATTGATCTTTTATTGCGGAAAATACCGACTTTTGCGGAAATTTTACCGCATGAATCCCGCACTTTTATCACACTTTTTCCGCATGCGGAAAAAACATGCGGAACATTTTGAGAATCCCAACTTGCCGGTATTTTGGGTGCAAACTTCCCGCATGTACTTTACCGCATGCGGAAACTCATTGAGAATAGAGCCCATTGTGCTGAATGGTTATTTAATTAGGAGATAAATAAGTCATGTATGAGAATTTCTGTGAATAGAGCCCTAATGTGTTCCCAGCCTCTCCCTCAACTCACCCGCTAGGTAGGGATGGTTATTGAGATGCAAATAATCCTGAGTTGATGCGAGATCATGCAAATATTTAATGTAAATGTTATACATCTTCAATACAACGCCAAATTAAGGCCTCTTTTCCACAAACTGTTGTTAGGCAGTGAAATGCCTCTCAAACTCTCACAACTGCTCACTGCTGCCTGGTAACTGCTTGTCGCTGCCTGGTAACTGCTCACTGCTGCCCGGTAACTGCTCACTGCTGCCCGGTAACTGCTCACTGCTGCCTGGTAACTGCTCACTGCTGCCTGGTAACTGCTCACTGCTGCCTGGTAACTGCTCACTGCTGCCTGGTAACTGCTCACTGCTGCCTGGTAACTGTTCACTGCTGCCTGGTAACTGTTCACTGCTGCCTGGTAACTGTTCACTGCTGCCTGGTAACTTAGGCCTCTTTTCCACAAACTGTTGAGCTGTGTGCTCAGCAAGCAGTTACCAGGCAGTAGTGAGCAGTTACCAGGCAGCAGTGAGCAGTTACCAGGCAGCAGTGAGCAGTTACCGGGCAGCAGTGAGCAGTTACCAGGCACAGGTAAGAAGTTATCAGGCAGCAACAAGCAGTTACCAGGCAGTAGTGAGCAGTTACCAGGCAGCAGTGAGCAGTTACCAGGCAGCAGTGAGCAGTTACCAGGCAGCAGTGAGCAGTTACCAGGCAGCAGTGAGCAGTTGCCAGGCAGTAGTGAGCACTTACCAGGCAGCAGTGAGCAGTTGTGAGAGTTTGGGCTGGTTCAAACGGACGCTTGCGGAGCGTTTACCACAAGCGTTCGCGGTAAACGCTCCCATTCAAGTGAATGGGAGCGTTTACACCGAGCTTTTGCGCGCTTTTACCCGAACGTGGCGTTCGGGTCCCGATTTTCGTTAGCGTTCGAGCTGCCCCTGGAAGCGACATGTTGCTTCCAGGGAGCGGCCAACCGCGACAGCTAATGTTCCCCTAGGAAAAAAATAAACGCGACCGCATCGGAACGCGACCGAAGGCTACTGAAAGCCTGACCGCGCAGCCACCGCAACGCCCCCAGATGCGACGCTACGCAGACGTCCATCTGAACCAGCCCTTTGAGAGGCATTTCACTGCCTAGAAACAGTTCGTGGAAAAGAGGCCTAAGCCAATATGGAATTCAATTGGTCCATTTTCAAACTTCATAAATTTGCATAAAAAATGTCTGTATCAATTTGGAACTATTTGCATCTTATTGGGCTCTATTCTCAATGAGTTACCGCATGAGTTAAATTCGGTAGTGATAAACACCGACCAAAATATCTCCATTTTCAAATTCACTAAATTTTTTTACCTCATGCGGTAAAAGTGAGGTAAAAGTGTGATAATTACCTCAAATTTATCTCCAATTTGAGATTCTCAATTAAAAAGTTGGTGTTAATTAAGGATGTTTTTATCACCTACAAATGGTAGGTGATAATTATCACTTCTCTGCTTTTGGCCTTCAGGATGGAGCCTTTTGAGCATTTTTTGCTTGAGTTTATGTCAATTTTACATAGAAGGCAGAAAAGACGAGTGTGTCTAATTTCAAGGCGCACTTTCAGACCTCGTACAGTCTTTTAGATGATTTAATAGATGCCGAGGAGGAAATTCTTCTCTGTTCTAAAAGATAAGCAACAGCATAATTACCTTTAAAGAAAAAACATTTCTTTGTTACAGCTGATACAAATCTAACAAAAAATCTCCAGTGTATGTACTTCCTGCTTTCATGGAAGCAGACATAGGGTTAACATCCTGTGTTTACACATTAGCTGCTCTGCTGAGGCACCCAGCTGGCACAGCTGAGAGCTCAAATTACAGTGGTGATTAGTCACAGATGAGGGGGAATTGGACAAGCTTAATTATATACATATGGGGTGCATTTCTATGTTTTCCTTCTGTCCTGCGCAAGAGTTGAGGTCCCACTTTAAATGTGACAGGCTTTCCTGGGTCGTCTGTGTAATGGGTGACAAGCATATGGGCTGCCCCACAGTGCTCAAAAAAGCTTTATTTCCGTACATATTACTGACAGTTTTATCACCTGTTTTATCACCTGTTTGGGCTCTATTCTCAATGAGTTACCGCATGAGTTAAATTAGGTAGTGATAAACACCGACCAAAATATCTCCATTTTCAAATTCACAATTTTTTTTTACCTCATGCGGTAAAAGTGAGGTAAAAGTGTGGTAATTACCTCAAATTTATCTCCAATTTGAGATTCTCAATTGAAAAGTTGGTGTTAATTAAGGATGTTTTTATCACCTACAAATGGTAGGTGATAATTATCACTTCTCTGCTTTTGGCCTTCAGGATGGAGCCTATTGAGCTTTGTTTGCTCGAGTTTATGTCAGTTTTACATAGAAGGCAGAAAAGACGAGTGTGTCTAATCTCAAGGCGCACTTTCCGACCTCGTACAGTCTTTTAGATGATTTAATAGATGCCGAGGAGGAAATTCTTCTCTGCTCTAAAAGATAAGCAACAGCATAATTACCTTTAAAGAAAAACATTTCTTTGTTACAGCTGATACAAATCCAGCAAACAATCTCCAGTGTATGTACTTCCTGCTTTCATGGAAGCAGACATGGGGTTAACATCCTGTGTTTACACATTAGCTGCTCTGCTGAGGCAGCCAGCTGGCAAAGCTGAGAGGTCAAATTACAGTTGTGATTATTCACAGATGAGGGGGAAGGACAGGCTAAATTATATACATACAGGGTGCATTTATATATGTTTTCCTTCTGTCCTGTGCAAGAGTTGAGGTCCCACTTTAAACGTGACAGGCTTTCCTGGGTCATCTCTGTGTAATGGGTGGCAAGTATATGGGCTGCCCTACAGTGGTCAAAAAAGCTTTATTTCCGTACCTATTACTGACAGTTTTATCACCTGTTTTATCACCTGTTTTATCACCTGTTTTATCACCTGTTTTATCACCTGTTTTACCGCACTTTTATCAAACATTTATCACACTTGGTACATTTTTAGTGAATACTCACTTTTTTCACTATTTTTAGTGAATTATAACTGGAGGTAATTTTTCACCCAAAAAAGAGTTACCGCACATGGTTTTGTGAATAGAGCCCATTGACCTTCCTAATCTCTAGTTGTTGGTCTGCCACCCCTCCTTCCAGCTGGTGATGGTACAGCCCACACATATATAAGCACTTGCTCTGGTTACCTGCGGTCAGTTAGTTGCTGCACAATAGAAGATGTGTGACCAGGAGCCCCAAGTTCAGCAGCCTGTGATTGGAGGATTTGGGGAAGTGCAGCAGGCAGATGAGGAGATCCAGGCTCTCTGTGATACAGTAAGTGGCAGTGATGTTCTTATAGGGAGATTGTAAAGCTCATATATCCGTTAGAGAAGCCTCCTCTATGGCATACATAACCAAAGCTTTATTTATTATGCTGATAGGTCAGCTGTATTTTAACTTAACAGATGCACATTGGGCTCTCTTCACAATAAGCAGTGTGGTAAATAAAATTTGGAGGTAAAATACCTCATGCAGTAGCTTACACTCCTTCTCACCCCCACCCCTCTCCGGCCTGCGGTGGCAGGTTTAGTGAATTGTAACTTGGGAAGGTGATGGGTAGAATCAGCTTTTTTTTGAGCATTACCAGATGTGGTAATGCTTTGTGAATAGAGCCCATAGTGGGAAACGGTCTATGGATACAGTATGTGTACTTTTTGTCCCAGAGTAATATGGACTGCAATATGCCTTTTTATTATATATAAATGGGAAAGTTTGGATGTTTGTTACTCGATCACGCAACAATGGCTGAAGGGATTTGAATGATATTTGGCACACACAAAGTACATGACCTGGAATAACATATAGGATACTTTTTATTCCCATAACCAAAAAGGGGGTGGAGACAAACCTTTCACTGGGAAATGTAACTGCAGCCATTCTTACACTGTTAATGGTTGGGTTCTCAAACTTTGCACAGTTGGTGACTGGGATTAATATTCAGAAAAGTGGGTGGAGCTTATGAAAGCCAATCAAAATCCACTTTTTTTTTTTGGGGGGGGGGGGATATTTAATTGCTGCCATTCTTGCACTGTTCATGGCACAAGCCTCTTGCACTGAAATTAAACCTATACCTGTTACAGTTGGCCATTGGGTGATTGTGGTTCAAATTCAGAAAAGGGGTGGAGCCACATCCAATCAGAATTATCTTATTTAAAAGCAAATTGATGCCAAAGACTGCAAAGCTTAGGAAGAGTGGGCAGAGCCAACACCAGCCAAATACAGTGTGTACCTCATTGCTGTAGCAATAGGGGTTGCAGAGGGACCCTCCCTCAACTGCAGTTTTAGCTCTTTATTGATCCTGTGCTGGTAATAATAACCTCTATAGATGTGTTTTGAATAGTAGTGATCATTAACTGTTCGCCATCCCCCTTCTGGCACCTCTGAGGCAGTGTTGCCAATCGTCAACAAATTTGGGCTGTAAAGTCAGTGATAAACTTTGGTGTCGGTGAAAAAACACTGTAGGTCGGTTACAGCATTTACTACTTGCCTTCCTCCCCGGACGAGGAGGGTCTGGTCTTCCAGGGAATTGTAGGATTTCAAAAGCCAGCTTGCATACAAGACCCTCCTACTCGGGAGGGAATAAGGAAGTCTGTCGAGCAGAAATCAGTTCGGTGGGGGATAAAAACTTGCATTCCGTAAAATTGCACGGAATTTCACCTTTTCCCGCGGAAATTCCGCCATAGTGATATAGCAATTCCGTTCCGTCACAACGAACGGAATCTCAAAATTCCAGCTGGAATTCTTAATCCAGCGGCCATCCCTGGTGGCCATACATCTGTAGACATGGTGGCCGTTTGGCCATCAGATTAGGTACTTATCAAGATTATAAAAATTGGTGCCGCCTAGAGAATGCACAATGACAATTAGACCAATTTTGGGCCAAAATTGGTTGCATGTATCAATTGGAAAATCTCAGGTTGACATGCATGGTGGGTGTGCAGTAGTAAGGGCTGCAATAGCTGCAAACAACAAACGTGACGGAAACACCCTTTTCCATCCCTCAAATGTCGCTGCACCAAATCTCCTTCCCCTCGGATCCCCCCCCCCCCAAGCTATTCATTGATAATTTATAAGTGGTGTCCACTGCTGTCTTGGCCTTCTTCTTCATTCACACCGCTGGTGTATTGCATGTGTGATATACTTTAATTTCAGTAATATTGGATGGCAGCAAAAAAATTGCTCTGTCAGTAAAGTTTTTTTTTTTTTTCTTCTCCCCCCCCACTTGGTGTGCACCAGCCACAGGTTGGCACTGCTGATAGTATTCTAGCTCTGTTTTGTATTGCTGCAAGTGTGACATAATGGTGAGCAACACAATTGGTTAATGGTAAGACCTATTAACTGGCAAGATGATGTAAACATCTGTTAGTTGCAGTGTCTGGCATTGATTATCACTCCTCTGACTGGTGCCACTGCCAGTGTCTGCATAGAAATTTTTTTTTCCCTTCTAACCTGACAGTAGCTAAACTACAGCTGTGTAATCTTATATCTCCCTCCCCTCTGCAGGTGAAGCCGCAGTTCTTGGAGAAGTCTGGAGTGAACACCACCATGTTTGTGGCCAAATCGTACAGGCAACAGGTTGTGGCCGGCATGAACTACCTCATCAAGGTAACTTGTGCACATGTGGATGCTATAGGGGTCTTGGCACAAGAAGTTAATAGTATTATTAGTAACCTTATCTTGCTGATATTATGTTGTCCTTCCTGCATTCTTGGTCACCTAGAAGTTGGCTACTTGCTGATTTTTGGCGCTCCTGAGTCCCTAATTGTAATCGAAGCATCCCAGTGTGCCATAGCAACAGTTAACTTGCAGGCTATGGTTCTAGCAAAAAATGCCATCTGCACCCAAAGTAAGAACCTCATGGTAAAGCGGGGGGGGGGGGGGGGGTTTGAAGCTGGAGGGGACAGTAGCTCGTATGGTTGAGCTGAGCCAGCGCAAGTCCATAGGGTGCAGTTCTCCATTCACAGCAACAGCTACTACTTGAAGGTTCTGGCTGAATAGTGTGGGCATATTACTACAACCTATCTGAACTCTAGCAGGTCGAGTGTGCTGGACCAAAAAAGTCATTTTTATTGCACTCTTCTCTTAGACTCAAAGCCACAACCATACTAAGGCCTGGGGATCATGGTGGCTGTATCGGCTAACTTGGCCTCTCTTCCCCCCCCCCCCCCCCCCCCCCCCCATTGATTTCGCCTTCTGATTCTCTCTGGGCCCATGGACTATATGCAGCATAGATTGCATGAGAACATAAATTGCCCAGTATACTCAAACCTGTTAAGGACAGGTGGTATAGCTCAAGCATGCCCACAGCTAATAATCCCATAAATGTTTTTCCATTCTCCTACTAGTGGCTTCACTTGGCACACAAATAACCTCAGCACCCCCTTCTCCAATGTATGCCTTGGAATGAGGACACCATTGTGTATGTTCTCACCTAAGTAGATGCTCTGGATCACATCGCGCTTTCAGTACCATTGTATAATTTGCCACCTCTGAGAGCCATCAAAAGCACTTTTGCTTCCACACAGGTGGCTCTGTACTGTGCCTGTGCACATCGTTAGGAGCTGCCTGTATTTGGAACAGGGGGCAGATCTGGGTAATACAGCCCCTATAGCAAGCACTGAAATTGTGCCCCACCCAAAGTCAGACCACCTTAACCCATATTAACAGCTTCTTTTATTGCAATGATACAAGTCTCCCCAGTATAAGGAGCCCCCAATGTAGGTTGCTAGTTATCACCCCCCCAAGTGTAACTAAACAGAGGTAGCACCCTAGCATAGGTAGCCAGAGTTCACCCAGTATAGGTAGCCCACACTTTAGGTTACCCTACCAGTATGTCGTAAGAGGTGTCTCTCCAGTAAAGGTAGTTAGAGATGTCCTCCAGTATAAGAGCAGGTACAACACTTTAGAGGCATCCCTCAGTATGAAGGTGGGGCAGCCACGGCACCTATGGTACTGTGGCACCCATGGCAGGACCCATGCCTGTACCCCTATGGATGTGCCTTTGATTTGGAAGCTCTTGGACACAAGTGGGGCCAGACAGAGGCGAGAGTACTACCTCTAACCCAAGTTGGGTGGGTGAACTCAGAGAAGCTCTTTTACATAGATAACTGAAGTTGCTTAACCCTTCCTGTACTGGAAACGATGAGACTTGACTATTTGCTACGAATATTCTATTTCTTACACCTACAGTACAAGCCAGTTGCCTGATTTGGTTCTGTTCTCTAATACTAGAAGTTGCTGGCCCAGAATGAGCTAAGAACTCCTTTATATTCATATTGGGCCTGAGAGGACTACATTGGAATTGTTTTCTGCAGACTGGGAGAGTAGTCACTTTTCTAAAGACTTTATATTTGTGTTTACAGGTGCAGTATACAGATGACAATTACGCTCACATCCTGGTGTTTCAGCCGCTGCCGGGAGAAAATAAGCCGCCGTCTCTCACCTCCTACCAGCTGGACAAGACTGAAGGGGAGGAGCTTGTGCCTTTTAAGGAGGCTGGGCCTCCTGAGGCGGAGGAAATTGTGCCTCCTAAGGAGCAGGAAGCTGAGGGAGAATAGCTTGTGACTTCCTGTAGAGTTGCATCAGTCCTTTCCTGAGTTGCTGAATGTTCATCCAGATTCACTTATCAAACTCCACCCCTTGCTGCCCTGTGCTGGGATTCCAAATCCCCCACCCCTTGCTGCCCTGTGCTGGGGGTGCTGTAATCACTGAAGGCAAGTTGAGTCTTGGAAACTTTCATGTTGTCTGTATAAAGCAACTGAAATAAAATACTTTTATTCTGTTCAGCTTTTGTCTTTCTAGTTATTTGTCCTATCTGGACTGTGTGGCCACACACATGGCCCCCCAGCTGCAAATCTGTCATAGAATGTACACTATTGGGGACCATGGCTATGTTCGCCTTGGCCAGCCAATTTGCATTGCAATTTTTTGATGACCTTCTAATTTCAGTGACTCAAATGGCAAGTGCTGCTCAAGCACTGCAGTGAGTAACCACCTTAAATATAGGGGGTTCACTGGGGGTGCAGTAGATGGGCCCAGAAATTTCTGATAGCAGCACTGACATGCACTACAGTGTTCTCTTGTGATGTCACTCACAGTGAACATGTGGCAGGTTTTGGACTAATCCATCTCCTTATGGGGATTCTCAGTCTTTCTATAGAAAGTCTCTATACAAAGATGCCAGCATCAACTGCTGCCCAGGAAGTGCTTTTTAAAATTAGAAAAGGCTGCTTAGTGGGTTTGAACCTTTCAATCGCTAGTGACTTGAAAAATCTCTTGCTAATGCAATGCTATGGCAGATAGTTATAAAATCGCATTGCTCCAGTGGGATCACCTATAGCATTACATTAGCGAGAGCTTTTCACATCAAAAAGCACTAAAGTGCTGCTAGTGGGTTTCAAGCCTCAGACTGTTGGAAAAATGGTCCAGGCTTTGGAGTACCTTTGAAATTAATTTCAACCTGCAGATCATCACACAACTGATAGCTGGTTATCTGATGGGAGATCCTGTCACCTTACAGGGTGACCCCATTTATGAAGTGGTCAGTAGCATCGGATCAGAGAATGGCACATGGCGCTGCATTGAAAACATACGCTTAACGCTATCTAACAATAGTACTGCATAATAATGGCGCACTGAGAATAATGAAGAGGCACATAGTGCCATTTATCAATAGTGCCAAACAGATGTTGTTGCGCACAGTGACGTTGTTAACCAGTTCCAGATTTCTGCTATGTGTATACCACTAGCCAGAGCCGGGACAAGGTCCTCCAGCACCCAAGGCTGAGACACCAAAGTGCGCCCCTCCATCCCTCCCACCCCAGCCGTCACACACTGATTGCTATTAGACTAAGAGGCGCCACAGGGCCCACAACCTCCCCAACACCTTAATATCTAGTTATCTGACTTGCAGTCACTGCCATGTATCCCCTTTTCTTATTTCTGCTTCAAACACAATTAGGAAGGACAGCTGAATGAATTCTGCGCCCCCTCCTACACTGCGCCCTGAGTCTGGAGCCTCTCCAGCCTATGCCTCGGCCCGGCCCTGCCACTAGCAGATCAGGTGTGTGTTCTCGGCCCTGATCACACTGCCGTTATGAATGGGGGAGAGAAGAATCTCTCATTCATAACCACAAGGAAACGGTTAGTTTTGTTCCTATCTGCTATAAACGGCAGACAATAAACTAAGTGTAGTGACATCTTGTGGCCAAAAAAAATACAACCAAATACACCCCAGTGTAACAGGAGACACACTTACATTCAAGCATGTATTACATATTTACTATTTAACAGTAACAGTAAAAAAGGGCGCAGGAGGCTAGCTAGTGGACAAATCGGGTGCCGCCATTCACTCCCATAATTATACTTACTGGGCGCCGACCAGGAAAAAAGGGCCCCCGAGAATTGTTTTTCCAAGGGCGCCCAAAGATTTTTAATGTTTTATAACTGCTTGTGGTGGTTTACGTTTCCTATTTCAATAAAACATTATTTTAAATGTTATCCCTTACTGTTTGTAAAACACTATTCACGAAATGAAGCGATCAATACGTAACGTAAATTGTAACATATTTTATCCTTGTGTGTAGAATAATGATTTAGAAACAGTACAGTGATCACTAAGGAGGATCTTGGGTTTAGGCGCCACCAGGGGGGTCTTGGGTTTAGGCGCCAATACGGGGGTCTTGGGTTTAGGCGCCAATACGGGGGGTTAGGGGTAGGTACAGGGAGGGTTACATTTTTTTTAAACGTTATTATTCGTTTCACTTTTTAAACGGCAGATTAACGTTTTCACAATTGCCGATTTCATGCACATTATTTAATGATTTAAAACTTTATAAAACATTATTTTTAAACAAAATATAGTACATTATATTAAACGTTATCCAGGTTTATCGTTTAAAACCCTGCACCCTTTTTTCCCAGCGCCCCTTTTTAACGTACGCCTATTTAACCCCCTTCCACCCCTAACCCATAGTTGCCAAAATAAAACTTGTAAAAAAAATCCTACATAGTTACTTTATGGACTTTTTAAATATGTATGTTACATAGGCATATAAATGTTGCTTTTGTAAATAAAAACTTATAATTTTTATAGCGTAAAAAACTGAAATGAAAATATACCTTGTTTCCCAAAAAAATGCTAGGGATGCAATTTAAACATTGTAGTAATCAGGTCAAGTAAAATGTGTCTCACCTACAATAGCACATTTTATTTTTAAACTACAATGGCTAACAGCTGAGAAATGACGGATTTTTGCAACTCTTCTTCCCTGTAAAATGAATATAAGAATTCTTAGCAAAAAGTACTGCCCAAAGAGCCTATTTTGTCACGCAAAAAATATATTGATCATTTCAGGGTGATAAGTAGCCATAAAGTTAAACTGCAAAACGGTGAATGGATTTAATGTAACACTGTAAAAAAATTCTAAAGTTGCCCCAGACTGAGGATTTAAAAAAAATAACTCAAATTTGTTCAAGTAATGTGCAGTACTGTAAACATTAACTAACTTTAATTCACTGACTGCAGGATTGGAGGCTTTAAAAAAAAAACAAATTTGTACCTGTAATGTACAGTACCCTTAAAGAGGAACTGTAACGACAAAACGGCCCCTGGGGGGTACTCACCTCCGGGTGGGGGAAGCCTCAGGATCCTAATGAGGCTTCCCACACCATCCTGCGTC
Source organism: Hyperolius riggenbachi (assembly GCF_040937935.1). NCBI lineage: Eukaryota > Metazoa > Chordata > Amphibia > Anura > Hyperoliidae > Hyperolius > Hyperolius riggenbachi. Next base: position 559,867,427 of record NC_090647.1, read on the forward strand.
CCTCGGGGGTCTCGCTGTAGCCCTCCGTACAGCCGTGACGCAATATTTACCTTCCTGGCTCCTGCGCAGGCGCTCTGATGCCTCTCGGCGCCGAAGTAGGCGGAAATACCCGATCGCCGTCGGGTCTGCTCTACTGCGCAGGCGCAAGTTTCCGGCGCCTGCGCAGTAGAGCGGACCCGACGGAGATAGGGTATTTCCGTCTATTTCCATGCCGAAAGTCGCCACAGCGCCCCTGCTGGAGCCAGCAAAGGTAAATATTGAACTGACAGTCGGCACAGTCGCCGGCTGTTCGGAGGGCTGCGGCGAGACCCCCGTGGGACAGAGGACGGCGTGGGAAGCCTCATTAGGATCTGGAGGCTTCCCCCACCCGAGGTGAGTACCCCCCAGGGGAGGTTTTTGTTGTTAGAGTCTCTTTAAGTTAACTCTAATACACTTTGACAATAAAAAGCAATTATTTCTAGTAAAAACTTTATTTAAAAATCACTTAAGAGCATTGGAGTTTAATATCAATATAAACATTAGTTAATGTGTTTGAGAAGACTCTTTTAAAACAGTAATCAGTGTTAACGTTAATAAGCGGAAGACTTAGACGATTAGCGGTATCACTGTGCGCAATTTTCAGATGTACCCCAGTAGGAAAGGCCTGTTGCAGGAACTCCAAGCCCCCCACCCCCCAGACATTTTATATTGTGGTTTTCTCCTGGCAGACTCAGTGCTTGATCTGCAGCCAATAGGACATACTCCGTAGGGAGTCTTGCCTGAGGATTCTTTAGTGAATAGGTCCTGCCTTACCAAACGGCTAAGATTTGAGCCTAGTTCACTTGTCTGTGTCAAAGCTCTTTAGAGCACCATTAGAGGATCCAGAGGCTGGATATAGACGCAGGGATGTCAAACCGGCCCTTCGCCATACGGTAGCTCAGATTGATGGGACTGAATCAGGAAAGTTGTAGAACACATTCCTTTCTCAGTCCATCCTAAACACTGGCATGGATCTGGCATGTGTGCGCCAGCGAGGACCAATAAGAGGCCTGCAGCTGCAATCGCTCAAATGCACACGCCTCCCAGCAGCCTTGGCTGTGACCTGATATGGCCAAGGTGAGTGACTAATGGACAACTTTTAGTTTGCTAGATATTTGTGGTAGATCTGCTGGAAATGTTTTTCTCCTCCCATTGGCTAGATTACGTCTATCAAGTGTACAGCTTTGGTGCTAATCTGTTCCCCATCCCCCAACACCCAGTAAAAGTGTAGGTTTACCAGGTGTGAAACAAGACTTGGATTATAAGGTCTGTGTGTTAATTCGCCACAGTTAAGGAGGAGCTGTCAGCCATATGATCTCACAAGCACATGTAAATAAATACTTGCTCTACTTGCATAAGATGTATTGTACTGTCCATGTTTTGATTTCAGTGAATTTTATATAGTAAATGAGAAAACTGTTCCAGGCATTTGCCATCTTGGATTCCCCCTGAGACTAATCCTGAAGTCATTTCCTACTTTAAAGAGACTCTGTAACAAAAATTGCATCCTGTTTTTTATCATCCTACAAGTTCCAAAAGCTATTCTAATGTGTTCTGGCTAACTGCAGCACTTTCTACTATCACCATCTCTGTAATAAATCAACTTATCTCTCTCTTGTCAGACTTGTCAGGCCTGTGTCTGGAAGGCTGCCAAGTTCTTCAGTGTTGTGGTTCTGCTATGAACTCTCCCATCCAGGCCCCTCTCTGCACACTGCCTGTGTGATATTTAGATTAGTGCAGCTTCTCTCTGTTCTATTATCTTTTACAAGCTGGATAAATCCTCCTCTGAGCTGGCTGGGCTTTCACATACTGAGGAATTACATACAGGCACAGCTGTCTGCACTCTGCAGGAAGAAACAGCCTGACACTTCAGTGGAAGATAGCTGCAGGGGGAAAGAAACATACAAATGATCTCTTGAGATTCAAAAGGAAGGGTGTATACAGCCTGCTTGTGTATGGATGTATTTTCTATGTGTGGACATATTGTACATCAATCTACTTCCTGTTTTGGTGGCCATTTTGTTTGTTTATAAACAAACTTTTTAAAACTGTTTTTAACCACTTTTAATGCGGCGAGGAGCGGCGAAATTGTGACAGAGGGTAATAGGAGATGTCCCCTAACGCACTGGTATGTTTACTTTTGTGCGATTTTAACAATACAGATTCTCTTTAAGGTGTACCAGAGACAAAATAAAAATCAATTTTTATGCATACCTGGGGCTTCCTCCAGCCCTATCCACACAGATCGCTCCTCTGCTGCCTGCAGCTCTGTTATCAGGTCCTGTTAGTTCTGCCAGTCTGGGCAAGAGGAAGTGTGTGCTCTACAGATTACTCCGGCGGCTGTACGGATCTCCTGGAAACCCCATCATGAATTGCATTGCAACATTGCAAAAATCAAGCACCTTATCCCCCCAGAAGATCTGCCAACCCAAGTCCATGCCTTCATCACATCCCGACTGGACTACTGCAATGCTCTCTACACTGGCCTTCCAAAAAATGTCTTGTACCGCCGGCCTTCCAAAAAATGTCTTGTACCGCCTACAGCTGATACAGAATACTGCTGCCAGACTGCTAACCAACCAACCCCGTCACTGCCACATAACGCCAGTCCTACACTCCCTTCACTGGCTACCTATAGAATGGAGGGTCCTATTCAAGATCGGCCTACTGACATTTAAATCCCTGAATAATCTGGGCCCTGGATACATGAAAGATATGTTACAGCTGCGTAGCAATCCCCGCATTCTCAGATCAAAAGGTTTTAATAATCTAGTCATACCCAGAGTCCACTTGGAAACTTTTGGTCCCAGAGCCTTCTGTCATGCTGCCCCTACGTTTTGGAACTCCTTACCTCAACAGATCAGGGCAGCTCCATCCCTGGACGTGTTTAAATCCAGACTGAATACCCACCTGTTCACTTTGGCATTTGCAGAAATATAACTTTTGTTGTGTGAATACGGCATCCTACTACCAATTACTGAATCTGAGAGAGCCTAAGCCCTTTGAGTCCTATGGGAGAAAAGCGCTACAGAAATTTTATTGTATTGTATGAAATTCATTGCTCTTTCATTTGACATATGTAAATTTACCCTACAATTAGGTTACTACATTATCTGTGATTTACCACATTTAAATGTATACTTTTTTCCTATCATAACTTTAAAATTGATATTCTCAAACTATAAGGTCTTCTTGAAAAAACATTTCCTTTTGTTCCCCACTGTCCTCCTCCACATACCCTGAAAATGTGGTGTTTCTAGCACCTTTGGGGGCTTTGCTATTAACCACTAAAGTCAATTTAAAAAAAATGCGAACGAAAATTAAAAAAAAAAAAATTGTGTTAAATACTAGCAGACCTTGTTTGCTGCAGAACTGTTTGGGGCCATCTCTAATGGCTGGCCCTAGACTTTTTTTTTTCTGCCTGGTGCAAATTTGTGAGGATATTTCCTTCCCTCGATTTAGAATGATAGCGCAGAACCTGACAATTTGCTCTGTGCGCGATAGCTGCAATGCAAGATGTAGTGTGGTGATGGTGCATAAATAACACTGCAGTTGCAGGAAAAGGCTCTAACTTATGGGCAGTGAGTGGGTCAAAGACTCAGATGTCTCGTCCATCAGGACACCTAATCACTTCCGCCCATCCGGCACAAAGCCGATTCACAAAAACTTCCGCCGGGGCACTAGGTCAGTTCTGCCCTGGACTCTGGCATAGCCAGTTCAAGGAGCTTCCAACCACAACAAAGGCTGCCCGAGAACGGCATAACAATCAATTATTATTATTATGCCAGAAAACAAGGGTTCAAAGAAAGACTAGTGAACTGAAGTGGCTGTGTAAATTGCATTAATATATTCAAAAATTCATGTCTAAATTTCATTAGAAGATTAATCTCAAAAACAAATACATGAATCATTGAAAAATATTAATACAATAAAAACATTCATAAATAATTGAGTAAATATCCAGTAAACAAAAGTAGATAAAACCTATGCATATAGTTTTAGCACATTAGAGCTGTCCAAATGCTGATCCTAGTTAGTGTTGGGCGAACACCTGGATGTTCGGGTTCGGGCCGAACAGGCCGAACATGGGCCAGATGTTCGGCATGTTCGGCCCGAACGCCGAACTCAATGGGAGTCAATGGGACCCCCGAACATGCCCATTTTGGGGGCCCTATGGGGTCGCAGGCATAAGGGGGGAGCATGCCCCGGTCGCGGGGGGGGTCGGAAATTCCCCCCACCCCCTCCGCTAGCGCTCCCCCCTCTGCCCGCTTCTCCATACAAAAAGTTTGAAACAAGTTCAATAGTACCTGGGCTGGTGGCACTGGCTGGCAGTGGAGTGAGGAGGAGGAGGAGTCCGAGTAGCAGAGTGACGTTGAGGCCGGGCAGCGGGCGGTTCAGCGCTAGTACCCTTGTGGTACTTCCGCCCTTTCTCTGACCTCACGTCCTCTGCGTGATGACGCATACGAGGGTACGCGTGATGCGTACCCTCGTATGCAGAGGACGTGAGGTCAGAGAAAGGGCGGAAGTACCACAAGGGTACTAGCGCTGAACCGCCCGCTGCCCGGCCTCAACGTCACTCTGCTACTCGGACTCCTCCTCACTCCACTGCCAGCCAGTGCCACCAGCCCAGGTACTATTGAACTTGTTTCAAACTTTTTGTATGGGGAAGCGGGCAGAGGGGGGAGCGCTAGCGGAGGGGGTGGGGGGAATTTCCGACCCCCCCCGCGATCGGGGCATGCTCCCCCCTTATGCCTGCGACCCCATAGGGGGCATAGGGGGGCAGTATTCGGCCGAACAGGGCCCTGTTCGGCCGAACAGGGGCCCTGTTCGGCCATGTTCGGCCATGCATTCTGCAGTTCGGGCGAACCCCGAACAGTTTGGCCGAACACCACCAGGTGTTCGGCCGAACTCGAACATCACCCGAACAGGGTGATGTTCTGCAGAACCCGAACAGTGGCGAACACTGTTCGCCCAACACTAATCCTAGTACTCTGGGGACATCTAGTGGTAAAAAAAAAAATGACCATAGCAGATTTAAACCGATCCTAGTAAACTGAGGGCATTTAGTGGCCAAAAATGTGAATTACCTTAAAGCAAATCTGTACTGTCCAATTTGTACAGCAAAAAAAGCATACCAATCGAGTCACTGTGATGTCCTGAGTCCCTCTTTGCCGTTTCTGCAGCTCCCCACCGCGATCCTGGCTTTTTAATTGCCAGCTTTAGGCAGTGTTTACAAACAAAAAACATGGCCGCTAACCAGGAAGTGATGTATGTATGTGTATATATCTCTAATCTCCCATCTCTAAGTGATGTATGTATATATCTCTGTGTGTATATATATTTATGTATGTGTGTGTGTGTGTGTGTGTATATATATATATATATATATATATATATATATATATATATATATATACAGGATCTTCTCAAAAAATTTGCATATTGTGAGAAAGTTCGTTATTTTCTGTAATGTACTGATAAACATTAGACTTTCATATATTTTAGATTCATTACACACAACTGAAGTAGTTCAAGCCTTTTATTGTTTTAATATTGATGATTTTGGCATACAGCTCATGAAAACCCAAAATTCCTATGTCAAGAAATTAGAATATCATGAAAAGGTTCTCTTAACGAGCTATTAGCCTAATCATCTGAATCAACTAATTAACTCTAAACACCTGCAAAAGATTCCTGAGGCTTTTAAAAACTCCCAGCCTGGTTCATTACTCAAAACCGCAATCATGGGTAAGACTGCCGACCTGACTGCTGTCCAGAAGGCCATCATTGACACCCTCAAGCAAGAGGGTAAGACACAGAAATAAATTTCTGAATGAATAGGCTGTTCCCAGAGTGCTGTATCAAGGCACCTCAGTGGGAAGTCTGTGGGAAGGAAAAAGTGTGGCAGAAAACGCTGCACAACGAGAAGAGGTGACCAGACCCTGAGGAAGATTGTGGAGAAGGACCGATTCCAGACCTTGGGGAGCAGTGGACTGAGTCTGGAGTAGAAACTCCTAGTGTGACACCGAGATGGTTAGTCTGGTGGGTTGGTGTGGTTGAACGATCCACCGGAGCGGTCTGCGCCATGGCGGATCGTTCAACCACACCAACCAACCCACCAGACTAACCATCTCAGTGTCACACTAGGGACTGTGATGCTTTAAGGATGTATAGGGTAATGCAATACTACGTATAGTGAAATACAATTGTATAGAGCAATGCAATGTGTAGTGGAATGCAATGAAATGTAATGCTAACTCATGCTAATCGATGCCTCTACGGCTCGCTGCTATCTGTCTATGTCTCTGTCTTCTCTCTGAGCCAGATGTATTGTGCCAAAAACAATTCCGGGCATGACCCAGTCATGCTTGGCGAAATAAAGTTTTCTGATTCTGAAACATCCAGAGCCACCGTGTACAGGCTGTGCAGGAAATGGGCTACAGGTGCCGCATTCCCCAGGTCAAGCCACTTTTGAACCAGAAACAGCGGCAGAAGCGCCTGACCTGGGCTACAAAGAGGCAGCACTGGACTGTTGCTCAGTGGTCCAAAGTACTTTTTTTGGATGAAAGCAACTTTTGCATGTCATTCGGAAATCAAGGTGCCAGAGTCTGGAGGAAGACTGGGGAGAGGGAAATGCCAAAATGCCTGAAGTCCAGTGTCAAGTACCCACAGTCAGTGATGGTCTGGGTGCTATGTCAGCTGCTGGTGTTGGTCCACTGTGTTTTATCAAGGGCAGGGTCAATGCAGCTAGCTATCAGGAGATTTTGGAGCACTTCATGCTTCCATCTGCTGAAAAGCTTTATGGAGATGAAGATTTCATTTTTCAGCACGACTGGGCACCTGCTCACAGTGCCAAAACCACTGGTAAATGGTTTACTGACCATGGTATTACTGTGCTCAATTGGCCTGCCAACTCTCCTGACCTGAACCCCATAGAGAATCTGTGGGATATTGTGAAGATAAAGTTGAGAGACGCAAGACCCAACACTCTGGATGAGCTTAAGGCCGCTATCGAAGCATCCTGGGCCTCCATAACACCTGAGCAGTGCCACAGGCTGATTGCCTCCATGCCACGCCGCATTGAAGCAGTCATTTCTGCAAAAGGATTCCCGACCAAGTATTGAGTGCATAACTGAACATAATTATTTGAAGGTTGACTTTTTTTTGTTTTAAAAACACTTTTCTATTATTGGTCGGATGAAATATGCTAATTTTTTGAGATAGGAATTTTGGGTTTTCATGAGCTGTATGCCAAAATCATCAATAATAAAACAATAAAAGGCTTGAACTACTTCAGTTGTGTGTAATGAATCTAAAATATATGAAAGTCTAATGTTTATCAGTACATTACAGAAAATAATGAACTTTTTCACAATATGCTAATTTTTTTAGAAGGACCTGTGTGTGTGTATATATATATATATATATAGAGAGAGAGAGAGAGAGAGAGAGAGAGAGAGAGAGAGAGAGAGAGAGAGAGAGAGAGAGAGAGAGAGAGAGAGAGAGAGAATATATATATATATATATATAGATAGATAGATAGAGAGAGAGAGAGAGAGAGAGAGAGAGAGAGAGAGAGAGAGCTGAGAGAGAGAGCTGAGAGAGAGAGCTGAGAGAGAGAGCTGAAACTGAGAGCAGGGGCTGTCTGTGAAAAAATAAACTAAGCACACATCGCCTGGAGGGGACGTGAATAACTTGTTCCTATCACAACAGAGGCAGCCCATTCCTTCCTGGGTCAACAAAGCTTGACAAAGAAAAGATTAGATATAGACACAGTGCAACTAGAAAAAGCTGCAGTAATCCAGATCACATTAGAACAGGTACAGGAACTTATAGGTTAGAAGAAATAAGGCTGAAAATGTTGTTACAGAGTCTCTTTAAACGGCTATGTAAATGAACTCGTTCTTGGATTTCAGTCATAAAACTGAGGAAAGTAAACAGAACTACTCATTACTTAGTAATACATTTCTAGCTCAATATTAAGTTCATTAGTTTCCTTAGTGTTCAACTCAAAAACCCACTTTGTTTCTGCTTTGGAGATGTCCCTTATCCTATCTATGGGCTTGCCTCCAGCCCCCTAGATATAACCAGTTCGGCCTTTCTGGACGAGCTTTCTCGTCCAGAAAGGCACTGCAGCTTTCCCTGCATGGTGCGCGCGATCGGGCATGCGCCCGCCGCCCACCCGCTGCCCGCCGCTAGCCCCCCGATCAGTGAATGGGAATATAATTCCCATTCACGATCTAACTTCCCCGCAGAAATATCGACGCTTTCTATCCAGAGAGTGTGGTATTTCTGCCCCCAGGAAACATCTCCCCTGCATTTAAGTTCCTGGATGCGAGATCGTTCGCATCCAGGACTTTTTTTTACTGTGGCCATCTTGTGGCCAAATAGTAAACTGCACCAACATACATTTTAAAATAAACAATTATTTTATTTTACATTTAAAATAGGCAGTTTCCCTCCCACACCAAAAATTACCCACATACATTTTTTATAAAAAAAAAAAAAAAAATACAATAGAAAAAAAACAACAACATAAATAGTTACCCAAGGGTCTAAACTTTTTAAATATGCATGTCAAGAGAGTATGTTATTATATTATTTAAAATGATAAGCTTATAAATAGTGATGGACACAAATTGAAAAAATGCACCTTTATTTCTAAATGAAATATCGGCACCATAAATTGTGATAGGGACATCGTTTAAACGGTGTAATAACCAGGGCAAATGGGCAAATAAAATACATGAGTTTTAATTACAGTAGCTTATATTAATTTCAAACTATAATGGCCAAAAACTGAGAAATAATAAATTTTTTTCATTTCTTTCTTAATCTTCCTGTTAAAATGGATTTAGAAAAAAATAATTCTTAGCAAAATGTACTACCCAAAGAAAGCCTAATTAGTGGCGGAAAAAACAAGATATAGATCAATTCATTGTGATAAGTAGCAATAAAGTTATAGGCGAATGAATGGGAGGTGAACGTTGCTCAGATGCATGAGATTTTCGGCACTGCGGTGCTGAACCGGTTAATTCTATACCCCAGAATATGAGCCCTGAGGGGTCCTTCTGAATGGGACACTCTGAAATGTTCCGACCTGTGTCCAGTAAACCCATTCTTTGTTAGTTGCATGTTCCCCAATTCATTATTTCAGTTCTCTTTTTGTTCTTCCCATAAATTTCAGCCCACAGGGACAAATAAGTAGGTATACAACAAATTTAGGGCTTGATTCACAAAGCGGTGCTAACTGTTTAGCATGGGTGTGCTAAACAGTTAGCACGTGAAGTGCTGTTCGCGGACTTTTGCGCATGCAAAGTGCCGCGATTCGCGCGATCGTGGACTTTTGCGCGTGCAATTTGCCGCGATTGCGTGCGCAAAAGTCCGAGAACGGCACTTCACGTGCTAACTGTTTAGCAAACCCGTGCTAAACAGTTAGCACCGCTTTGTGAATCAAGCCCTTAGTTTCATAAGCTATGCATTGCTTTATCTTATGTACATTCCCAAACTCCTGCTGAACCCTCAGGGTGTTTGCATGTCCTACAAGGTAAACATTTTCTACACTTGTAAAAACTGGGTGTACCAAAAAACCTGAAGTCCTGAAACCTTGTCTGGTGAAGTTGGATGGGCGGAAGAGACGTCTGATTCTCCATCCTGGCCGGGCCCAATCACCGTGCGGTTACCGGCCATTAGCAAGAGCTTTTTCCCACGATTACACAGTTTATTTATACACCGTTGCAGCATTACACTGCTCCCAAACCATGATGACTTCATAGCAAAACCAGTCGGGTGAGCGGCTAGCGGATAAGGTGAGAGTGCCAATTCTTTGTCTACATGTGATAGTCACATATCAGGTCACTGTCATAAGGGCCTGTGTAAGTAAGAGAGAATTTCTTCATATTTTAATCAACTGTAAGGCTTAGTTCACATTATAAATTGCCAGCGCTATCGCAAGCACTGAGCGGTTTATACTGAAGAGATTTTACCAGTGATTTGCGCTTTTCTAAGCGCTTTTGCTCAGCAATGATTTTTTTCAGGAAGTGAACTCTTTAACCCAGAAATGAATAAATACAATGTATTTATTCATGAAAGCACTCAGAAAAAACACTATACAAAGCGCTTTTTCATGCGTTTTGCGATTTCCCTATACCTTCCATTGAGCCAAAGCGCACAGAAAATGGTGCGTTTGCAATTTTAGTAAAATCAAAACACTCACATGTGAACACTGTTATAGGAAATCATTACACAAGCGCTTTTAGGATGATTTGCAAAATTGCCATCGCTTAAAAAAATCAGCAAATGCCCATTGGGCTTGATTCACTAAACCGTGATAACTCAAATAACACACCTTATCAAAGATATCACACCTTATCAACGATATCACACCTTATCAAAGATATTAATCGCTTTTGTAAGGGTGATTCCGTTTTTCACTTCCTGCCTTCAGTCAGGAAGTGAACTCTTTAACCCGGAAAATAATAAATACAATGAATGTAATCTTAAAAACGTGAACGCAATTGCTGCATAAATCGATTTTGTGAGCATTTAGCGCTCTTCCTATGCCTTCCATTGTAGCAAAAACGCCCCGAAAATGGTCCAGGCACTGCTTTGGGAATCGCAAAGCGGACGAAACGCACTGATATGAACCCTCTCATAGAGATTCATTGCACACACGTTTTGTGGGCGATTTTTAAAATCGCCTACGCTTAAAAATAGGCCAAAAACACCCCTAGTGTGCACAAGCCCGAAACTTGCCTGGAATCGCTCTGAAAAAGTCTTTAAAAAAAATGCTTGCGTTTGCGGATCCGCTAGCAGTTTTTGCTGTGCACTGGCCCTTACTTTTTTAAGCTCCCAAAGAGCAAAAATGTAATATAATTAACCACTTTACCACCACATGTGTGTATATCTACGCTCCTTTTAACACCCTTTCCCCACCAGGAGCGTATACGCACATATACGCACCTCCCGCTCGCTCGTGCGCGTGCTCCCGCGCTTGTGCACGCCGATGGCTGCTCGCCCGGAGATTAATGAACGGGAAAAACCGTTCCCGTTCGTTGATCTCAGCCCCCCAGCAATGATCGGCTGCTTCTATGAGAAGCAGCGCGACCATTGTGAAAAAAAAGAGTTTCCCAGCCTCATTGAACGTCCTGTAAGCGTACTTCCGACACTTACAGGTCGCATGAACACAAAATTACTGTGGCCATCTTGTGGCCAAATAGTAAAACTACATCTAAAACATCTTTCATATACAAATACATACTTTTACACAATAAATTAACTCATTACCTCCCACACTCCCTAATTTATTTAATTTTTGTAATAAAAAGAAAAAAAATTACAATAAAAAAAAAAACATAAATAGTTACCTTAGGGACTAGGCATGTTCGGAATTGCAATTTCCCGTTCCGCGGAAATTCCGCATCCCGCCGATCCGAAATTCCGCTACCGTTTTATTCCAGCGGTATTCCGGAGCAGTTCCGCGGAATTCCGCGGTATTCCGAATTCCGTCGAAATTTTTTTAAAATCTCTCTCCTCCTAAAGCTGGCCTATGATCAATTCAATAGAAAAAGTAGCATGATTAAGGATTTGTACTTTTTTAAAAGCCAGCTTACGTACCTTAGCCAGGATTTGAACCCAGATCTCAGTGTGTAGTAGGTATCTGTCTTACCCCCTAGACCACCAACCACATTACATGCCAGGCCAGCTTTAGCATGTAGTGTGGTTGGTGGTCTAGGGGGTAAGACAGATACCTACTACCAGGGCCGGCCTTAGGTTTCACAGCGCCCTGAGCGAAACCTGATTTTTGTGCCCCCCCTTCATCCTCTTCCCACATGCATATACACACACGCACACACGCACATACACACACACACAGGCCCATATGCAATTGCTCTTTTCTCCTGTGATGTATCCTAGGACAGGGGTTCCCAACCTTTTTGACGTTGTGACACATCACACTATATGCTCGGATCTCCAGGACACCTCACATATGTATAATAGAAAAAAATACTATTAATAACCACAAAATGGATGGAAAGAGTGCATTATCCTGAATAGCCTTAAAAATGAAGGCTAGAACCTTTCAGGAATATTAATAAAAACAATCAATGGGACAGTTAGCCGCCTTCCCCCCATTTAGAATGATAGCACAGCACTGACAATTTGCACCACACGTTATAGCCTCAGTGCGCCCCCCCCAAAAAAAAAAACGCCCTCAGACTCAGTATAGATAGGTAGCCAGGTATAGGTGCCCCCAGTATAGGATCTCATGTGTAGGTGCCCTCAATATAGGTTGCCAAGCATAGGTGCCCCCAGTATAGGAAGTCAGTTGAAGGTCTCCATCCCCCATAGGTAGCCAGGCGTAGGTGCCTCCAGTATAGGTAGCCAGGTGTTGGAGCTATAGGTACCCTCAGTATAGGAAATCAGGTGTAGGTGCCCTCAGTATAGGCAACCAGCTATAGGCGCCCCCTTGGAAGCTGGCGCCCTGAGCAACCGCTCCGGTCGCTCATATCAAAGGCCGGCTATGCCTACTACACACTGAGACCTGGGTTCAAATCCTGGCTAAGGTATGTAAGCTGGCTTTTAAAAAAGTACAAATCCTTACTCATGCTACTTTTTCTATTGAATTGATCATAATGGTACATTAAAGGCCAGCTTTAGCATGTAGTGTGGTTGTAGGAGGAGGAGGAGGAGAGAGAGAGAGAGATTTTTTGGGTTATCCCGGAAATTCCGTTTGAGGGGTTTACCAATTCCGTTCCGACTACCGGAATCGGAAATGTCCTAATTCCGGCCGGAATCACGGAATTTACAATTCCGCGGAATTCAGCGAGCATCCCTATTAGGGACTGAACTCTTTAAATATTTATGTCAAGAGGGTATAACACTGTTACTTTATAAACTATGGGCTTGTAATTAGGGATGGACGCAAACCTGAAAAAAAGGCACCTTTATTTCCAAATAAAATATTGGTGCCAAACATTGTGATAGGGACATAATTTAAATGGTTTTATAACCAGGACAAAGGGGCAAATACATTTCATGAATTTTAATTACAGTGGCATGCATTATTTAAAAACGGTAATGGCCGAAAAGTCAAAAATAATGATTTTTTTCCCACATTTTTTTCTATTTTCCCATTAAAACACATTTAGAATAAAATAATTCTTGGCATAATGTCCCACCTAAACAAAGCCTAATTGGTGGCGAAAAAAACAAGATATAGTTCATTTCATTGCGATAAGTAATAATAAAGTTATAGACGAATGAATGGAAGGAGCGCTGAAAGGTGAAAATTGCTCTGGTGCTTAAAGGGACTCTGTAACAAAAATGTCATTGTGTTTTCTACCATCCTACAGGTTCCTAAACCTATTATAATGTGCTCTGGCTTACTGCAGCACTTTATACCATCATTATCTCTGTAATAAATCAGCTTATCTTTCCACTGTCGGACTTGTCGTCCTGTGTCTGGAAGGCTGCCAACTCTTCAGTGTGATCTGCTATGCATGCCCCCTCTATGCACACTCCCCTGTGTGTGTGTGTGTTATTAAGGGCCGGTTCACACGGACGCTTGGCGGCGTCTACCGTCAAGCGTTCGGGACCCATCGGCTAAACTCTCCCATTCAAGTGAATAGGAGCGTTTAGCATTGCGCGGTTACCGTCGATTACCGTCGATTGCATAAACGCGGCGTTCTGATCCCGATTTAACGCATCGTTTCGGCCGTCCCTAGAAGCCGCATGCAACGTCCAGGGACGGCTAGCCGGCGCGGCTTCATGTCCCCCTGCGGGGACGAGAAACGCCGATCGCGACGATCTCTGTACCGCCGCCACCGAACGGGACGTCACAGGACGACGCGACTTCCTGGCCACCGCAACGCCGCCTGCCGTCCGTGTGAACCGGCCCTTACATTAGCCAGCTTTTCTCTGCTCTCTTATCTTTTACAAGCTGGATAAATCCTCTGTTCACATACTGATGAGTCACATGCTGCAGAATTACAGACAACCGGGCAGAGCTGTCTGCAAGAAGAAACAAAGAATCAGCTTGTAACTCTTCAGTGAGCTGCAGGGGGAAAGAAACACACAAATGATCTCTTGAGATTCAAAAGGAAGGCTGTATACAGCCTGCTTGTGTATGGATGTATTTTCTATATGTGGACATACTGTACATCAACCTACTTCCTGTTTTGGTGGCCATTTTGTTTGTTTACAAACAAACTTTTTAAAACTGTTTTTAACTACTTTTAATGCGGCGAGGAGCGGCGAAATTGTGACAGAGGGGAATAGGAGATGTCCCCTAACACACTGGTATGTTTACTTTTGTGCGATTTTAACAATACTTTAAGACCCCTCAGTGGTGAAGTGGTTAAGGTAAGAAAAGTAATATTGTGAATAAGTGAAGTTAATAAGGAACAACTTACCTTGAGGGCCCATCACACTTGCATTTGCAAAACGCCTGCGATTACAGACGGCGTTTTGCAGGAGTGATTTATTTGTGAAAAAAAATCACTGAACACTGCAGTGATTTTTCCGCGATCGCGTTTAGTGATTCTATAGCACTGAAACGCGATCGACAGGAAATCGCCTGAAAATGGTGCAGGCGACGCATTTACGTTTCACGATTTTTTTACCACAAATCGCCCAAGTAAGAACGGGTCCATAGGGTTTAGTTACACTAGCGCTTTCAACAGCGCTGGCGTTTGAGCATTTTGCCTGCAAATGCTGAAGTGTGAATGGGGCCTCGGTGATTATTTTGCTTGTAAATGTGCTGATAGGTTATGTAATTAGGAGATAAATAAGTCATGTATGAGAATTTTTGTGAATAGAGCCCTAATGTGTTCCCAGCCTCTCCCTCAACTCTCCCGCTAGTTAGGGATGGTTATTGAGATGCAAATAATCCTGAGTTGATGCGGGATCATGCAAATATTTAATGTAAATGTTATACATCTTCAATACAACCCCAAATTAAGCCAACATGGAATTCAATTGGTCCATTTTCAAACTTCATAAATTTGCATAAAACATGTCTGTATCAATTTGAAATTATTTGCATCTTATTGACCTTCTTTAGGCCTCTTTTCCACAAACTGTTGTCAGGCAGTGAAATGCCTCTCAAACTCTCACAACTGCTCACTGCTGCCTGGTAACTGCTTGCTGAGCACACAGCTCAACAGTCTGTGGAAAAGAGGCCTTAATCTCTAGTTGCCAGTCACTCCCCCCTCCTTCCAGCTGGTAATGGTACAGCCCACACATATATAAGCACTTGCTCTGGTTACCTGCGGTCAGTTAGTTGCTGCACAATAGAAGATGTGTGACCAGGAGCCCCAAGTTCAGCAGCCTGTGATTGGAGGATTTGGGGAAGAGCAGCAGGCAGATGAGGAGATCCAGGCTCTCTGTGATGCAGTAAGTGGCAGTGATATTCTTATAGGGAGATTGTAAAGCTCATATATCAGTTAGAGGAGCCTCCTGTGGAGGATGGGATACATAAGCAAAGTTTTATTTATGCTGATAGGTCAGCTTTAATATAACTTAAAAGATTCACATTGGGCTCTATTCACAATAAGCAGTGTGGTTAAAAAAAAATTTGGAGGTAAAATACCTCATGAGGTATCTTACACTCCTCCTCCCCTTCCCTTTAGATGTGCTGTGGCCACCAGGGGGAGCTCTTCTGCCGCACAGAAACAGCATGGGGGAGAGCAGGTTATCGGCTGCTGTGGGCTGGAGAAAATTACCAACGCTTTTGGCCGGTAACTGAAGTGCGAGAATCTCTGTGAATTGACATTTCCTGAGGTGATTAGCACAGAAGTTGGTAATTTATGTCACTAGTCGGGAACTGTGACTTTGTATGCGGTAGCAGCCAGGTATAGTGAATTGTAACTTGGGAAGGTGATGGGTAGAATCAGCTGCTTTGAGCATTACTGAATGTGGTAATGCTTTGTGAATAGAGCCCATAGTGGGAAACTTTCTATGGATACATATTCTCTCTAGGCTCTATTCATAAAAAGGTTGTGGCGTAAATACTCGTAGAGGTAAAATACCGCAGCGGTATTTTACACTTCTGGGTGGACATTCAAAAAAATCTTGAAAGCTGCGATGCAAGAGCGGAGATCTCCCGCTGAAAGCTGGCGGTAAGCTGTCGGAAGGCATGCGGAAACACTTCAGCCGGCAGAGTCCCTCCGTGCGCTGCTCTCTCTGGGAGGTCTGTCCCATTCACTTGTATGTAATCCGCAAAATCAGAGGAAGCGGTATTTCCCGTCCACATACCGCTTCCTCTAATCTTTATGAATGGCCATTTTGTTTTTTCTAGATAAATCTAGAAAAACACTGGAGAAGGCGGAAATTTCTCGCTCTGCTGGGGGATTGTAGATTTTCATGCGGGAACAGCTTTTATGAATGCCCACTTTGCTAAATGGACGGGAAAATCCGCTGTTTTGAGCGGAAAACTTGCGGTAAGGTTTATGAATAGAGCCCATATTCTCTCTAGGCTCTATTCCTAAAAGGCTTTGCGGTAAAATTAAAATGTTGTTGGAGGGAAAATGATGCATCTGTATATTAGACTTTTGTGTGCTCTAATTCATAAAGTTTTTGTTTGTGTTTTTTTTTTTTTTTTTTTTTTTTTAAGAGACAGCCTTACAATAAAAGGGGCAGCCCCAGCTTCCCTTTAGATGTGCATTTTTTTTAACTGCCTCTGTTTGCCCTGAATCTTAGTCTTTCTAAACAATCTATATCTGATTGCCACAGCTTAGAAGAACTTCAAGAAATGTTACACATGCAGGCTTTCTGATGTGAAATAGATCTGAAAACTGGTAACCAAGAGGTTAAACACGGCCTGGGTATTCTGGGATGCCTTTTTTTTTTTTTTTTTTTTTTCGTTCTGCTCTCACTGCTGCTGCCTGAGAGGTCTGTCTCTATTAGCTTTCCTGTTATCGCTGGCTTATCACCTTTTCTAAACAGACTGTATTCTCTGTCCCAATACCACCTGCTCTAATCTTTCTGAATTGACATTTAGTGACGTGTTGAGATAATCACACATAAGGCGGTAATTTCCCCGCACTGCTCAGGAATTGTAGCTTTTCATGTGGAAACAGCTTTTATGAATTGATACTTTGCTAAATGGTCGGGAAAGTCGCCTGTTTTGAGCATTACCACATGCTGGAATGCTTTATGAACAGAGGCCAATGTGTTCTTTGTCCCAGAATAAAATGGACTGTACTCTTTCCCCCCCCCCCTATGGTGTGCTCAGGGAGGGAGAAAAAAAAAACACGGGGAGCGATCAGACCCCACCAACAGAGAGCTCTGTTGGTGTGGAGAAAAGAAGGGGGAGGGGGGGGGGAGAGCAATCACTTGTGTGCTGTGTGCACCTGCAGCTTGGCCTTAAAGCTGCAGTGGCCTAGTTAAAAAAACGTGGCCTGGTCTTTAGGAGGGGGGGTGGGGTTTAACACTGGTTAAGGTTAAAGGGGTGCATTACTTCTGACTTGACTACTGACTTTACATTACTTACAAGTACTTGGTGACCTATTTTGCTTCCCAAGCTGTGAAGGCGGGATGGGGGTTGGTGGCTGTACCTGGCTCACCTATAATAGGGACACTTCTACCTGGCTACCTATAAGGGGGGGGGGTGTAAAATACTTCATCACAAATGTTCTCGAGCCTATGGGGTAAGGGGTTGCAATTTCTACACACTTGTCCTGGGGGCAATTTGGCCTAGAAACTGCCCTGCCTGTCAGTGGGCTGCACCACAGATCAGAAACTGATAGCATGCCAAGACCCTCACCCCAGTGCCTCTTGGTGTGCACCAGTCACAGGCTGGCACTGCTGATAGTATTATAGCTCTGTTTTGTATTGCTGCAAGTGTGACATAATGGTGAGCAACACAATTGGTTAATGGTAAGACCTATAAACGGCCAAGATGACGTAAAAAAACATATGTTAGCTGCAGCGTCTGACTTTCACTGTCACTCCTCTGACTCTGCTGCCAGTGTCTGCATACTTTTTTTTTTTTTTTTTTGTCTTCTAACCTCTGACAGTAGCTAAACTACATGCTGTGTAATCTTATATCTCCCTCAGGTGAAGCCGCAGTTCTTGGAGCAGTCTGGAGTGAACACCACCATGTTTGTGGCCAAATCGTACAGGCAACAGGTTGTGGCTGGCATGAACTACCTCATCAAGGTAACTTGTGTACAAATGGATGCTAGGGGGTCTTGGCACAAGAAGTGAATACGATTAGTAACCTCATCTTGCTGATATTGGGCTCTAGTCTCAGACTTCCCGCATGCGGTAAAGTACATGCGGGAAGTTTGCACCCAAAATACCGTCAAGTTTGCATTCTCTAAATTTTCTGCATGTTTTTCCCGCATGCGGTAAAAGTGCGGGATTCATGTGGAAAAATTTCCGCAAAAGTCGGTATTTTCCACAATAAAAGATCAATTCTCAAATGTTCAGGCGCATCATTTCGTCATGGTTTACTTTTTTTTTTTTTTTTCCACCTACAAGTAGTAGGTGATATATTCCGCATCCCATTGACTTTAATGAAGTCTGGAGGCTTAAGGGCTGTGCTTGCTGGACTTTTTTTTTTTTTTAAACACTTTTTCATGCGACCTTTTTACCGCATGATTCCCGCATGAATAATTGCTGTTTCCGCATCTTTTTTTTTTTTCCCCGCATGCGGAAAATATAAGTGAATGTGGAAAAAATGCAGAGTTTACCCAGGGCCGGATTTGTACTTTCCAGTGCCCTAGGCCTGCTGTCATCTACCACGCCCCCCCCCCCGCCACCACCACCACTACCAAAAAACATTCTGACCAACACTGACTATCGATCATTGGTTTGAATGGGCTCATTTCAGATGTGCTGCTCTGCCTCCCATTCAGCCAGGCAAGAATCAGAGGATGCTCTGTCTGCTCAATAATTCCTGCAATGTGTGCTCCTGCCCGAATGTGCACAGCAGCCAATAGTGTTCTGGGAATGCATACTTGAGAAATGACGCTGATATATGTACTTGTCAAGAATGCATAACACTATACTGGCGGTTGCTGTGCACATCTGGGCAGGAGCAGAAAACTTGCGCAAGTCGCAAGTGGCCAGAGCATGCGCTGCTTCTTTGTCCTGAGACTGGCTGCAGTCAGAGCCACAAACAGGTGACAGGACAGCTTAATGGAGAGAAACAGAACAGGTAAGTAGCAAACATCCTGTCAATACCCACTTTGGATGTTTGGTTGTAATTAGAGCAGACCTGAACTCAGAACTTCCTCTCTGCTTCAAAAGATACACAATAACCTTTAAAAAAAATTTCTTTGTTACAGCTGATACAAATCCTGCAATAAATCGGCAGTGTCTACTTCCTGCTTTCATGGAAGCAGACATATTGTTAACATCCTGTGCTTTCAAATTAGCTTAGATGTTGTGGCAGTCAGGGGACACAGGAGAGATCAAATTACGTCAGATTAGACACAGATGAGGGGGAATTACACAGGCTCTCTAAAAAAAAATACAAGGTAGATTTTTCTATGTTTTCCTTCTGTCCTGTGCAAGAGTTCAGCTCCACTTTAAAGCATCTGAATGATATTTATTTATATTTGAAAAATCTATGTATCTCTTTTGAATGTTGAAAGTACATATGGTGGTTTGCTCTAACATATTGACAGTATACAGGAACAAAGTCTTAAGAAGGCTTATTCACAGAAAGATTACTTTTTTTCTTTTAAGCCAATAAATGGTATCGTCCTCATTCAAAACTCTCTGCTTTTGCTGTGGCTAAAATGGTACAATGCTTTACTGCTACAGGAAAGAAGGATGCCAAACTATACAGACTAGCATAGAGGTAGTAACAGCTCAGGTGACAGTGACAGTTTAGCAATGAAAGGGAAGCAAACAGCATTTTTATTCCTCTCATAGTTGGTAGGAACAGAAAATGAGTCAGGAAAGAGTTAACTGAGACCACTGCTGGCTAGGAAGAAAAAAACCCTAAAGCCATAAATTTAAGTAGACTAGAGATAAGAAAGTGTAATTTACAGCTGCTGGGGTCAGTGTGTCACAACTGTAAAGGAGAAAGTGAAGAAATTAGCAGGGTTCACTGATGTCTTTGAATGCCTGCATTCAAACTCAGCGGAACTTAGTTCTATCTGCTTTGTAATGTAAATCCCTGGTATTTCTCACATCAACTTGTATGATCATAAGAGGAATTGATCATCAGATGAGGTGACAGCAGATGTTGATTGAGAGAGAGACTTGCTGGAATTGGGGAACTCTGGAATTCAGCTATTAGGGTTCTTTTCCACTATGAAATGCGATTGCGATCGCGATTCCGATCGCAATCGCGTTTCAATTTCCACCATGCGATTGTGATTGAGCTACTATACTCATTATAGTACAGCTCAATCGCATACAAAACGCGGCAGGACGACGATTGCGCTTTGACCAAAATCACATCGCAATCGGATCGCACTAATGGAAATTGCTACTGCAGTTTCCATTAGTTTCATGTACCTTGCGATTTGCGATCAGAAGCAAATCGCAAATCGCAGGCTAGTGGAAAAAGGCCCTTAGTGCAGAGCAGGGCTCTGGCTGGCTGTGCTGCGGGACCAGAAGAGGTGATTAATTTTGACATATGACCTCTTCTCTCTCCAAGTCATGCCGCCCTTCTTATCTTATCTGATTTTATCGCCCTAGGCCGTGGCCTTTCCAGAAATCCGGCCCTGAGTTTACCACTGGCAGAAATATAGCGGTAAAGTTTTGCTGTAATTTTTTGGCTCTTTGTGAATAGAGCCCATTGTGTTGTCCTTCCTGCATTCTAGCTAGGTCACCTAGAAGTTGTCATCTTGCTGATTTTTGGTGCTCCCTAATTGTAATCTAAGCATCCCAGTGTGCCATAGCGACTGGAGAGACAGTATCTTGTTTGGTTGAGCTGAGCCAGCGCAAGTCCATTGGGTGCAGTTCTCCATTCACAGCAACAGCTACTACTTGAAGGTTCTGGCCAAATAGTGTGAGCATATTACTACAACCTATCTGAACTCTAGCAGGTCAAGTGTGCTGGACCAAACAAATCATTTTTTATTGCACTCTTCTCCTGGTCTCAAAGCGTCAGAGCTGCAGCCATTAGGTGGTGGTCTATAGGCAGTAGCAGCATTAGTCCAGCCAAAGGACTCCTTGATGAGTAGGTGTTGGCTTACTGACCAGGAAGAGCTGAGATTTGAATCCTGGTCTTCTGTGTCTGAAGCAGAGCCCTTACAGTACATTATCCAACTACTATACAACATAGCAGAGTACCACTATGGACTATCCATAGCCACAACCATACTAGGGCCTGGAGTTTTGTGGGTTTTTTTTTGTTTTTTGTTTTTGTCTTTTTTCCCCTTCAGCCTACAGTACAAGCCAGTTGGCTGATTCTGTCTTCTAATACTAGCAGTTGCTGGCCCAGAATGAGCTAAGAACTCCTTTATATTCATATTGGGCCTGAGAGGACTACATTGGAATTTTCTGTAGACTGGTAGAGTAGTCACTTTTCTAAAGACTTTATATTTGTGTTTACAGGTGCAGTATACAGATGACACGTACGCTCACATCCTGGTGTTTCAGCCGCTGCCGGGAGAAAATAAGCCGCCGTCTCTCACCACCTACCAGCTGGACAAGACTGAAGGGGAGGAGCTTGTGCCTTTTAAGGAGGCTGGGCCTCCTGAGGGGGAGGATATTGTGCCTCCTGAGAGGCAGGAAGCTGGGCCTCCTGAGGGAGAATAGCTTGTGATTTCCTGTAGAGTTGCATCAGTCCTTTCCTGAGTTGCTGAATGTTCATCCAGATTCACTTATTAAACTCCGCCCTTTGCTGCACTGTGCTGGGTTTCCAAATTCCCCACCCCTTTCTGCCCTGTGCTGGGGGGGCTGTAATCACTGGAGGCAAGTTTGAGTCTTGGAAACTTTCATATTGTCTGTATAAAGCAACTGAAATAAAAGACTTTTATTCTGTTCAGCTTTTTGTCTTTCTAGTTCTTTGTCCTATCCATACTATCCAAGTATAAATCACATATTGTGTGTATGTAACTTTACATGGTAAAAATTCTCAATTTTGGCTAGGTTTGACTTTTCCAGCAGCTCATATAGGAATATTATTGCAAAAAACTCCTCTAGTCACCTGCTTCAGAGCATCACGGGTGGGACTGCAGTATGGGGCCCAGTGAACTAGTACACTATTAGGGACCGTGGCCATGTTTGCCTTGGCCAGCCAATTTGCATTGCAATTTTTTGATTGTTGGCACTCTAATCCCCTCCCCCCCATCTCAGCTACACTTTTAACGACCCTACACTTTCCACCAAATCTTTCGCATGGCTCAGACCCACTAAGCAGCCTTTTCTAAGCACTAGTGACTTGAAAAAGCTCTTGCTAATGCAATGCTTTGGGGATGTTTATAAAATCACATCGCTCCAGTGGGATCACACCCATAGCATTACATTAGCAAGAGCTTTTCACCTCGCAAAGCACTCAGAAGATTGCTGCTAGTGGGCTCCGAGCCTCAGACTGTTGGAAAATGGTCCAGACTTTGGAGTACTTTGAAATTTCAACCTGCAGATCACACAAATGATAGGATCTCCCATCAGATAACAAGATGTCACCTTACAGGGTAACCCCATTATGAAGTGGTCAGTAGCATCAGATCAGAGAATGGCACTGCATTGAAAATGTACGCTTAAAGGAGTTCCTTCGCGAATGATAAAAAAATAAAGTGGTTTATGCATAAACTATTAAACATCCTTCTAAAATAGTGTAAAGTTTTTTTAAAAAAATGACTGGTTTCCTCAAAGCAACATGTAATGTAATTAGTGACGGATGTCGGACTGGGAGGCTAATCCATTTGATAGGGGTGTTTTTTACTTGCATTTCACAAACATAACTGCTGCCTAGTTTTCAGTTGAGTAATCTATTGCCATCAGTTGAAGTTACAGTGATAACGGCTGATCTCTGCATATTTTCTTCTTGTATTCACACACAGAGAAAGGACACACACCCCTCCCTCCCCTCCCTGCAGGAATGGCTAAAGCACATGCCGATAACTATTCAGTGAGTACGTCAAATGTTTACATAATTGCACGGCAACCAGACGGCATCTGTGCAGAATAGTTCGTATCTTCTGCAAGCGAGTTATCTGCTATCAGCTGTAGTGTGTCCCCTTATTGAACTGCTCGCTTGCAGAAGATACGAACTATTCTGCACAGATGCCGTCTGGTTGCCGGGCAACTATGTAAACATTTGACGTACTCACTGAATAGTTATCTGCATGTGCTTTAGCCATTCCTGCAGGGAGGGGGATGGGTCCTTTCTCTGTGTGTGTGAATACAAGAAGAAAATATGCAGAGATCAGCCGCTATCACTGCAACTGATGGCAATAGATTACTCAACTGAAAACTAGGCAGCAGTTATGTTTGTGAAATGCAAGTAAAAAAACCCCTATCAAATGGATTAGCCTCCCAGTCTATCATTTACATTACATGTTGCTTTGAGGAATCCATTCATTTTTTGAAAAACTTTTTATTTTCATAATTCACGAAAGAACCCCCGCTATTTAATAGTACTGCATAATAGCGCATGGAGAAAAATGAAGTTTATCAATAGCGCCATATATATATATATATATATATATATATATATATATATATATATATATATCAAACATTTTATTGTGCACAGTGATGTTAATTAACCAGTTCCAGATTTTTATGTATATATGCCCGTTTACCACTAGCAGATCAGGGGTGTATGTATACACACTGTATACTTACCGCTGCTAATCGCGATTCCAGCACAGTTTCTGCCACTTACCCATTTGCCTGTGATCAGGGCATGAGAATCAACTCATTCTCGGCCCCAACCACTGCCGTTATGAATGGGAGAAAGAATCTCTTTCATAACCCCAAGGAAACATCAAACAGTTTTGTTCCTATCTGCTATAAACAGCAGACTATGAACTAAGTGTAGTGCCATCTTGTGGCCAAAAAGTAAAATACATCCAAAAACACCCCAGTGTAACAGAAGACACTCTTACTTTTTAAGCATGTATTAAATATTTACTATTTAACCCCCTTCCTCCCCTAACCCTGTCGGGCGTTTTGTCAATGTTTGTATAACTTGTTTAAAAATAAATATAAAATCAAAAATGTAAATGTAACGCTCCTGGGAAAATAGGAGGAGCTAAAATACAAACATACGCCTAACTGTGTGAGCTTGTTTTCCGAGGTTTTACAGTACTGGTTTAAACATGCAAATAAATGTGGACCAATTTATAAAAATATCAATTTAATATCGAATAAATATTACAATATCAAAACAATATAATATTGCACTTTTGATATAAAACAAAACTCATAAGGTCATTCTTATAATAAGCAATGAGCTGGGTAATTTCAGTAAAACATCAAAATGTTATTATACTTATTCACCAATACAAAAGGCTTAAACCAATTAGCAGTCAACTCAAATATAGTGCAGAGTTATGACTCATCAAATATGGCCGTCGGCCCTGTTACTCAATTTACCACAGGGTCTCTGGAGACAAAATGGATGAATTGAACGACAACAAAATGGCTGTTATCAAAATCAAAATGGCTGCTATCAAAAACAAAATGGTGGCTATCAAAAACAAAATGGTGGCTATCAAAATCAAAATTGCGCAGTCCAAAATCAAAAATGCGCTATCCAAAATAAACTGGCTGATGTCAGCTATACCATTCAATATGACAAATTTAGGATGACTCAATGGATATGACGACTGGGCGTTGCCCCACAATTGCTATGCAATGAACTATAAATGACAGGAATTTTCCCTCTGTCTACACTTTAACCTCCGCTGGCCTGTGTTACTACACAGAGCAGGCGGGTAAAATACATATAATTTTGGAATAAAATATCTATTGAGTCGTCCTAAACTTGGTTAGGTGTGGCTTGCACATGCTGCGGCAAAGTATCAAAATATCTAGAGGAGGTAGCTTGAAAGGTCTAGCTTTTATCCAAAAAGAAAAATAAGTTATGGATTTCACAGTCAGCGATTCTTGAACGATTGATTGTGTCAATCTAAAGAAAAATATACCCACTGAATGGGTTTTATCAAATATGCGGAATGAGTAATTCCTGTGCACTGGAAGAACGCACTCCCTTTGGCTATAAATGACTATAAACTTAAGAAAGACAATGGTCAATAAATCAAACGTTCAGATATTTGTGCTGTGATAAGCCATATGCTTAAAAAGAAAAATCAGAACTGGTTTCAAATATAGTCACCAAGATGGCCTCTGGGCGTGTTCCTCTTAGGCGTGGCTGTGTTCAGATGGCATGAATCCTCTATGTCCTGGTCTGCTCAGATCTCTTGATGGTCTGATTCTCCTCATTGAATGACCCCTCTCATCTTATTCCCCTCACTACCTATGGTCCTGCCCAGGAGATTAAATCTTCTAGCCTATCACTGGGCAGTGGGAGTGACCAATGGGAGCTTTCTGTGACTAATCTTTAACCCAAGTGTAATACTGGCTTTCACCCTTTGTAGGTGCTGTTGGCTAACTAATCACAGACTTACTGGGATATTTGGCAAACTAAAAACAAAAATCATGTTTTATTATACCCCAACAGTGAATAAATCAATGTTATAATTCCTCTATGGATAGCTGACCTTGCTGGAATCACTGGTTATTATTTATTATACAGTGACCTTTTCTACCATATTTAAGATAGATTGGATTTGATCCAAAAATCATTGGCATGCTTAAAACCACCATGGATCTCTCCTTTATAACATATTGTGCTTGTTAGCAGAGTTTTATACCATTAACATTATTGTTTAACATGCAACACTGGTAAACATATAGCATCTCTATATCATCCTGGATATATTCATTCAGGGAATCTTTATATTAACACGTATACATTTTCAATAACATTTTCATATTGTTACTGGTTTGCCCAGCTATAAGAAAAATAAAGGTATTTCCTAAGCCTTGTGTTTGTGTCTGGACTTTGGAAACACAAATATTGCATAGAAACCTTGCATGGGTTTTGGTTTCACATTCAATGTAGCCAGGTTTGAGCCATTGTATACAGATATTAGTCCATTTTTAAACACACTATTGTCACTCAGACTCCTCTTGTTTGCTATCTTGTCAAGTGTTTTGACCTAAAACAAAGAATGGTCTGATATCATTGTTCCCAGTAAGGTGAATGGGATTACCCATTGCAAATAGCACATCAGCTGACTGCCTGTTGTTCAACATCTGACCTTCCTTTAGAGACACATACAAGTCAGCCTTGCATGGCAATATTACATCGCCATATTAAAATATGCTCTGCCTTTCTCAATGATCAATGTATATGTTAACCTATAATCACCCTACATTAAGAAGTCTTTGTCTTCTGTAACCTAAGGAAAGGAAATTATTAGGTCTATGTGTATCTGATCATACACAGTTCAGTTTATTGGAAAAATGATATTCCGCCATATGGAAATCTCGACACATCCCCCTTTTCTTTTGGAATGTTCCAGGGTGTGACCATTTCAAAAGAACAACAAGGATTATTAAACGTTTTACGTTTTCTTCATTCCTGTGGGAACGCGTTGCGAACGAAGCTTTATGTTTTGTATTTGTAATCCAAGTATGAAAGGGAAATGGACTTTAAACATCGTCTTCATCACATTGAAGTTCATGTTTCACGCTTCAAGAAAAATAAACTTGGCAAATGATACTCCGGATGTAAACAAACAGGTTTCCTCTTGCTGCAAAGGTAGCAAACAGCAACTGTAACAGCGATGAACTGCTTTGGCCTTTGGTTCAAACAAAAGGATTTTCCGGATCTGCTTCAAGATTTGAGCAACTCACTCCTGTGAGTATCTGGTGTGCAACAGGTATCAGGCTTGCATCTCCATCAAATGGACCTCGGATACATCAGCTCGTCATTCAACGACACATCGCGGGTTTAGGCTCATCTGGACCCTCTAGGATAGGAACATCTATCTGGTCATGATGAACTCCGCTGTATCCGGTAACCTCACGGATGCTGGACCTGGCACCACACTTGGATCGGCACTCTTCCCCAAGATTAGGACTGCGTAAAGGATGGCAATCGTCAGGTGGGACATCTTTGCGCCGGATTGGAATCTTTGTGTCCATATGGATTCTAGTAGAGATTAACACATCATTAGGTATACCTGTCAGGAGAAAAATAATTTGTTAGCACACATTTCCAGATTGCTCAATTCTCCGCAACTGTGAGCTAGGGTGACATATACGCAACTGATTAATATGCACCCATTTTTCAACAAAGTCATCCCCCTTAGGGATCTTAACCTTATAAACCACAGGAGACAGTTTATCAGTGATTGGATATGGACCTTTCCATGAAGGGAGGAATTTCTTTTCCTTTACCTGGTCTCTGGCAAAATTATACAGATAAACCTTATCGTCAACCTGATACTCCTTTTGTGTGGTTTTGAGGTCATAGTACGTTTTCGTACTGACTGCGGCTTTTTCGATGTTTCTTTGAGCAAATGCAAAGGCATGCTGGAGGTGCTTTCGTAAGTTCTCCACGTATTGATGTGCAGTAGTTGCATTCATCAAGTTATGATCTGAGGTTTTGTAAAGCAAATGCTGGGGTAACACCATCTTTCTACCTGTGAGCATCTCAAATGGAGAAAGTTTGGTTGCTGCGCTTGGAGTAGCTCTAATAGCCATGAGAACTAGTGGCAGCTTGACATCCCAGTCTTTACCTGATTCGCTAACAAATTTTTTCAGGATATTTACAATGGATTGATTGTAACGCTCCACTCCACCACTAGAGGCTGGTCGGTAAGCTATGTGTAGCTTCCGTTTTACCCCTAGGATTTCCCACATTTTGGTCATTACTTCACTGGTGAAGTGACTTCCGCGATCGGATTCGATGCGCTGTGGAAGACCAAATCGGGAAAATATGTGGTTAATGAGCAGTGATGCGCACACACTGGAACTGCATGTTTTACTTGGTAGACATTCTACCCATTTAGTAAATAAACACGTTACAGTCAACATGTATCGATTTCCCTTTGAGGATGTCGTTACCGGTCCAATAAAATCGATCTGGATGTCTGACCATGGCATGGTTATGCCTCTTTTCATCAGCGGTGCCCTGTGAGTGGGACCTTGTGGCTGGAATTGAGGACATATCAAGCACCCTTGGCAATATGTCCTGACATCCTGTAACATGTGTGGCCAGTAAGCGTAGTCTCTTAATAACTCATACGTTATTTTCTCTCCTCGATGACCAGCTGTCGGGGCGTCATGAGCATGTTGCAACATCAAACCCCGATATGCTGCGGGTACTACCCACTGCGTAATACCATTTTTCGAGGTTCGTATCAGCAATCCATCCTGTAATGAAAATTGTGACACACCTTTCATCAGAATACGTAATTCTTCGTTGTCACTGCAGTCTTCCACGGTGATGGGATAATCATGTGGACTTCCAATATGTTTATAAAACAAACCAATGATGGGATCCCCCTTTTGGCTTGCAATGAGATCCTCATTAGGAGAATCTTGACTCCACATTGCCACACTGGGTTGAGACTCCTTTTGGGCCTGCCCCCTAGTGGTGACATTTACTTCGATAGTTCCCATGAGGTCATTGATATCGAAGATTTCACCATCAATGGCTGCTTTCTTAGCGAGGGAATCTGCTAGATCGTTCCCATCTTTATCAGCGCCAGGGTGTTTCGAATGACCCCTTACCTTTTTCCAATAAATGGTAAGGTCGTGGGTATTAACCAGTTCATCAATTTTACAAAACAATTTACCATGTTTGACTGGCTTTTTGTTACTCCTTGTCATGCTAGTCCTTTTCCAACTGGGAAAATATTCCACAAAACTGTTCCGAACATACTCAGAATCTGTTATCAAAACAAATTCCTTAAGGTCATGTTCGATAGCCATTTGTATAGCTTTATACACGGCAGCGAGTTCTGCGACCTGGCTATTTTTGGGACCAATTTTGTATCCCGCAGATATCTCTGGAAATATGTTATTCCATACGATACCGATAACTGCAACCAGCATCTTTTCATCTCCTTCTGTGTGAAAAGAACAGCCGTCAACATATGCACATGGTAGTGATTTGCAGTACTCTTCTTCATAGGATTTATATGGAGATAAAGATTGCTCTTCCAGAAAATCGTTTTCTGGTGGCTCATCTTTATGTTCCACATGAGTACAATCATGGAGTTCAGCTAATCCTTGAGCAACTGGATTTTTAGTATCCTGTTTATATTTGATTTCCAGTGGCCATCCCATTAGGGACATTGTCCATGCCGTTATCCTACTGTTTGACAGGTTACCTTCTTTTATTTGGTTACTTTGCAAATATTGTAGTGATTGGTGTGCAGTTTCTACAATGATCTTTTCCCCTTGAATAAAACTTCTGAAATATTGCAAAGCCCACACAGTTGCTAATAATGCCTTCTCACAATTATTAAATTTGATTTCAACTGGTGATAGTGATTTACTGGCATAAGCAATTATTTTATTCAGTCTTTCTTGCTTTTGGAAAAGAACTGCACTTACACTCTTGTCGGTAAAACCTGTTTCAACATAGAAGGGTTTACCACCTTCTGGATAAGCAAGGCATGGGGCCTGTATGAGTTTTGTTTTAAGCTCAGATACAGCTTGTTCATGGCACTCAGTCCATTCCCATTGTACTCCTTTCTTTAGCAGCTGCAATAGCGGCTTTGTAATCTCAGCATAGTTATCTATGAACTTGCGAGAATAATTCATCATCCCCAGGAATGATCTCAGTTCCTTGAGATTTGTGGGGGACTTCGTATTTTTGATTGCTTCCACTTTCTTTTTCTGTGGATTAATTCCTTCTGCAGTAATTTCATGTCCTAGGAAATTTACTTTAGATCGGCACCATTGAGCTTTCTGTAGGGAAAGTTTAACACCTGCTTCTCTTAGTTGATTCAATACATATCTCAACTCTGAAATATGTTCCTCAAAGATTGTACTTTTGATAAGGATATCATCGACATAAGTTAGGGTACCTCGTTCAGCTGCATCAGGCATTGCTTTGTGCATGAACACAGCAAATTCGTGGCCTGCGTTGATGTATCCGAAAGGCGTACGGGTCCACGCAAATTGTCTATTACCGAATGTGAAGGCTAGTTTGTATTGATCCCTTTCATCCACTTTAATTGTCCAATATCCTTGTGCGCAGTCAAGGGCTGTGAATATTTTAGACCCTTGGATTTGCGCCAAGCATTGGTCAATGTATGGTACGGGCCAACCAGACATGTAGACACGTTTGTTTAGTTGTCTCAAGTCTGAGCATAAACGGAACTGACCATTCGGTTTGAGGACTCCGAGTACTGGATGATTGAAGGAACTGTGTACTGGGCGGATAATACCTTTCTTTTCCAGGTTCTTAACAATTTCCGATAATGACTCATAGGCTGCTAATGGAAGTCGATATTGTTTGATAAACACAGGGGGTGCATCTGGATCAGTCAGGATTCTTGTAACATGCAGGTTAGTTTCCCCACAGTCATAAGAGTCCTTGGCAAACATGTCCTGGAAATCCCAGAATAGTTGCCTTAGCTGTTGTCGTTCTGATTCATTAGAACATCCATCAGCTATAGAGAGCTGTTCTTCCACCCGTTCATGAAATTCTGGGAAAATCTCAGGTTGACCTACCTCATAAGCTTCTTCAAGCCTATTAGTTAGGTCGTTTGGGGTGTAACATGCTTGATCCTTACCCTGCTGGAGTGTTTGATACTCACTTTCATTGATCTCATGGTTAAAAATCAGTGATGTTTCCTCGACATGACATGTACCTTCCTCAGGACTGAAAGGATAAACAGAGTGTATGCTGAACAATCCTTCAGGTGTTGAGAAATATTGTTGGTCCACTATCTGTTCTTCTGTCAAATATTCATCAGGTATTAATCCAATGACTTCATTTTGGAATCCAAAAGTGTAATATTCTGAGTCAATGGCTAAGCCAATCATTGTATCCTCCTGTAACGTGATACTATGAGGGCTCATGTTTTGCATGACCATGTATAATGGTTCCTGATGAATATTTATTAGGGGAATTGGTTTTACCTTCAACCCCAATTGTTGCATCCGATTGGATAAACAAATCAATGCATCTGCATTTCTCATCTTTTGCCCCTTCTTTACTTGAATGGGTAAAAGAAATGATTTGCAACCTTCAGGGACTTTTACTTTTTCAGCGACAGTGATATCCACTGCATATGGTATTCGCTGTCCCCATCTCAGGGCTTGTTCTCTATCCTGGAATTCCTCTGGGTTTCCGGATAATTTGGACCACAGAACATCATTAACCAGATCAACCTGTATGGCAAATCGGTGAATAATGTCGTTTCCTAAGTACATTTGGTACTGTGGTTCCTTTAACACACTGAAGACATGTTTTGCAGATTTGTTTCCTAGAGACACAGATAAGATGCATTTTGCAATTACATTATGACTCTGGTTATCGTTATCCAGATCGTGGATCCATTCCTGTGTAGAGATAAATTTGATTACCTGAGGGTCGGTAACCTGCTTCAGCAGTCCTAGGCTTATGTAGCTGGCCTCAGATTTGAGATCCAACTTGGCATATTTTACCCGAGCAATATTATTTACCTGCACGGGAACCAGCACATTATCATTGATTTTCTCGATTTCAACCAATGCCTGTGTATGCTTGGTTATGCCTGCCACTTCCTGGTTTCCCCCTTTAAAGGAAATAGTTAACACATCCTCTTCAAGGACTATCTTTTCAATCTTATCCTTTCGGATATTTATGATGTGAAAAGCAGTGTTAGCATTTTCCTCGGGTTTACCGTTTTTCAGGATCGTGACTTCTGGTATCTGACTGTTCCGGAAATGGATTTCAACAGAGTTAGGCCTTTCCTCAATCATATGGCAGCTGCGTTGCAATTGTGCATTGCTGGAGCGCTCAAAATCAATTGGAGTATTGACTTGAGCCCATATTGCTTCATTTATGAAGTCAATTATGGAATTTAGTCGTTTGAGCAAATCGATTCCAATGATCAATCTATCATATGGAAGATCAACAATCAAAGTTGGATGTTTAATGATCTTTTTACCGATCTTGTATGTCAGCCAGGATGTGCCTTTTACTTGTAAACTATTACCACCAACGCTTATCAGCGTACCGTCAAAGGCTTTTAATCTTGGCTTCCTTTGTGATGAATCCAAGATCTGCTGGTAATAGTTAAAAGACAGAATAGTAACCTGGGAACCGGTATCCAGTAAACCTGGGATCGGTCCGATACATCCATCTTGTAGATGGGTATCGATAAAATACCGGCCATCTACCTGTATAAGATTGCAAAGAAAATTGGAATGTTTTTCCATTTGTTGCTTCAGAGAATGATTTCTCTGCAGTGTCAGGGTATTAGGAACTTGTTCCTCCTGATTCCGCCTGCAAGGCATTTGGGTAGCCATGGATTCTACCAATTGGACAATCTGAACAGAGGGTACTTCATGCTCTGGCTCAAATGACACAATATCACATATTTGTGTTGAAATATCGAGAACATTAGACTTCCCTTCCTCGACCTGGGATAGGTCGGTACATTGCAAGTCATTTTCATTAACGGTATTTAGTACTGCCATATCCGTTTCTGTACAGTGATTTATCTCGGTTTCCTTTAGTTGGCAGAGCTGGGCCCTGCCTCCCCAGCTAAAAAATCCTCATGCTGTCTTCCTGCAGATCCCTGAGCCAACTTACCCATCATGTCACTCAATTTGTTCACTTGATCAACAAGCTGATCAAACCTATTAGGTCGGCGAGGGTTCTGGTTCCTGGGATCATATCTGTTCCCTGCGGGTGATCCACTCCTAGGTGAGTTAGGTGGTGATCTACCCCTAGGTGAATTAGGTGGGTGCTGTCTCCTTTCCCACTGCTGCCTGGGTCGGTTATCCCATTGTCTATATCTTTGGGGACGTCTGTACCCCTGGGGTTCTCTATATCCCTGGTAACCTCTGTACCCCTGGCCACCCCGGTTTCCTTGGTAACCCTGGTATCCTTGATACCTGCGATTAAACCGAGGACGGTAGTCCTGGTTTCCAGAGCCTGAGCTCTCCCTATCTGACCCTTTAGGGTTTTGGGGCCTATTTTGATTTGGATTTTGTTGCTGTCTTTGGCCCTGTTGGATAGGTACTTTTGCGGGAGGTATTTTCTTCTGCTGGGATTCAAGGTTTAGGTCCGTCTTCACTTTGGTTTCATCTACTCTGCGTTCTGGGTACTTTTTGTTGTTTCTTACATTGGAACTCCCACCGATATTGAACAGCAGGGTTGCTGAGGTAACCATTTTCTCTAGGGGGTTTCCGAAGTCTAACTCATTGGCCATGCTTAACTTTATTTGGGTAGGCAATGCATCATAATATGCCTGTTTAAAATCAAGAGACTCCCAGTTAGGATTCCGATATGCCAAACTGTAAGAGTTTTTTAGCACAGAAAGGAATTCTCGGGGGCTTTGATCGGGTCGACAAGTAAGTCGATACACATCTCGTTTTGCTTCTGAGATAGTGCGATACGGCCCAAACTCAAGCTTCACTTCGTGTGAAACTTCTTGCCATCTAATGATACCCCGCTCCTTAAATGAGGTGAAATAGTGGCGGTATCTGTCATCAAAAACCCATGGGAGAAATCTGATCCTGTCTGCTTCAGACAGATTTAAAGAATCCATAGTGGATTCATATAACTCCAAGTGGGATGCGATTTGTGCTGAACCCTTTTTAGTGAATTTTGGCACAGCGGTGTTTAAGAATTTTATGATGCTGGCCGAGCTCTGTTTTTCTTGGGGGTACTGATTATTTCCCCTATTTGACTCCCCCCTATACGTACCTTTCCCCCTTCTTGGGATAGGGCTGGATTCTCGCTTTCTCTCATCAGCCTCCAATTCATCTGAATCAATATCAGCAAGGGAGTCGTGACCTTTATGGGAATCATCATGCCTAGGGGCCCTCATTTGCATATCTCTCTCTGGAGAGGAATCCAAATGTTGATCTTTAGGGACCCTTGTACTGTCATCGATTATGGTATTCATAGTCTTACATACCGTCTCCATACGATCCAACATGCCTTGCCATTTTAGGTCATATGGAGTGAGTATTGGCGGGCAAGGGCTGGATGATCTATCGAGTCTACCTGCCTGTTGGATTTTGAAGTACTGCTGTTGTAGTTCTTCAAAATCCT
Organism: Hyperolius riggenbachi; assembly: GCF_040937935.1. NCBI lineage: Eukaryota > Metazoa > Chordata > Amphibia > Anura > Hyperoliidae > Hyperolius > Hyperolius riggenbachi. The sequence continues at coordinate 559,901,664 of NC_090647.1, forward strand.
GTTTAAGTCTGCGATGCGCTTCACGATTCCGTTCGGCGTCTCTTTCCAGACTTTTGATCGCTACCTCCCTGTCTGAAATATTAATCATTAATTGGTCTCTATCAGCCCTTATAATTTGAAGATCTGATTCCACATCCCGTAACTGGGAGTTCAATGATTGGACGTCTCCCTCTGTTCCTTGCAATTGGGATCTCAACTGTACAATCTCTTTTTTTCTAGACTGTGCAAGGATATCTACCTCTAATAACCCATATAGAACAGAGGGTAGGGCGCCTAACAACCTCTTCTTCAGTTCGGAATCCGAGGTTATTGTGGTCATACATGAAAGATAATGATCCACCAGACCCTTAGATTGAAATATATGATCAGCTTCCTGTTTTATACTTTTCCTCATTCTGCTTATCCATTCATCTACTTCCTCATTATATTTCAGTTGTATAAATATAAATTCCACAATTTTTCGGAACGTCTGTTCCAAATGCAGTTCTGAATCACTACCTGTAGCACTCATGATTCAATAGCCAATGCAATAAAACCAGCTCAATAAAACGTTTTTACACTGTTTAAACCAGTAATGGAAAGTAAACGGATCTCACTAGGGCCTCCAATCTATATGTCGGGCGTTTTGTCAATGTTTGTATAACTTGTTTAAAAATAAATATAAAATCAAAAATGTAAATGTAACGCTCCTGGGAAAATAGGAGGAGCTAAAATACAAACATACGCCTAACTGTGTGAGCTTGTTTTCCGAGGTTTTACAGTACTGGTTTAAACATGCAAATAAATGTGGACCAATTTATAAAAATATCAATTTAATATCGAATAAATATTACAATATCAAAACAATATAATATTGCACTTTTGATATAAAACAAAACTCATAAGGTCATTCTTATAATAAGCAATGAGCTGGATAATAATTTCAGTAAAACATCAAAATGTTATTATACTTATTCACCAATACAAAAGGCTTAAACCAATTAGCAGTCAACTCAAATATAGTGCAGAGTTATGACTCATCAAATATGGCCGTCGGCCCTGTTACTCAATTTACCACAGGGTCTCTGGAGACAAAATGGATGAATTGAACGACAACAAAATGGCTGTTATCAAAATCAAAATGGCTGCTATCAAAAACAAAATGGTGGCTATCAAAAACAAAATGGTGGCTATCAAAAACAAAATGGTGGCTATCAAAATCAAAATTGCGCAGTCCAAAATCAAAAATGCGCTATCCAAAATAAACTGGCTGATGTCAGCTATACCATTCAATATGACAAATTTAGGATGACTCAATGGATATGACGACTGGGCGTTGCCCCACAATTGCTATGCAATGAACTATAAATGACAGGAATTTTCCCTCTGTCTACACTTTAACCTCCGCTGGCCTGTGTTACTACACAGAGCAGGCGGGTAAAATACATATAATTTTGGAATAAAATATCTATTGAGTCGTCCTAAACTTGGTTAGGTGTGGCTTGCACATGCTGCGGCAAAGTATCAAAATATCTAGAGGAGGTAGCTTGAAAGGTCTAGCTTTTATCCAAAAAGAAAAATAAGTTATGGATTTCACAGTCAGCGATTCTTGAACGATTGATTGTGTCAATCTAAAGAAAAATATACCCACTGAATGGGTTTTATCAAATATGCGGAATGAGTAATTCCTGTGCACTGGAAGAACGCACTCCCTTTGGCTATAAATGACTATAAACTTAAGAAAGACAATGGTCAATAAATCAAACGTTCAGATATTTGTGCTGTGATAAGCCATATGCTTAAAAAGAAAAATCAGAACTGGTTTCAAATATAGTCACTAAGATGGCCTCTGGGCGTGTTCCTCTTAGGCGTGGCTGTGTTCAGATGGCATGAATCCTCTATGTCCTGGTCTGCTCAGATCTCTTGATGGTCTGATTCTCCTCATTGAATGACCCCTCTCATCTTATTCCCCTCACTACCTATGGTCCTGCCCAGGAGATTAAATCTTCTAGCCTATCACTGGGCAGTGGGAGTGACCAATGGGAGCTTTCTGTGACTAATCTTTAACCCAAGTGTAATACTGGCTTTCACCCTTTGTAGGTGCTGTTGGCTAACTAATCACAGACTTACTGGGATATTTGGCAAACTAAAAACAAAAATCATGTTTTATTATACCCCAACAGTGAATAAATCAATGTTATAATTCCTCTATGGATAGCTGACCTTGCTGGAATCACTGGTTATTATTTATTATACAGTGACCTTTTCTACCATATTTAAGATAGATTGGATTTGATCCAAAAATCATTGGCATGCTTAAAACCACCATGGATCTCTCCTTTATAACATATTGTGCTTGTTAGCAGAGTTTTATACCATTAACATTATTGTTTAACATGCAACACTGGTAAACATATAGCATCTCTATATCATCCTGGATATATTCATTCAGGGAATCTTTATATTAACACGTATACATTTTCAATAACATTTTCATATTGTTACTGGTTTGCCCAGCTATAAGAAAAATAAAGGTATTTCCTAAGCCTTGTGTTTGTGTCTGGACTTTGGAAACACAAATATTGCATAGAAACCTTGCATGGGTTTTGGTTTCACATTCAATGTAGCCAGGTTTGAGCCATTGTATACAGATATTAGTCCATTTTTAAACACACTATTGTCACTCAGACTCCTCTTGTTTGCTATCTTGTCAAGTGTTTTGACCTAAAACAAAGAATGGTCTGATATCATTGTTCCCAGTAAGGTGAATGGGATTACCCATTGCAAATAGCACATCAGCTGACTGCCTGTTGTTCAACATCTGACCTTCCTTTAGAGACACATACAAGTCAGCCTTGCATGGCAATATTACATCGCCATATTAAAATATGCTCTGCCTTTCTCAATGATCAATGTATATGTTAACCTATAATCACCCTACATTAAGAAGTCTTTGTCTTCTGTAACCTAAGGAAAGGAAATTATTAGGTCTATGTGTATCTGATCATACACAGTTCAGTTTATTGGAAAAATGATATTCCGCCATATGGAAATCTCGACAACCCATAGTTGCCAAAATAAAACATGTAAAAAAATCCTACATAGTTACCTTATGGACTTTTTAAATATGTATGTTTTTGTAAATAAAAGCTTATAATTTTTATAGTATAAAAAACTAAACTGAAAATATACCTTGTTTCCAAATAAAATATTATCGCCATACATTGTACTAGGGAGGGACACAATTTAAAGGACTTACGAGGCCTGATTTTTAAAAAATAAACAAAAAAAGTTAGATACCTGTGTGTTTTTGTAAGGCACGGAGGACGCCGTCCGCGCCCTCTGTGCCGTTCAGCCGGGTGCCCGCTGCTGAATATCCCCCCGAACGACCACCGACCGCACGGCCCGGGTCGGGCTCTCCAGCCTTCACCAAGATGGCCGCTGGAGCTGGCCGCGGCTGCGCAGCTCTAAGGCCAACCCCCCGATCCACGTAACAGTAGCGTGGATCGGGGAGTTGGCCTTAGAGCTGCGCAGCCGCACTTGTGGCTATGCGGACCGCGCAGCCGTGGCCAGCTCCGGCGGCCATCTTGGTGAAGGCTGGAGAGCCCGACCCGGGCCGTGCGGTCGGGGGTCGTTCGGGGGGATATTCAGCAGCGGGGACCCGGCGGAACGGCACGGAGGGCGCGGACGGCGTCCTCCGTGCCTTACAAAAACACACAGGTATCTAACTTTTTTTGTTTATTTTTTGAAAATCAGGCATCGTAAGTCCTTTAAACATTGTAGTAATCAGGACAAAATGTTTTACCTATAATGGCACATTTTATTTAACTACAATGGTTAACGGCTGAGAAATTATTTTTTGCAACTTTTTTCTTCCCTGTAAAATGCATATTAAATGCTTAGCAAAGTACTACCCAAAGAGCCTATTTTGTCCCGCAAAAAATATCGATTTCAGTGTGATAAGTAGTCATAAAGTTAAACTGCAAAATGGTGAATGGATTTAATGTAACACTGTAAAAAATTCTAAAGATGCCCCAGACTGAGGATTTAAAAAACTAATCAAATTCAAGGAATGTGCAGTACTGTAAACATTAACTAACTTTAATACACTGTGCAGGATTGGAGGCTTTAAAAACAAAAATCCTGTTAAGAGTTCTGTACATTACAGGTACAAATTAGTTAACATTAAAGAGAACTAGAGATGAAGCACTCTCTTGTATTTTACCTTATAAATCAGTGGGAACATGACAGTAAACGCCTAATCTGCTCTTTGTTTCATTTTTATCTGTTTAATCTGTCTTCACCTCTGATAAGAATCCCAGACTGAGCACTCAGTCTATCTTTGCTACAGAAAGATTATAGCTGAGTCTGTCTTCTCTGGTGTCTTTTTCAAGCCCAAGCCTGCCCCCTTGTGGCTCTGCTATGACTCAGCTATAATTATTCCCTGCAAAGCCAGACTGAATGCTCAGTCTGGGATTCTTATCACAGCTGATGAGACACTTTTAGCAGTGAGGATGAAACAGAGAGAAGGGTAAGTGTTTTCTCTAATGTTCTTACTGATATATATATATGGTAAAATACACAAGTGTGCTTCGTCTCTGCTTCCCTTTAACTCTAATACACTTGGACAATAAAAAATAACTTTAAGTAAAGATCACTATTAAGAGCATGAGTGTTTAATATCAATATAAACATTAGTTAATGTGTTTGAGAAGACTCTTTTAAAACAGTAATGAGTTAACGTTAATTAACAATAAGTGGAAGACAGATTAGCAGCATCACTGTGCGCTATTTTCATATGTACCCCAGTAGCATTACTTTCAGGAAAGGCCTGCAGCAGGAACTCCAAGACGGGCATCCCAGTGGCTCGGTCTCTGGTGGCCGTAAGGATCCCTTGGAAACACCATCATAAAACTCATTGCTCTTTATATCTGTAAATTTAAATTACTATCCGTCATTTACCGCATTTAAATGTATACTTCCTATTGTAACTTTAAAATCAATCTTCTCAAACTATAAGGTCTTTTTGAAAAATGTATGTTGTACCCACTGTCGTCCTCCACATACCCTGAAAATGTGGCATTTCTAGCACCTATGGGGGCTTTGCTATTAACCGCTAAAGTAAATTTAAAAAATGCGAACGGAAATTTAAAAAAATTGCGTTGAATACGAGCAGTCATTGTTCACTGTGGCACTGTTCGGGCATCTCTAATGGCTGCCCTAGACTTTTTGCTGCCTGGTGCAAACTTGTGAGGATATCCCCCCCCCCCCCCAAAAAATTTAGTACGATAGCTCAGAACCTGACGATTTGCTCTGTGCGCTATAGCTGCAATACCCAAACAAAAAACACCCTCAGTATAGGTAAGTAGCCAGGTATAGGTGCTCCCTGTATAGGGAGTAGGTGTGCGTGCGTGTACAGAGCCCTGGTATGTGTCAAGACAAAGAATTTGCACCGGCACTTTATTCACTGGCCACTCACCTGACTGGTTTTGCTTTGGCATCGGGGAGGGCTTGTGAGAGATGAAGTGTGGTGATGGTGCATAAATAAACACTGTAGTTGCAGGAAAAGGCTCTAACTTACAGGCAGTGATTTGGTCGAAGACGCAGATGTCTCGTCCATCAGGACACCTAATCACTTCCGCCCATCCGGCACAAAGCCGATTCACAAAAACCTCTGCCGGTGCGCTAGGTCAGTTCTGCCCTGGACTCTAGCCAGTTAAAGGAGCTTCCACCCACCACAAAGGCTGTCCAAGAACGGCATAACAATCAATAATCATGCCAGAAAACAAGGGTTCAACCAAAGACTAGTGAACTAAAGTGACTGTGCCAAATTGCATTAATATAGTCAAATATTCATGTCTACATTTCATTAGAAGATTCTCATAAAAACAAATACATGAATCATTGAAAAATAATATTAATTCTTAATACAATAAAAACATTCATAAATAATTGAATAAATATCCAGTAAAGAAAAGTAGATAAAACCTATGCATTTAGTTTTAGCACATTAGAGCTGTCCAAATGCTGATCCTACTACTCTGGGGACATCTAGTGGTAAAAAAAAAAATTACCATAGCAGATTTACACCGAGTATAGTAAACTGAGGGCATTTAACCACTTAAAGGGAAGGTTCAGGGAGGGGATTAAAAAAATAAAAATAAATTTCCACTTACCTGGGGCTTCCTCCAGCCCGTGGCAGACAGGAGGTGCCCTCGCCGCCGCTCCGCGGTGGTCTCCGGTGCCCGACCTGGCCAGGCCGGCTGCCAGGTCAGGCTCTTCTGCGCTCTATTTCCTGGCACTTCTGCATCCCACGCTGGCGCGCTGACGTCATCGGATGTCCGCCGGGCTGTACTGCGCAGGCGCAGTAGTTCTGCGCATGCGCAGTACAGCCCGGCGGACGTCCGATGACGTCAGCGCGCCGGCGTGGGACGCAGAAGTGCCAGGAAATTGAGCGCAGAAGAGCCCGACCTGGCAGCCGGCCTGGCCAGGTCGGGTCGGGCACCGGAGACCACCGGGAGCCTGCGGAGCGGCGGCGAGGGCGCCTCCTGCCTGCCATAATCCCCTCCCTGAACCTTCCCTTTAAAGGGAATCTTACCTGTAAAAAAAAAAAGTTTTACTTACCTGGGTGTGAGAGAACGCGGAAAAGCCGCCGCTTGTACTGGCGGCAAGGCAGCTGATTCCGCGTCCAGCGTGGCGGTTTGTCCGCAGCAGCGTGTGTCTGGTGTGGCTGGGCCTGTTAGTTCACACAGGCTGAGGAATACGCGCGCGCGCTGAGAGGCAGAACCTTTATGACAAACAAGGAGGGATCAGCTGACCAGGTCGGTCAGCTGACCTCAAGGCAAGTGGCTATTGGTTGATCGCTGATGGGTGGCGCCGGAGAGTGCTGTCCTATATATAGTCACTGCTGGCCAGTTTCAGGTTGTCTGCCGTTGCGAACACTTACGTGGAAGCACTCAGACCGTAGTCAGATCCCACAGTGTGTTTGAACCAGGAGGACCTGGGAATTCACACTGAGCCAGATTACTTCTGTTTATCTTTGTGTTATTATTCAGACTAGTTCCAGGGTGTCGAGACCACGGACCTCACACCCAAGATTAGGGAACTTGTGTTATTGTTATTATTCAAACTAGTTCCAGAGTGTAGAGACCACGGACCTCACACCCAAGACTAGGGATACTGTGTAACCATCATGTTATACTCCAGACTAGTTCCAGGGTATAGAGACCACGGACCTCACACCCAAGACTAGGCATTGTTGATATCTGTTATGACCTACTGCTTTTCTGACTACCCCTCTGCTTTCTGATTCGGTACCTTCACATATCTGATTATCTGTTGCCAACCCTGCCTGCCTTGGATACCGAATCAGCCTTCTGTCTCTGTACTTTGTCTGACCGTGTGCTGCCGACCTGGCTTGCCCGACCTCGAGAGCTATCTCTCTCCTTAAGAGATAGTCTCCAGACCTGCTAGTGACATCCACCTTTCAGGTGTCACTCACTCATAGGTCCTTTCTACCTTCAGCCTGGGACTCCACCCCTTTGGAGGTCTCAGGCTGCTGGAAGGTTTTTGCTCTTCTCAAAAAGCAGTATTGCCCATACTGCCAAAGATCACCTGCTCCTCGGGTGGTCTCACTCAAAGTCATCACTGTTGCACCAAAACACTCACATTACATAGGTGTCCAGAGGTTAGCTATATCTGTATTATTGGTGATTCTGCAGATCATTAATAATCAGATATATATCTGTATTCTTGGTGATACTGCAGATCACCAATAATCAGATTCTCTCTGTGTGCTGACACCAATTCCTTACAGAACGGCAGACCAAAGCCAAATGGACGCACTTAACAGCCGTCTGAATGCACTCACCACCTCGGTGGAAAATTTCATCCGAGTGCTGGACAGTCATCAGACCCAGATCAACGCTTTGTCTGGGTCTGCACAAGTCCTACAGACGGCTGTGGATACAGTGCGATCTCCTCCAGGTACAGACTTGCATATGCCTGTGCCCGAAAAGTTTTCTGGTCACAGATCTGACTTTTAGAACTTTAGAAATCGAGTGTTATCGTACTTTGAGTTGAGACCTAATTCTTCGGGAACCGTGGCACAGAGAATTACGTTCATCAAGACTCTGTTGTCAGGGGACTCCCAGACCTGGGCATATAGTCTTCAGCCAGGGAATGAGGCCCTAGCCTCGGTTGAGGAATTCTTTAAAGCTATGGCTATAATTTATGATGATCCGGACATTGCCTCTACCGCTGAGCGGAAGCTCAAGACTTTGCGGCAGGGCAAAGATTCGGTTGAAGTTTACGCAGCTGAATTCAAAAAGTGGGCCGTTTCGGCTAGATGGGGCTCATTCGCACTTCTAGATTGTTTTTTGTCAGGGTTATCAGACGTGGTCTCTGATCTAATGTTGGGTCATCCTGAACCAAAATCTGTTGATGAGGCCATTTCATTAGCAGTCAGGGTTGATCGTCGTCTGCGTTACCAAAAACAGACTCGGAGTAGGAACAATGTGAGGTATGTTTCCTACGTCTCATCTCCACCCATTTCACCTCCACCAGAACCACTGCAGATTGGTTAGTCAAAATTGTCCCGGGTGGAGCAGAGTCGCAGAAAAACAAATCAGCTCTGTCTATACTGTGCAGAGGAGGGTCATAGAGTACAGAATTGTCCCAAGAAGTCGGGAAACGCTGTCGCCTAGGTGTAGTTGGAGGTAATACCCTAGGCGCACAGTCTTTACCTCTAGACGATAAATGTTTGCTCCTCCCTTGTACTATATCCTGGAAGGATCAAACAGAGACCACTGAGGCCTTCATTGACTCTGGCTCAGCAGCCAATTTTATGGATTACGAATTTGCTAAAAAATTGGGGATTCCTATTACCCCTTTGAATCAACGGATTCTGGTCACTGCAGTGGACGACTCTCCTGTCTCCTCTGCAGAGTAATTACCCTCTGTCTCAGACCCCAGTGTTAAGGGTTACGGTGAGGGTGTTACATAAAGAGAATCTACAGTTTCTGGTCTTGCGAATGACAACTTCCACAATCATTCTCGGTATTCCATGGTTACAACATCACTCTCCTCAGATCAATTGGGCTTCAGGTCAGCTAACGAGCTGGTCTACCCATTGTTATCATCATTGTTTAGCGAAGGTAACCTTGGGTAACACCAAGATTCAAATGGAAGGTTTGCCAGACCAGTATTCAGAATTTGCGGACGTGTTTAGTCCCAAGTCAGCAGATAAACTTCCTCCTTACCGTCCTTTTGATTGTCCCATTGATCTCAGGTCTGGTTGTATGCCCCCTAGAGGCCATCCCTACAATTTATCAGGGCCAGAGAAATTAGCTATGCAAGAATACATCTGAGAAAACCTAGCTAAAGGCTTTATTCGCCCCTCTCGGTCACCCGCAGGGGCAGGATTCTTTTTTGTGAAAAAAAAGGATGGAGGCCTCCGTCCATGCATCGATTATCGGGGCTTAAATAAGATTACAGTAAAAAATCGGTATCCTTTGCCTTTAATTGACGATTTGTTTACCCAAGTCACCAATGCTAAGATTTTCTCGAAGCTAGATTTGAGGGGTGCATACAACCTTGTGCGTATCAGGGACGGTGATGAATGGAAGACGGCCTTTAACACACCCGATGGGCATTATGAGTACCTAGTGATGCCCTTCGGGTTGTGTAACGCCCCGGCCGTCTTCCAAGAGCTGATTAACAAGGTCTTCAGAGAAGTGTTGGGCAAATTCGTCTTGGTGTACTTAGACAATATACTCATTTTCTCATCCAACCTCTCAGAACACAGGAAACATGTTGGGTTTGTGTTACGGAAGTTGAGACAGAATATGCTGTATGCTAAATTGGAAAAGTGCATTTTCGAAGTGACCTCTGTTGCCTTTCTGGGGTACATAATCTCGAGCTCCGGCCTCTCTATGGAACCTGGAAAGGTTTCAGCTGTCTTGGAGTGGCCCCAACCTGTGGGACTGAAGGCCCTCCAGAGATTCCTGGGGTTCGCCAACTACTACAGGAGGTTCATAAAGGGGTACTCCATGGTGATCTCGCCTCTCACCAGTCTCACCAAAAAAGGGGCAGATACTCACCACTGGTCCCCAGAGGCCCATTCTGCTTTCTCCACTCTGAAGAAATTGTTCTGTTCTGCACCCATACTGAGACATGTAGACGTCACCTTTCCCTTTATCGTGGAGGTAGATGCCTCAGAGGTAGGGGTAGGGGCTGTGCTGTCTCAGCGTTCTGGTGTACAAGGAAAACTGCATCATTGTGCCTATTTTTCCCGTAGGTTTTCACCCGCAGAGAAAAACTACGATATAGGCAATAGTGAACTTCTAGCCATCAAATTAGCCTTTGAGAAGTGGCGACATTGGCTAGAAGGGGCAGAACACACCATTACGGTTTACACTGACCACAAGAATTTGGAGTACATTGAGGGCGCTAAGAGACTTAGCCCCCGACAGGCCCCGTGGTCCTTATTTTTCTCAAGATTCAGATTTGTAATGACGTATACCCCTGGTAGTAAGAACATCAAGGCTGATGCCCTATCCAGGTGTTTTGAGCCCGAGACAGCACAGCCCTCAGACCCTGAGACCATTATCCCTCAGAAGGTGGTCCTGTCGGACTGTCACACGGAGTCCTTTTCAACAAGATGTTCCTGAGGGGAAGCCTGAAGGGGTCATGTTTGTACCATTGCCTTTTCGCCTACAACTGTTACAGCTGTTTCATTCCCACAAGAATGCTGGGCATCCTGGGGCCACCAGAACTCAGGATCTTATTGCTAGATGTGCTTGGTGGCCGTCATTAGCAACAGACTGTAAGGAGTATGTAAGAGAGTGTGCAATGTGTGCTAGGAGCAAACCTTCCTGTCAGGCACCTGTTGGAACATTGCAGCCTTTACCAGTTTCGAGTGAACCTTGGACCCTTTTGTCCATGGATTTTGTGGGCAAACTCCCCAGGTCTGAGGGCATGACGGTCATTTGGGTGGTAGTCAATCGATTCAGTAAGATAGCCCATTTTGTCCCTCTGAAAGGACTCCCCTCGGCCCAGGAATTGGCTGATCTCTTCATCCAGCACATTTTCCGGCTGCATGGCATTTCGGAAAATATAGTGTCAGATCGGGGAGTCCAATTTGTATCTAAATTTTGGAGGGCTTTTTGCCATCAGCTAGATATGGATCTTTCATTTTCATCAGGCTACCACCCACAGACCAATGGCCAGACCGAAAGAGTCAATCAATCCCTGGGGACTGACTGGGTTAAATTCTTGCAGTTTGCAGAATTTGCACACAACAATCTGAAAAGTTCCTCATCAGGATTTTCCCCATTTCAGGTGGTGACAGGAAGGTCACCTAAGTTTGCCCCATTGCCAGTGGCTTCTACTCCGTTTCCAGCCATGGAGAATTGGCAGAAATCCTTGAAGCAGATTTGGGGAATAGTTAAAAGAAATTTGGGGAGGGCTTTTCAGAACCAGAAAAAACAGGCTGACAAGAGATGTTCCATAGAATGGGAATTCTCTCCAGGGGACTTGGTCTGGGTGTCCACACGACATTTAGCTTTGAAGCAACTGTCACCCAAACTAGGCCTTAGATTTGTGGGTCCTTTTCCAGTGACCAGAAAGATCAATAATATCACTTAAGCCATTGATCTCCCTACCAGCATGCGTGGTGTGAGATCATTCCATGTGTCCTTGCTCAAGCCGGCAGTGCACGTGGATTCCGCCCCCCCGTGTTGATTGATGACCAACCTGAGTATGAGATTGAAAAGATTCTGGACTCACGGCTTGTGCAGAACTCCGTGCAGTATCCGGTGCACTGGAAGGGATATGTCATCGAGGAGAGAACTTGGGTGCCAGACTGTCGTATGCACGCAGAGGAATTGAAGAAGGAATTCCATGACCTGCACCCTGGAAAGCCTGGTGGAAAGTGTCCGGAGTCCACTCCTCGGGGGGGGGGTACTGTGAGAGAACGCGGAAAAGCCGCCGCGTGTACTGGCGGCAAAGCGGCTGATTCCGCGTCCAGCGCGGCGGTTTGTTCGCAGCAGCGTGCGTCTGGTGTGGCTGGGTCTGTTAGTTCACACAGTTTGAAGAATACGCACGCGCACGCTGAGAGGCAGAACCTTTATGACAAACAAGGAGGGATCAGCTGACCAGGTCAGTCAGCTGACCTCAAGGCAAGTGGCTATTGGTTGATCGCTGATGGGTGGCGCCGGAGAGCGCTGTCCTATATATAGTCACTGCTGGCCAGTTTCAGGTTGTCTGCCGTTGCGAACACTTACGTGGAAGCACTCAGACCGTAGTCAGATCCCACAGTGTGTTTGAACCAGGAGGACCTGGGAATTCACACTGAGCCAGATTACTTCTGTTTATCTTTGTGTTATTATTCAGAATAGTTCCAGGGTGTCGAGACCACGGACCTCACACCCAAGATTAGGGAACTTGTGTTATCATTGTTATTATTCAGACTAGTTCCAGGGTGTCGAGACTACGGACCTCACACCCAAGCTTAGGGACTTGTGTTATCATTCTGTTATACTTCAGACTAGTTCCAGAGTGTAGAGACCACGGACCTCACACCCAAGGGAGGGATACTGTGTAACCATCATATTATACTCCAGACTAGTTCCAGGGTATAGAGACCACGGACCTCACACCCAAGACTAGGCATTGTTAATATCTGTTATGACCTACTGCTTTTCTGACTATCCCTCTGCTTTCTGATTCGGTACCTTCACATATCTGATTATCTGTTGCCAACCCTGCCTGCCTTGGACACCGAATCAGCCTTCTGTCTCTGTACTTTGTCTGACCGTGTGTTGCCGACCTGGCTTGCCCGACCTCGAGAGCTATCTCTCTCCTTAAGAGATAGTCTCCAGACCTGCTAGTGACATCCACCTTTCAGGTGTCACTCACTCATAGGTCCTTCCTACTTTCAGCCTGGGGCTCCACCCCTTTGGAGGTCTCAGGCTGCTGGAAGGTTTTTGCTCTTCTCAAAAAGCAGTATTGCCCATACTGCCAAAGACCACCTGCTCCTCGGGTGGTCCAACTCAAAGTCATTACTGTTGCACCAAAACACTCACATTACATAGGTGTCCAGAGGTTAGCTATATCTGTATTACTGGTGATTCTGCAGATCATTAATAATCAGATATATATCTGTATTCTTGGTGATACTGCAGATCACCGGTAATCAGATTCTCTCTGTGTGCTGACACCGATCATTACACTGGGGCATCTACCAGCCCCCTGCAGCCATCCTGTGCCCTTGCAGTCACTCATGGCTCCTCTGGTCCCCCGCTTCCAGCCCCCTGCAGCCATCCTGTGCTCTCGCAGTCACTCATGGCTCCTCTGGTCCCCCGGTGCCAGCTAGTTTCGTTTTTGCCGACTGGGAGTCAGGCGGCCGACATGCGTACGTTTTACGCATCCCTGCTGGTGCAGGAAGCTATCGCAGACATCAACAAGTACATTTTTACGTGTTACGGGTGTAATGCATAAACTTTTACGCATTACGCCCGTAACGCGTAAAAATGTACTTGTTGATGTCTGCGATAGCTTCCTGCACCAGCAGAGATGCATAAAAACGTACGCATGTCGGCCGCCCGACTCCCAGTTGGCAAAAACAAAACTAGCTGGCAGAGGGGGACCAGAGGATTAGTGAGTGGCTGCGAGGGCACAGGACTGCTGCAGGGGGCTGGTAGATGCCCCAGGTAAGTAAAACTCATTTTTTTTTACAGTTAAGGTTCCCTTTAACAACCGCCTAACGCCGATAGGCGTCTGCAGGTCGAAGTGGTGTTTCCATGGAAACTGTTCCATGTCAGTTCACGGAGGGTGTCTCCGTGAACAGCATGCGAGCCTCCGATCACGGCTTGCAGGCGAAATGTAAACACGCGGGGAAGAAATCCCCTGTGTTTACATCAAACGGCGCTACTATCGCAGCAGCGCCATAAAGGAGATCGGTGATCCCCAGCCTCTGATTGGCTGAGAATCGCTGCCGTCTGATAGGCTAAAGCCTATTAGAGGCAGTACAGGACGGATCGCCGTCCTTTGCCACCCACTGTGACCAGGAGAGGGAGGGAAGGAGAGGGGGGGAAATAGCGCTGCGGAGGTGGGCTTTGAGGAGCCCCCCCCCGCTCGGCTACACAGAGCGGCGGCGATCAGACCCCCCCAGCAGGACATCCCCCTAGTGGGGAAAAAAGAAGGGAAGTCTGATCGCCCTGCAGCAATCCTGATCTGTGCTTCGGGCTGGAGAGCCCACGCAGCATAGATCAGCCAATACAGCCCTGGTCCTTAAGTGGTCAATGGCCAAAAATGTGAATTACCTTCAAGAGAATCTGTACTGTACAATTTATGCAATAAAAAAACATACCAATTGTTAGCTCGATTTCATCGGAGGCAGCTACAAGATGACTTAGCAGAATAATCTGCAACCCAGGTTAAAGTTCTCCCCCAATCCAAGTGAATACCCTCTCTCCAGCTGGGAGACACAGACCACAAACGCTTAAGTTGGTGGAACAGCATCTGAAATCTTTATTTACAGGTCAATCTTATATACCCACTGATGTTGGGGAAAAACCAGATTAGACCGGAGTGCCCATAGAAAGTATTTGAAACAATAGCATAGACATGGTACAGACAGCAGAGACAATAGGATTTGTTATTCTGTAAACAACTGGCAGAGGTAGACTTTGTTACATGTGTTAATTTTCAATAGACCAGGTTCTTAACAACAATGCATGAATAGGTCTGAGTCTTCAGATCTCTGTCGCAGTGGCTTGTATGGTAATATACCAAGTGGGTATTCAAATACAGGTTTGTCTCCTGTATGGCACAATAATGTGTTTCTGGCCAGACAGAAGACAAAATGAAAATTTGATGTGCTGTATATCGTTTAATATCAGGGTGGTTCAAGCAGCACATTATTACAACCTTTCACCAATCGAGTCACTGTAATCTCCTGAGTCCCTCTTTGCTGTTTCTGCCGCTCCCCACCGCGATCCTGGCTTTTTAATTGCCAGTTTAAGGCAGTGTTTACAAACAAAAAAACACCATAACTATAAGTTTTTTGAGAGGACACAGTCCCACCATTCTAATAACTATAGTCCTCCCCGAACTTGGGTGGGACCGTATGCTGCCATGGACTTGCACCAGGAAAGGAAAATTTCCGGTAGGTAAGTATTAATTTTCCTGTTTCCCTGGTACAATTCCATGGCAGCACACTACGGGATATAACTAGCCATAACAATCAGTCAGGGAGGGAATGCTTACACACTATTTATTAAACAGTAGAGGCAGCAGAAATAACAGACCGTCCAACATTTGTACAGGTAAGTAATGCAGGGTCTATTCTATAATGTTCTATAAACGTGTTGGATGATGACCATCCAGCCGCTTTACAAATGGCTGCTGTAGAAATTCCAGCCAAAGAGGCCCATGATGACGCCATTCCTCTAGTAGAATGGGCACACAACTGATCAGGCGGGGTAAGATTCTTTGCCCTGTATGCTTTTGATATTACCCCCCGAATCCAGGATGCTATAGTCCTTGATGAGGCTTCCCTACCCTTTCTATACCCACTAGGCACTATTAGAAGATGATCAGATTTCCTAAAGGATTCTGTTATAGACAGGTAGTTTTTTAGTAAGCCAACCACGTCAAGAGGATGTTGGATTGAAGGATCCTCCGTATCTATGAAAGCAGGTAATGCCCACTCATTGTCTAGATGAAACACGGTCACAACTTTAGGTAAAAATTCAAGCATTGGTCTTAGAATGACTCTATCATGATACATGGCAATGAAGGGTTCTTTGCAACCTAACGCATGTATTTCTGACACCCTTCTTGCTGACGTTATGGCCAACAGAAAGGCTATTTTGGACGTTAAGTTTTGAACAGAGCAGTCCTGAACAGGATGAAAGACTGAAGAACTCAAGTATTCAAGTACTATGGGTAGATCCCATTTGGGATATAAATTCCTCCTTGGAGGTTTCAATTTCAGTGCAGCTTTTAAGAACTGTTGAATCAAGGGATTGAAGGCCCATTTTTCTCCAGATAAAGAGGAAAGTGCTGTTACTTGAACTTTCAATGAATTGTAAGCTAAGCCAAGTTCTAATTAGTGTTGGGCGAACAGTGTTCGCCACTGTTCGGGTTCTGCAGAACATCACCCTGTTCGGGTGATGTTCGAGTTCGGCCGAACACCTCATGGTGTTCGGCCTTTTAAGTTCGGGTTCGCCCCGAACTTCTGTATGCCCCCGAACAGGGCCGAACAGGGCCCCTGTTCGGGCGAACAGGGCCCTGTTCGGCCGAACAGGCCGCAATACGGCCCCCCTATGGGGTCGCAGGCATAAGGGGGGAGCATGCCCCGATCGCGGGGGGGGTCGGAAATTCCCCCCACCCCCTCCGCTAGCGCTCCCCCCTCTGCCCGCTTCCCCATTCAAAAGTTTCAAGAAGTACCTGTATAGCGGATGGCCTGGCAGTGGGCGGCACTGTGGAGTGAGGAGGAGGAGGAGTCCGGAGAGTGACGAGTTGAGGGAGGCCGGGCAGCGGGCGTGAGGTCAGAGAAAGGGCGGAAGTTCCGCCCTTTCGCTGACCTCACGCCCGCTGCCCGGCCTCCCTCAACTCGTCACTCTCCGGACTCCTCCTCCTCCTCACTCCACAGTGCCGCCCACTGCCAGGCCATCCGCTATACAGGTACTTCTTGAAACTTTTGAATGGGGAAGCGGGCAGAGGGGGGAGCGCTAGCGGAGGGGGTGGGGGGAATTTCCGACCCCCCCCGCGATCGGGGCATGCTCCCCCCTTATGCCTGCGACCCCATAGGGCCCCCAAAATAGGGATGTTCGGGAAGTTCGGGGTTCGGCCCGAACATGCCGAACATCTCGGCCATGTTCGGCGAACTTTCCCGAACCCGAACATCCAGGTGTTCGCCCATCACTAGTTCTAATCCAGCCTGAAGAAATTCAAGTACATCGTTCACTGATGGTTTAAATGGATCAAAAGACTTTTTGGAAGCAAAGTCCATAAACCTCAACCATACTTTTTTTATAAGTGTTATTAGTGGATGGTTTCCTTGCCTTTAGAAGTGTTTGCACGACAGCCTCTGAGCATCCTACTTTCAATAACCTCTCCCCCTCAACACCCAAGCTGCTAGATGAAGTTTGTGGGGTGCTGGATGAAATATTTTCCCCTGTGACAACAGTGACGGAGAGGCTTGCAGGAAGAGTGGTTTCATCTCGGCTAACTGCATCAACAGAGGAAACCATATTCTGTTCGGCCAGTATGGTAGAATGGCGATCACTGTCGAACTCTCCCCCATCAGCTTGCGAAGGAACCGGAAGATCAATGGTATCTGTCCCTTTAATAATCCACCTCAGGCGTCCAGCAGCAGGGAGCTTCAGACAAAAGCAGCCTCCCTCTATAAAAGCGCCGCTTAAATACTTACTAGAGGCTTGTGGGCATGCTCAAAGCTAATTGCCCACAAGCAAGATGGCCGCCGCGACCCCCGAAAGGGCGGAAACAGGAAGTGAGGCGGCCATCAACAAAAGGCCCTGAAGTCTCGCGCGGCCGCGCGAGAGAAGCTCCTGCCCATACACCCGGAAAGAGGACGGCGTCCTCCTATCTCCAGACGCCATAGCGGCCACTGCCGCCGGCGAAACACCGCTCATGGAAGAGAGCAGCGCCCACCGAAGGTAAACCTGTAGGGAACAGATAGGAGACAAAACATCTATGTCTCAGAAACAGATAGATAGCTAGAAAAAAGTGCAGCCAGTCGCCCCCCATAAACCTGTGTTTAACAGGTAATACACGCCGGTGATCAGTAACCGGGCTCTCACTTAGGAGCATTTAGCCCCACGGAGACTTCCTTAGGGAAAGGGATAAACCCTAAGGGAACAAAATAGAGACATAAAGATAAAGGGAAAGTTAATAAGTGTGTCCAACAGGAGGGGAGGACAAAGGAAAAAGAATGGTGGGACTATGTCCTCGCAAAAAACTTATAGTTATGGTGTCCAATGGGTTCAGGGGGCGGGGCCGGAATCCGTAGTGTGCTGCCATGGAATTGTACCAGGGAAATATATATATATATATATATATATATATATATATATATATATATATATATATATGTATATATTTGTCCCTATTACAACAGAGGCAGCCCATTCCTTCCTGGGTCAACAAAGCTTGACAAAGAAAAGATTAGATATAGAGACAGTGCAACTAGAAAAGGTTGCAGTAATCCAGGCCACATTAGAACAGGTACAGGAACTTATAGGATAGAAGAAATAAGGCTGAAAATGTTGTTACAGAGTCTCTTTGGCCTGGTGCACACCAGAGGAGTTTTTCTGAGCGTTTGGAGTTTTTAAATCTGCTGCTAATGTTATCCTATGTGTCTGTGCACACTGGAGCAATGAGGTTTTGTAAAAAACCCCCATAGCATTACATTGGGAATAGGGTTGCCAGGTGTCCGGTTTTAGACCGGACAGTCCGGTTTTTGGCCGCTGTGTCCTGTCCAAAAAGGCATGTTAAACCGGACAATTAAGATGTCCGGTTTTATGCCTTTTGCCACTTGCCGCCACCCGTCCGCCAGCGCTGCGCGACCGCTGATTCGCTGCCTGGCTGTCAGTCAAAGGCACAGCCAGCCAGCTTACGCGGCGTAAGTTACGCCAGCTTAAGTACCGCCCCCGAGCCCGCGCTTCCCGACGTTGCTACGGCAACGCCAACGCTGCGTTGCCAACGCACGCATGACGTGCGTCACTCACGTCATTTGCAATGCGATTCTGCATCTGCGAAGGAAGCGAGGTAAGGTCAGGAGTCTGGAGATATGGTGAGTGAGTGACCCATAATTCTCTGGTTGTATTTCCGCTCTTTGTGTGCATTGGCTCCGCTCTATCTCCCCTCCGTATAGTCCAGGCGTGACTTTCAATCTCATTCAATCTCGCCTGAGCCCGCTGCTTACTATACTTTACACTTGAATTCATACTATTGTACAACGCAATTTATACTGTTATACTGTTATATTTGTTATATTTGCTCAAAATGTGTACATACATGTATGCGCAGATTTATATTTTAACTTTATGCCTATGTATGTCCACTTTATTGTTCTCAATAAAAAATTTTGGTGGGAAAAAAAAAATAAATTTTAAAACTTCCCGCAAGAAATCGACCACTTCACTGTGCAAAAACGCCATAAATGCATTGCATTATTTGCATAGTTTTCCAGTTTTGTAATAGTTTTCTGCTCTGTCTCTTATTATGTGCATTTACTGGTGAAAAGCGGTCTCTTATTATGTGCATTTACTGGTGAAAAGTGGTCTCTTATGTGCATGTACTGGTGAGGACAGTTAGTGACATGGCTATGTACTCTGTAATGTGCTGCAGAAGATGTCAGTGCGATATAAATACTGTAAAAAACATTTTTTAAAAAGCCCATTGCTTAGCCCCACTCTACAAAAAAGTGCGCTTCTGACTCCGCCCCTAACTCCACCCCCTGTCCGGTTTTCTCCATCAGCCGACCTGGCATCCCTAATTGGGAAGAGCTTTTAGAGGTTTCAAAAGCTCTTCCCAATGTAATGCTATGGTTTTTTTTTACAAAACCTCATTGCTCCAGTGTGCACAGACACATAGGATAACATTAGCAGCAGATTTAAAAACTCAAAACGCTCAGAAAAACTCCTCTGGTGTGCACCAGGCCTTTAAACGGCTATGTAAATTAACTCCTTCTTGGATTTTAGTCATAAAACTGAGGAAAGTAAACAGAACTACTCATTACTTAGTAATACATTTCTAGCTCAGAGTCAAAATTAAGTTCATTAGTTTCTTTAGTATTCAACTCAAAAACCCACTTAGTTTCTGCTTTGGAGATTTCCCTTATACTATCTATAGGCTTGCCTCCAGCCCCCTAGATTTAATTCTATACCCCAGGATATGAGCCGTGAGGTGTCCTTCTGAATGGGACACTCTGAAATGTTCCGACCTGTGTTCAGTAAACCCATTCTTTGTTAGTTGCATGTTCCCCAATTCATTTTTTGTTCTTCCCATAAATTTCAGCCCACAGGGACAAATAACTAAGTAGGTATACAACAAATGTAGTTTCATAAGCTATGAATTGCTTTATCTTATGTACATTCCCAAACTCCTGCTGAACCCTCAGGGTGTTTGCATGTGCTACAAGGTAAACATGTTCTACACTTGTAAAATACGGGTGTACCAAAAAACCTCAAGTCCTGAAACCTTGTCTGGTGCAGTTGGATGGGCGGAAGTGACGTCTGATTCTCCATCCTGGCCGGGCCCAATCACTGTGCGGTTACCGGCCATTAGCAAGAGCTTTTTCCCATGATTACACAGTTTATTTATACACCGTTGCAGCATTACACTGCTTCCAAGCCATGATGACTTCATAGCGAAACCAGCCGGGTGAGCGGCTAGTGGATAAGGTGAGAGTGCCAATTCTTTGTCTACACGTGATAGTCACATATCAGGTCGCTGTCATAAGGGCCTGTGTAAGTAAGAGAGAATGTCTTCATATTTTAATCAACTGTTAGGCTTAGTTCACATTATAAATTGCCAGCGCTATCACAAGCGCTGAGCGATTACCCACCCTGGCGTTCTATTGAGATCGCCAGGGCGGCTGCGGGAGGGGTTTTTTTAAATTAGAAAAAAACTATTTCATGCAGCCAACTGAAAGTTGGCTGCATGAATGTCCACTAGAGGGCGTTCCTGAAGCGTAATTCCGATCGCCTCCGGCGATCAGAATTATCAAGGAAGGCTGCAATGAGCAGACTTACTTGTTTGGCTTTCCTCGTCGCCATGGCGACGAGCGGAATGACGTCATGGACGTCAGCCGACGTCCTGACGTCAGCCGCCTCCGATCCAGCCCTTAGCGCTGGCCGGAACTATTTGTTCCAGCTGCGCAGGGCTCGGGCGGCTGGGGGGACCCTCTTTCGCCGCTGCACGCGGCGGATCGCCACGCTGCGGCGGCGATCAGGTAGCACACGCGGCTGGCAAAGTGCCGGCTGCGTGTGCTGCTTTTTATTGTATCAAAATCGGCCCAGCAGGGCCTGAGCGGCACCCTCTGGCGGTAATGAACGAGCTGAGCTCGTCCATACCGCTAAGGTGGTTAATACTGTGATTTTTTTTAAAGAGATTTTACCAGTGATTTGCGCTTTTCTAAGCGCTTTTGCTCAGCAATGATTTTTTTCAGGAAGTGAACTCTTTAACCCAGAAATGAATAAATACAATGTATTTATTCATGAAAGCACTCAGAAAATCGCTATACAAAGCGCTTTTTCAAGCGTTTTGCGATTTCCCTATACCTTCCATTGAGCCAAAGCGCACAGAAAATGGCGCGTTTCCAATTTTAATAATCAAAACACTCACATGTGAACACTGTCATAGGAAATCATTACACAAGCGCTTTTAGGATGATTTGTAAAATCGCCATCGCTTAAAAAAATCAGCAAATGCTCATTGGGCTGGATTCACTAAACCGTGATAACTTAAATATCACACCTTATCAACAATATCACACCTTATCAACGATATCACACCTTATCAACGATATCACACCTTATCAAAGATATCACACCTTATCAAAGATATCACAACTTATCAAAGATATCACACCTTATCAAAGATATCACAACTTATCAAAGATATCACACCTTATCAAAGATATCACAACTTATCAAAGATATCACAACTTATCAAAGATATCACACCTTATCAAAGATATCACACCTTATCAAAGATATCCCACCTTATCAACGATATCACACCTTATCAAAGATATCACACCTTATCAAATATATCATAACTTATCAAAGAAATCACACCTTATCAAAGATATCACAACTTATCAAAGATATCACACCTGATCAAAGATATCACACCTTATCAACGATATCACACCTTATCAAAGATATCACACCTTATCAAATATATCACAACTTATCAAAGATATCACACCTTATCAAAGATATCACAACTTATCAAAGATATCACACCTTATCAAAGATATCACACCTTATCAACGATATCACACCTTATAAAAGATATCACACCTTATCAAATATATCACAACTTATCAAATATATCACACCTTATCAAAGATATCACAACTTATCAAAGATATCACACCTTATCAAAGATATCACACCTTATCAACGATATCACACCTTATCAAAGATATCACACCTTATCAAAGATATCACACCTTATCAACAATATCACACCTTATCAAAGATATTAATCGCTTTTGCAGAGCGATTCCGTTTTTTTCACTTCCTGCCTTCAGTCAGGAAGTGAACTCTTTAACCCGGAAAAGAATAAATACAATTAATTTATTCTTAAAAACGTGAATACAATTGCTGCATAAATCGATGTTGTGAGCATTTAGCGCTCTTCCTATGCCTTCCATTGTAGCAAAAACTCCCCAAAAATGGTACATGCACCGCTTTGGGAATCGCAAAGCGGACAAAACGCACTGATATGAACCCTCTCATAGAGATTCATTGCACACGCATTTTGTGAACGATTTTAAAAATCGCCTACGCTTGAAAAAAGGCCAAAAACGCCCCTAGTGTGAACAAGCCCGAAACATGCCTGGAATCGCTCTGAAAAAGTCTAAAAAAAACGCTTGCGTTTGCGGATCCGCTAGCAGTTTTTGCTGTGCACTGGCCCTCACTTTTTCAAGCTCCCAAAGAGCAAAAATGTAATATAAATAAGGTAAGAAAAGTAATATTGAAGTGAAGTTAATAAGGAATAACTTACTTTGAGGGCCCATCACACTTGCATTTGCAAAACGCCGGCGATTACAGCCGCGTTTTGCAGGAGTGATTTTTCAGTGGAAAAATCACTGAACACTGCGGCGATTTTTCCGCGATCGCGTTTATCGCTTCTATAGCACTGAAAAGCGATTGACAGGAAATCGCCTGAACATGGTGCAGGCGATGCATTTGCGTTTTGTGATTTTGGGCAATTTGAGGCGAATTTTTGTGAATAGAGCCCTAGTGTGTTCCCAGCCTCTCCCTCAACTCTCCCGCTAGTTAGGGATGGTTATTGAGATGCAAATAATCCTGAGTTGATGCGGGATCATGCAAATATTTAATGTAAATGTTATACATCTTCAATACAACCCCAAATTAAGCCAAAATTCAATTGGTCCATTTTTAAACTTCATAAATTTGCATAAAACATGTCTGTATCAATTTGAAATTATTTACATCTTATTATTGACCTTCTTTAGGCCTGTTTTCCATGGACCGCTGATAGGCAGTGAAATGCCTCTCAAACTCTCACAACAACTGCTCACTGCTGCCTGGTAACTGCTTGTTGCTGCCTGGTAACTGCTCACTGCTGCCTGGCAACTGCTTGCTGAGCACACAGTTCAACAGTTCGTGGAAAAGAGGCCTTAATCTCTAGTTGCCAGTCACTCCCCCCTCCTTCCAGCTGGTAATGGTACAGCCCACACATATATAAGCACTTGCTCTGGTTACCTGCAGTCATTCAGTCTGTTGCTGCACAATAGAAGATGTGTGATCAGGAGCCCCAAGTTCAGCAGCCTGTGATTGGAGGATTTGGGGAAGTGCAGCAGGCAGATGAGAAGATCCAGGCTCTCTGTGATGCAGTAAGTGGCGGTGATATTCTTATAGGGAGATTGTAAAGCTCAAATATCAGTTAGAGGAGCCTCCTGTGGAGGATGGGATACATAAGCAAAGCTTTATTTATGTTGATAGGTCAGCTTTAATATCACTTAACCACTTCACCACTGAGGGGTTTTACCCCCTGACCACCAGAGCAATTTTCACCTTTCAGCGCTCCTTCCATTCATTCGTCTATAACTTTATCATTACTTATCGCAATGAAATGAACCATATCTTGTTTTTTCCGTCACCAATTAGGCTTTCTTTAGGTGGGACATTATGCCAAGAATTATTTTTTTCTAAATGTGTTTTAATGGGAAAATAGGAAAAATGTGGGGAAAAAAATTATTTTTCAGTTTTTGGCCATTATAGTTTTTAAATAATGCATGCTACTGTAATTAAAACCCATGAAATTTATGTGCCCTTTTGTCCCGGTTATAAAACCGTTTAAATTATGTCCCTATCACAATGTTTGGCGCCAATATTTCATTTGGAAATAAAGGTGCATTTTTTTCAGTTTTGCGTCCATCCCTAATTACAAGCTCATAGTTTATAAAGTAACAGTGTTATACCCTCTTGACTTAAATATTTAAAAAGTTCAGTCCCTAAGGTAACTAATTATGTATTTTTTTTAATTGTAAATTTTTGAATTTTTTTTTTAATTACACAAAAAAAAAAAATGGGGAGTGTGGGAGGTAATGAGTTAATTTTTTTGTGTAAAAGTCATTTATTTGTATGTGAAAAATGTGTAGGGTGTAGTTTACTATTTGGCCACAAGATGGCCACAGTAACTTTTTGCTTTATTGCGACCTCCAAGCCTCCTTCCGGAAGCTTGGAGGAAGAATAAGGAGGCTGGACACGTGAGTTTCTTCTCACAATGATCGCGCTGCCCATAGGAGAGCAGCGGGTCATTGTGGGGCTTAGATCAACGAACGGGAATGGATTTTCCCGTTCATTGATCTCCGGGCGGGCGGCGGCGTGTTTACTAGCGGCGGGCGGCGTGTTTACGAGCGGGAGCGCGGACAGCGTCGGGAACGCGGAAAGTACGTGTTTCTCCGTCCCTGGTTTTTAAAGGATGGAAAAAGGGGCGGAGAAATACGTACGCGCGGGGGTAAAGTGGTTAAAACATTCACATTGGACTCTATTCACAATAAGCAGTCTGGTAAAAAAAAACAAATTGGTGGTAAAATACCTCATGTGATATTTTACACTCCTTCTTTCCCGCCCCCTCCCCTTTTTTTTTTTTTTTTGTTGCGCAGGTTTAGTGAATTGTAACTTGGGAAGGTGATGGTAGAATCAGCTTTGAGCATTACAGAATGTGGTAATGCTTTGTGAATAGAGCCCATAGTGGGAAACTGTCTATGGATACAAAATGGGCTCTATTCCTAAAAGGCTTTGCGGTTAAAAAAAAAAAAAAAAAAAAAATGTTGGAGGGAAAATACTGCATTGGTATATTAGACTTTTGTGTGTTCTAATTCCTAAAGGTGGCCATACACTGGTCGATGTGCCATTAGACCGACCCAGCTGACAGATCCCTATCTGATCGAATCTGATAAGAGAGGGATCGTATGGCTGCCTTTACTGCAAACAGATTGTGAATCGATTTCAGCCTGAAACCGATTCACCATCTGCTGAGCTGCTCCCCCCCCCCCCCCCCCCCGTATACATTACCTGAGGCTGGCTCCCGGGCATCTTCTCCGCATTGCACAGCTCTGTTCCGGCTCCATCCCCGCGCTTCCTGTGTTACTCCATGACCAGGAAGTTCAAATAGAGCGCCCTCTGCAGTGACACAGGAAGCGCCGGGATGGATGGAGCCGGAACAGAGCCGTGCAGCGCGGAGAAGACGCCCGGGAGCCAGCCTCAGGTAATGTATACCAGATCGGCCACCGCTAGCGACGCGCACTTTACCCGCGGGCGATCGAGGGTAATTTCCCGCACGGCGCGATCGACGGACCGATCCGATTTCGGGAGGAAATCGGATCGGCGGCTGTGTTTACCGCGAACGATTGGCAGCAGATTCGATCCCCGGATCGAATCTGCTGTCGAAACGGCCGGGAATCGAGCCAGTGTATGGCCTGCTTAAAGCTTACAGTTGTGATAAAAGGTCGGCATTTTCCTGAACTGGGCTGGTGTAACATGAGAAGCTGCCTGAGTTGATAGGTTTTTCTCCTGCAGAGACAGCCTTACAATAAGAGGCAGCCCCAGCTTCCCTTTAGATGTGTGGGGTTTTTTTTTTTTTGTTCTGCTCTCACTGCTGCTGCCTGGGAGGTCTGTCTCTATTAGCTTTCCTGTTATCCGCATGCTTATCACCTTTTCTAAACAGACGGTATTCTCCGTCCCAATATCGCCTGCTCTAATCTTTATGAATTGACATTTAGTGACGTGTTGAGATAATCACCGCACAAGGCTGTAATTTCCTGCACTGCTCAGGAATGTCAGATTTTCATGCGGAAACAGCTTTTATGAATTGATACTTTGCTAAATGGTCGGGAAAGTCGGCTGTTTTGAGCATTACCACATGCGGGAATGCTTTATGAATAGAGGCCAATGTGTTCTTTTTATCCCAGAGTAAAATGGACTGTAAATTATTTTTTTCTCTATGGTATGCTTACACCACACCATACAATCTTGGTTGTGCAATCTTACCTCTTTCATGTATTACAAGAGTTTATCAAAGCAATCCTTTCCAAGTATTTTCAATCTGTTGGGCCTTATACTACATAGATTTGATAAATCTGTATAGCCAAGATATAGGGTTTCCTTACATTGGGTAGTATGGATCTGACAGGTCTGGATTTGGATTATTGCCTTTCTATACCACTCTGACACAGTCTAACTCAGTGGTGTAGCCGCAATAGGGATTGCAGAGGGACCCTCCCTCACCTGCAGTATTAGCTCTTTATTGGCCCTGTGCTGGGAATAGTCACTTCTATAGATGTTTGATTTTGAATAGTAGTGATCATTAACCACTTTGTCCTTGACGTATAAAAACGTCAAGGACAGGCGCGCTCCCGCGGCCGATCGCGCGCGTGCACGCGCACTCCCGGCCGCGGAGTCGGTAGCCACGGAATCAATGTATCAGGCTATGGAGCCCGATCATTGATTCCTCTCCCCCGCTGAAAAAGCGACAGCTTCTCTCGGAAGCTTCGCTCTTTCTGAAGCTGTGTCCCTCTAAGCGTACATTGTACGCTTAGTGACGTCATGTAAAAAAAATCGAGATTGCCATCTTGTGGCCAAAAAGTAAACTACAAGTAAATGCCCAAAAACATTACAATACACCAATATTTCCCCAAATAAAACACGTTTATATCCCACCCTCCCAAAAATGCCCACATAAAATGTTTAATAAAAAAAAAAAAAACATTACAATTTAAAAAAACACAAATATTTACCTAAGGGTCTAAACTTTTTTTTTTTTAAATATCTATGTAAAGATGAAATATTTCTCTCTATTTTTTTTTTTTTTTTTATAAGCTTGTAAACAGTGATGGACGCAAAACGGAAAAAATGCTCTTTTATTTCCAAATACAATATTGTCGCGATACATTGTGATAGGGACATAATTTAAATGGTGAAATAACCGTGACAAATGGGCAATAACAATACGTGGGTTTTAATTATGGAGGCATGTATTATTTTAAAACTATAATGGCCGAAAACTGACAAATAATGAATTTTTTCATTTTTTTCTTCTTCCTGTTAAAATGCATTTACAGTAAAGTGGCTCTTAGCAAAATGTACCCCCCCAAAGAAAGCCAAATTGGTGGCGGAAAAAACAAGATATAGATCAGTTCATTGTGATAAAGTTATAGGCTAATGAATGGGAGGTGAACATTGCTCGGATGCATAAGCTGAAAACGACTGAGATGTTAAGTGGTTAACAAACTGTTCCCCATCCCCCTTCTGGCACCTCTGAGGGCTCATTCACACTTCAGTGATGAGCAGGTGATTCCCACTAAAGCACTAGTGTTTTTAAAGCCCTAGTGTTCTGTTACCCTATAGCAGTGTTCTCACTGCCTCAATTGGTGCCAATTGTGAGTGTTTTGTGATTAGCGCCAATTGCAAATGTTACCTGCAGCATTTTCAGGGTGATTCTGGGACTGTTGGAGTACAGTGCTAATAAAGCTCTGGTTGTGATCGATCTAAAATTGTGGTCATCGCCCCCAAAAAATCAGTGCAATGTCAACAGGGCCTGACACGGTCGTCCTTGGCAGGTTTTGATGCACTGTATCAATTGTTTATGGAGAGGTGGGGGGGGTACATGACTACACCACTGGTCCAACTGCTATGCTGGATGTGCAAGTGGAGTGCTTTTTGTAAAGTATGAAAGAAAAGCTAAAAACTTTTTCCTCTAACACAGCCAGTGACCATGATTTGCAGTGTATTGCCAGAGGTTCTTCTAACCTCTGACAGTAGCTAAACTACAGCTGTTACATGCTGTGTAATCTTCTCTCTCCCTCCTCAGGTGAAGCCGCAGTTCTTGGAGAAGTCTGGAGTGAACACCACCATGTTTGTGGCCAAATCGTACAGGCAACAGGTTGTGGCCGGCATGAACTACCTCATCAAGGTAACTTGTGTACATTTGGATGCTAGGGGTCTTGGCACAAGAAGTTAATAGTATTAGTAACCTTATCTTGCTGATATTATGTTGTCCTTCCTGAATTCTTGGTCACCTAGAAGTTGTCGTCTTGCGGATTTTTGGTCCTCCCTAATTGTAATTGAAGCATCCCAGTGTGCCATAGCAACAGTTAAATTGCAGGCTATGGTTCTACCAAAAATGCCATCTGCACCCAAAGTGAGAACTTCATGGTAAGGGGGGCAGCAGGAGAGACAGTAGCTTGTATAGTTGAGCTGAGCCAGCTCAAGTCCATAGGGTACAGTTCTCTATTCACAGCAACAGCTACTACTTGAAGGTTCTATCTGAAGTGTGGGCATATTACTACAACCTATTTAAACTCAAGCAGCTCAAGCGTCAGAGCTGCAGCCACTAGGTGGTGGTCTATAGGCAGTAGCAGCATTAGTCCAACCAAAGGACTCCTTGATGAGGTGTTGG
This sequence comes from Hyperolius riggenbachi, assembly GCF_040937935.1. Taxonomy (NCBI): domain Eukaryota; kingdom Metazoa; phylum Chordata; class Amphibia; order Anura; family Hyperoliidae; genus Hyperolius; species Hyperolius riggenbachi. Next base: position 559,930,338 of record NC_090647.1, read on the forward strand.
CTTACTGAACAGGAAGAGACTTGAACCCTGGTCTTCTGTGTCTGAAGCAGAGCCCTTAAAGAGAATCTGTATTGTTAAAATCGCACAAAAGTAAACATACCAGTGCGTTAGGGGACATCTCCTATTACCCTCTGTCACAATTTCGCCGCTGCATTAAAAGTGGTTAAAAACAGTTTTAAAATTTGTTTATAAACAAACAAAATGGCCACCAAAACAGGAAGTGGGTTGATGTACATTATGTCCACACATAGAAAATACATCCATACACAAGCAGGCTGTATACACCCTTCCTTTTGAATCTCAAGATATCATTTGTGTTTCTTTCCCCCTTCAGCTCTCATCCACTGAAGTGTCAGGCTGTTTCTTCCTGCAGAGTGCAGACAGCTCTGCCCGTATGTAATTCATCAGTATGTGAAAGCCCAGCCAGCTCAAAGGACGATTTATCCAGCTTGTAAAAGATAATCGAGCAGAGAGAAGCTGCTCTAATCTAAATAACACACAGGCAGTGTGCAGAGAGGGGCCTGGAGGGGGGAGGTGCATCACAGAACCACAACACTGAAGAACTTGGCAGCCTTCCAGACACAGGGCGACAAGTCCGACAGGAGAGAGATGAGCTGATTTATTACAGAGATGGTAATAGAAGAAAGTGCTGCAGTAAGCCAGAACACATTAGAATAGGTATAGGAACTTGTAGGATGGTAGAAAATAGGATTAAATTTTTGTTACGGAGTCTCTTTAACAGTACACTATCCAACTACTATACAAAATAGCAGAGTTCCACTATGGACTATCCATAGCCACAACCATACTAGGGCCTGGGGAGTTTTTTTTTTTTTTACTTCAGCCTACAGTACAAGCCAGTTGGCTGATTCTGTTTTCTAATACTAGCAGTTGCTGGCCCAGAATGAGCTTAGAACTCCTTTATATTCATATTGGGCCTGGGAGGACTACATTGGAATTGTTTTCTGCAGACTGGGAGAGTCCCTTTACTAAAGACTCTATATTTGTGTTTACAGGTGCAGTATACAGATGACAATTACGCTCACATCCTGGTGTTTCAGCCGCTGCCGGGAGAAAATAAGCCACCGACTCTCACCTCCTACCAGCTGGACAAGACTGAAGGGGAGGAGCTTGTGCCTTTCTAAGAGGGAGGCTGGGCCTCCTGAAGGGCAGGAAATTGTGCCTCCTGAAGGGCAGGAAATTGTGCCTCCTGAAGGGCAGGAAATTGTGCCTCCTGAAGGGCAGGAAATTGTGCCTCCTGAAGGGCAGGAAATTGTGCCTCCTGAAGGGCAGGAAATTGTGCCTCCTGAAGGGCAGGAAATTGTGCCTCCTGAAGGGCAGGAAATTGTGCCTCCTGAAGGGCAGGAAATTGTGCCTCCTGAGGGGCAGAAAGCTGGACTCCCTGAGGGAGAATAGCTTGTGATTTCCTGTAGAGTTGCATCAGTCCTTTCCTGAGTTGTTGAATGTTCATCCAGATTCACTTATCAAACTCCACCCCTTGCTGCCCTGTGCTGGGATTCCAAATTCCCCACCCCTTGCTGCCCTGTGCTGGGATTCCAAATTCCCCACCCCTTGCTGCCCTGTGCTGGGGGTGCTGTAATCACTGAAGGCAAGTTTGAGTCTTGGAAACTTTCATATTGTCTTTATAAAGCAACTGAAATAAAAGACTTTTTTATTCTGTTCAGCTTTTTGTCTTTCTAGTTCTTTGTCCTATCCGAACTATCCAAGTATAAATCACATATTGTGTGTATGTAACTTTCCCTAACCATTCAAGTGTATGGCTTGAAAGGAGAGACTCCAGGCTCCTCCTCCTGGGGAAACACAATTAGCAAGAAGATTAAAAGCCCCCACCCCTCCTCCTGAACTCCAGTATTCTTGTGTTTCCGGCCAGCCTGGGACACAGTTAGCAGCAAGCCAGTAAGGCAGGATAGCGGGCTAGACAGGTTTCTTTTTGAGGGACTACTCTCCTTTCCTGGCCTGTGATCAGGCGTTGGGGGAGGATTCCTGGCCTGTGATAGTTTGCTATCTCTGGATTTTCTGGTAGGCGGTGCGTGCATGGAGAGAAACACTCACATTTGCTATGCAGCACGGCGCTTATCTCCGCTGAGAAGCCGCTTGGTCCGGCGCTGGGGAGTCTGAGGCTGGTAAGAGCGGAGGCAGCCAGGCACCTGGGACGCTGGAGCGGTATGGATGTACGCGCGCGCGGGCGCGTGACTGACGTCATTTACGAGCGCGGAGGGCGGAGCCACGCAGAGATCCCAGACCATATATGGAAAACGCTGTGGACTCTGGTGGGGAAGTGCGTACTGATAACCAGGTACTTCCGGCAGCTCGCCCCGCACAATGGAGGAGGCACATGTGGGAGCGGAGACTGCAGCAGCTACAGGTGCCCTATCTGGCGGCTCGGCAGCGGTAATGTATATGACTGCCTTTGATGGGGAACGATGTTTTTTTGTTTTGTGGGGGAGGGATACGTGCTAGAGTTATGAAGTACTTAGCCAGCACCCTTCTGTCTGCTTTCTTCCAAAAGGCCAAATCGGATAGCAAAGGGGAAAGACCAAGAAGTAAAAGATGCCCCAATTGCCAAACGAAGTTGGATTCCAACTGGCCAAAGAGCTTATGTCTAAAATGTTCGGATAGGATAATGGCCTCAGAATCCATAGCTTTAGTAAAAGAGTTTATGGAGGCAATGAGGCAAGAGATTAGAGGGGAGTTGAGAGCTCTTAAAGAAAGCCAGGCACAGGCAGTACAGCAGAGGGAGGTTCAGTTACCTGCGGAAACTGCTGGGCCCTCTAATGTAATTACGGCAGATATAATACCTATAATTCCAACACCTCCAATTGTCTTGGAAGAGGAAGAGGAGGAAGAGGAAGAGGGGGAGGAGGAGGAGCAGGAGGCAGTATCAGTAGAGGAGTCAGAGGGACACTCAGAAGAGGAATCCGAAACTGAAAGTATAAAATATAAATCGCCAAGGTTTCTGTTCGCTCCAGAGGAGACACAGGAGCTGTTAAAGGCAGTGTATACCACTGAGGATATTAAAGAGGAAACACTGCAGACTACAAAACAGGATAAAGTATATGGGGGTCTTATTCAGCAGCAAAGCAGGTCATTCCCAGTACATCAATCCTTGAAGGACATAATCACAACTCAGTGGAGAGAACCAGAACGTAGATTATTTATACCCAAATCTGCAAAACGAAAATTCCCGTTTAAAGAGGAAGAGCAAAATAAATGGGTAAAATGTCCCAAATTGGACGCCTCTTTGGCAAAATATTCTAAGCAGTCTGACTTGTCCTTTGAGGATGCAGGCCTATTAAAAAATCCAATGGATAAAAAAATTGAGTTTCTAATAAGGAAAGCGTGGGAGGCAGCGGCATTTGGTTTTAAAGTAAATTTATCTGCCACATGTATTTCCAGAAACCTAAAGATTTGGCTGGAGAACTTAATGGAAAAGATAATTAAGGGTGATCCCCTTCAGTCTTATTCAGCCTCCATTCCGGTTGTTTTAAAAGCTATCGCTTTCCTGGCAGACGCAACGGCAGAATCTATTAGGATTACGGCCCGTACTACGGCGCTAATAAATTCAGCCAGGCGAGCTGTCTGGCTTAAGGCTTGGGAGGGGGACAGTACCTCAAAGAATAGGCTGTGTGCACTCCCCTTTGAGGGGGGCCTACTTTTTGGGCCAGAGCTAGAAAACATATTAAAAAGGTCAGCTGAAAAGGGAAAGCAATTTCCGGATAAGAAAAGGAAGTCGTTTTTTCCAAAAAGCTTCCAGCAGAGGAAAGATAGGAAAGAGCAGGTTAAAAGTACGCCCTTTCAGAAAAGGTGGTTTCCCAAGGGAAGAGGAAGAGGGGGCTTCGTCCTTGGGAGATCAGAGGACTCCAAAGGTCCCAAGTGACTTGGAGGTGGGAGGGAGATTGAAGTTTTATCTGGCACAATGGGAGAAGTTAAACCCAGACATTTTTGTTCTCAACATTATAAAGGAAGGCTACCGCCTCGAATTTTCGGTTCTGCCGCCAGACAGATTTTTTCTCAATCCTCTCCCAAAGGATCCAGAAAAGGCAATAGGGATGAGAGCAATGATCTCTTCCCTATTGGCCATGAAGGTAATAAGGGAAGTCCCGTTAAAGGAAAGAAACGCGGGCTTTTACTCCCATATTTTTTTGATAAAAAAGCCGACAGGCAAATTTCGTTTCATTTTAAATCTAAAGAAGTTAAATCCATACTTGAAGTACAAAAGGTTCCGAATGGAGAGCATCTATTCGGTTCGCCAGATTCTAAACAAAGGGGACTTTTTTATAAACCTGGATCTACAAGATGCTTACCTCCATGTTCCGATTTGGGAGAAGCATCAAAAATATTTGAGGTTTGCAATAAAGGAGGGGTCTCAAACGAAGCATTTTCAGTTTGTGGCCCTGCCGTTTGGGATAGCTTCGGCACCACGTATTTTTACAAAGATAATATCAGAAGTAATGGCACCCTTGCGTCTGCAGGGAATTGCAGTGATACCTTACCTAGACGATTTGCTGATACATGCCCGGTCGAGGGAGGTGCTGGAGGAACACAAAAGGGTGGTCATCCAGACTTTCTCTCGACTAGGATGGATAATAAACTACCAAAAATCGGTATTAATACCAAGCCAAGAGATAAGGTTTCTAGGATTCCAGATAGATTCAAACCAGAGAAAGATTTACCTACCACAGGAAAAAATAGACAAATTAAGAGAGGTGGCGACACAAATAACACAAAAAAGGATGGTGTCAATTCGCCAGATTATGAGACTAGCGGGATTCATGACGGTGGCCATCCCAGCAGTAACCTGGGCTCAACTGCACAGCAGAAAACTGCAGAACTTTCTACTAACAGTATGGGACAAAAGGCAAAACTCACTAGACTCAGAAGTCCTGGTCACAGAGGAGGTGATCGGTTCACTAAGGTGGTGGAGACAGGACAGCAATCTGAGACAGGGCAGGTTCTGGGCACAACAGGCAATGGTGACTATCACAACAGATGCGAGCAGCACAGGTTGGGGAGCGATATGCAACTCGCAGCATATACAGGGACGTTGGAACAAGGAACAGCAAGCAGAGTCATCCAACGCAAGGGAGATGACGGCAGTGTACATGGCGTTAAAGGGGTTCCAGAAGCTGATCCAGGACAGAGACGTACAGATACTGTCAGACAATGTCACCACGGTATCCTATATAAACAGGCAGGGAGGCACCAGAGTTCAGAATCTGTTGGAAATAAGCAGGGAGATGCTAGAATGGGCAGAGTCCAGGGTAACGTCAATATCAGCCACACATCTAAAAGGCAGCTTAAACACAAAGGCAGACTACCTAAGCAGAAATATGATAGAACAGGCGGAATGGTCTCTAAATCAGGAGCTGTTCGAACAGATACAAAGGAAATGGTCAGTAGCAGAGATAGACCTCTTTGCAACCCCAAAAAACAACAAACTGAAAAGCTTTATGTCTCTATACAGGAACAGTCAAGCTGTAGGCATAGACGCGTTGTCTCAACCATGGCCATACCAGACAGTTTATGCTTTCCCACCAATACAGTTGATAGCAAGGACAATAAGGAAATGGGAACAGGAGAGAACAAATCTCATTCTAGTAGCTCCTTGGTGGCCCAAACGAGCATGGTTTACCCAGCTGTGGGTGAGATCAGAGGGTCAGTTTTTCAGATTGCCAGTGAGGAAAGACATGTTACTGCAAGGTCCCATGTACCATCCAAATCCAGAGATGTTCAATTACACAGCATGGTATCTGAGGAGCAGGTTTTAAGATCCAAGGGACTTTCGGAAAAGGTAGTGCAAACTTTGTTAAAGTGCAGGAAGCCAGTGACACAAAAAATTTACAGTAAAATGTGGAAGGCATACTTAGCTTGGTGTAGGAAGAAGGATAAGTTCAGGCACTCCACCTCAGACATCTTAGATTTCTTTCAGGAAGGGGTAGACATGGGCTTAGCAGTAAGTACACTAAGGGTTCAGTGCAGGGCCCTGTCCTTTTTTCTAAACAGACGTTTAGCCAGAGTAAGACTAATAAAGGATTTTTTTAAGGCTGTCGAAAGATCAAGACCAATAAAAGTGAAGGTGGCACCTCAATGGGACCTGCCCTTTGTTCTACAAACCATGATGGAAGAACCATATGAGCCCATAGAGGAAATAAGTATAGAAAGACTGACGCTCAAGGCACTGTTTCTTACAGCTATAACTACAGCAAAGAGGGTAGGTGATCTACAAGCCTTGTCCATCAAGGAGCCCTTTTTAGGAATATTTCCAGATAAGATAGTCCTGACACCAGACCCGAATTTTCTTCCAAAAGTAGTATCGGACTACCATAGGTCACAACAGATAGTGTTACCTTCTTTCTGCAATAACCCAGCCAACGAAAAGGAAAGGAAATACAATTTCTTGGATGTCAGAAGGACAGTTCTACAATATTTAGATAAAACAAAAGAATTTAGGAAATCAAGTCATTTATTTGTAACATACAGAGGCCCAAATAAGGGGGCGCAGGCGTCAAAGTCGACTCTAGCAAGATGGATAAGGAAGGTCATAACTGACGCATACCTAAGTAAGGGGAGAAAGACGCCGCCAAGAGTCACGGCGCATTCCTCGAGGTCAATAGCTACGTCATGGGCAGAGAAAGCGGGTGCATCACTGCAGCAGATTTGCCAGGCAGCAACATGGAAGGCCCCAACAACGTTTATGAAGCATTACAGAATAGACGTGTTGTCGGGACAAGACATGGCGTTTGGGCGTAAGGTTTTGCAGGCAGCAGTCCCTCCCTGATGTAAGTGTGAGATTACTTGCTTATCTCTCCTTTCAAGCCATACACTTGAATGGTTAGGGAAAGTTTAGTTTAGACTTACCGGTAATAGTGTTTCTAACCATTCTAGTGTATGGCGTACATCATCCCTCCCTATCTTGGGAATTCTTCCTTCATGCTATACACACATTGGTGTGGAATGAGGAGTAGGTCAGCAGCAGGGGCACTTATGGTATCTTGGTGGCCGGTTCTTGTTGACATACTGGAGTTCAGGAGGAGGGGTGGGGGCTTTTAATCTTCTTGCTAATTGTGTTTCCCCAGGAGGAGGAGCCTGGAGTCTCTCCTTTCAAGCCATACACTAGAATGGTTAGAAACACTATTACCGGTAAGTCTAAACTAAACTTTACATGGTAAAAATTCTCAACTCTGGCTAGGTTTGACTTATCCAGCAGCTCACATAGGAATATTATTGCAAAAAACTTCTCTAGTCACTTGCTTCAGAGCATCACAGGTGGGACTGCAGTATGGGGCCCAGGTGAGGCTGGGGCCCAGTGAACTAGTACACTATTAGGGACCGTGGCTATGTTCGGCTTGGCCAGCCAATTTGCATTGCAAGTTTTTTTTTTTTTTTGTTTTTTTTTTGTTTTTAAGCATTCTAATTTCAGTGAATCAAAAATGGCAAGCGCTGCTGAAGCACTGCAGTGAGTAATGCTGGTTGCTGGCAACCACCTTAAATATAGGGGGTTCATTGTGGGGGAGGGTGCAGTAGATTTACCCAGTGAGGGGCCCAGAAACTTCTGATGGCAGTGCTGACATGCACTACAGTGTTCTCTTGTGCTGTCACTCACAGTAAACATGTGGAAGGTTTTGGACTTTCTTTTTAAAATCTCAGCTACACTTTCCACCAAATCTTTCGAAGGGCTCAAACCCACTAAGCAGCCTTTTCTAAGCGCTGGTGACTTGAAAGAGCTCTTGCAATGCTATGGGGGATGTTCATAAAATCGCATTGCTCCAGTGGGATCACACCCATAGCATTACTTTAGCAAGAGCTTTTCACATCACAAAGCGCTCAAAGTGCTGCTAGTGGGTTCCAAGCCTCAGACTTGGAAAAATGGTCCAGGGTTTGGAGTACACTTTTTTTTTTTTTTTCCAACCTGCAGATCATCACACAAATCATAGGATCTCCCATCAGATAACCAGATGTCACCTTACAGGGTGACCCCATTTATGAAGTGGTCAGTAGTATCGGATCAGAGAATAATGGCACATGGCGCCGCATTGAAAACATGCGCTTAATGCTATTTAACAATAGTACTGCATAATAAATGGCACACAGAGAAAAATGAAGTGGCACACAGTGCCGTTTATCAATAGCGCCATATATATGCCAAACAGATGTTGTTGCACGCAGTGACGTTATTAACCAGTTCCAGATTTCTGCTATGTATATACGCCCCTGTGTTTACCACTAGCAGATCAGGGTCGTGTATGTATGTATATGTATATGTATATGTATATATATATATGTATATATATGTATGTATATATATGTATATATATATATATATATATTCATTCTTAGCAAAAAAGTACTGCCCAAAGAGCCTATTTTGTCCCACAAAAATATATTGATCATTTCAGTGTGATAAGTAGTCAAAGTTAAACTGCAAAACGGGGAATGGATTTAATGTAACTGTTAAAAATTCTAAAGATGTCCCAGACTGAGGATTTAAAAAAAAATAACTTATCAAATTCAAGTAATGTGCAGTACTGTAAACATTAACAAACTTAATACACTGACTGTGCAGGATTGGAGGCTTAAAAATATCCCTTTAACTAATTTGTACCTGTAATGTACAGAACGCTTAACATTAACTCTAATACACTTTGACAATAAAAAATAGCAATTAGTCAAAACTTTAAATATCACTAGAGCATTAGTGTTTAACATTAGTTAATGTGTGAAGACGCTTTTAAAACGGTAATTAGTTAGTGTTAACGTTAACAATAAGCGGAAGACAGATTAGCGGCCGTAACATGCGCAATTTTCATATGTACCCCAGTAGCATTACTTTCAGGAAAGGCCTGCAGCGGGAACTCCAAGCCGGGCATCCCAGTGGCTTGTTACACCCCCCCCCCCCCCCCCTCACCAAGACATTTTATATTGTGGTTTTCTCCTGGCAGACTCAAAGTGCTTGATCTGCAGCCACTAGGACATACTCAGTAGGGAGTCTTGCCTGGGGACTCTTTAGTGAATAGGTCCTGCCTTACCAAACAGCTAAGATTTGAACCCCGATCGCTTGCCTGTGGCAGAGCCCTAAACATTAGAGGATCCAGAGGCTGGAAATAGACGCAGGGATGTCAAACCGGCCCTTCGCCATATGGTAGCTCAGATTGATGGGACTGAATCAGGAAAGTTGTAGAACACATTCCTTTCTCAGTCCATCCTAAACACTGGCATGGATCTGGCCCTCCAGGCCTGGAGTGCAACACCTGTGAGGCTTCTCCCATCAATCATCCTCTGCTGGGCCATTCAGCACTGTCAGCTCTACAAATCCACTTGTCAGCAGCTTGCATGTGTGCGGCAGCGAGGACCAATAAGAGGCCTGCAGCTGCAATCGCTCAAATGCACACGCCTCCCAGCAGCCTTGGCTGTGACTAGAGTTGGGCCGAATGGTTTGCCTTCGAACGGTTCCATGCGAACTTCCGTGGTTCGCGTCCTGCAGGCGAACCTTTGCGGAAGTTCGGTTCGCCCCATAATGCACCATGGAGGGTCAACTTTGACCCTCTACATCACAGTCAGGAGGCCCAGTGTAGCCAATTAGGCTACACTAGCCCCTGGAGCCACTCCCTCCCCCCTACTAAAAGGCAGGCAGCGGCAACCATTACGGTCACTGGTGTGCCTGCATTAGTGAGAGTAGGGCGAGCTGCTGCACACTCTCTCATAGGGAAAGATTAGTTAGGCTTAGCTTGTCCCTGGCTGCATACCTGTTCAGTGAACCCGCCACTGCATACCTGTTCAGTGAACCCGCCACTGCATACCTGTTCAGTGAACCCGCCACTGCATACCTGTTCAGTGAACCCGCCACTGCATACCTGTTCAGTGAACCCGCCACTGCATACCTGTTCAGTGAACCCGCCACTGCATACCTGTTCAGTGAACCCGCCACTGCATACCTGTTCAGTGAACCCGCCACTGCATACATGTTCTGTTCAGTGAACCCGCCACTGCATACATGTTCTGTTCAGTGAACCCGCCACTGCATACATGTTCTGTTCAGTGAACCCGCCACTGCATACCTGTTCTGTTCAGTGAACAGTTTGGTGTGTCAGTGTGAAGCAGTACCTTAATTACACTACCTGATTGATGTATACACATGCAAGATGTTTTAAAGCACTTTAGGCCTGTCATTTAGCATTCAATGATTTCTGCCCTTAAAACGCTGCTTTGCGTCAAATCCAGATTTTTCCCGGGGACTTTTGGCGTGTATCCCACTCCTCCACCTAGGGGGTCCAGGTGTTAGACCCCTTGAAACATCTTTACCATCACTTTTGTGGCCAGCATAAATTTTTTTTTTTTAAGTTCGCATCCCCATTGAAGTCTATTGCGGTTCGCGAACTTTAACGCGAACCGAACCTTCCGCGGAAGTTCGCGAACCTAAAATCGGAGGTTCGGCCCAACTCTAGCTGTGACCTGATATGGCCAATGTGAGTGACTAATGGACAACTTTTAGTTTGGATATTTATGGTAGATCTGCTGGGAATATTTTTTCTCCCATTGGCCAGATTACGTCTATCAAGTGTACAGCTTTGGTGCTAATCTGCCCCCCCCCCCCCTCCTCCTCCTCTAACACCCAGTAAAAGTGCAGGTTTACCAGGTGAGAAGCAAGCAAGACTTGGTTTATATAAGGTCTGTGTTAATTCGCCACAGTTGAGGAGATGTCAGCCAAACTATCTCACAAGCACATGTGGATAAATACTTGCTCTACTTGCATAAGATGTATTGTACTGTCCATGTTATTTCAGTGAATTTCATATAGTAAATAAAGAGAACTGTTCCAGGCCTTTGCCATCTTGGATTCCCTCTGAAACCAATCCGGAAGTTATTTCCTACCTTAAAGGGGAACTGCAGCCTAAACAAACATACTGTTATTAAGTTACGTTAGTTATGTTAATTACAATAGATAGGTAATACAATCTCTTAGCCACCCTGTTTTAAAAGGACAGGTAAATGTTTGTGATTCATGGGGGCTGCCATCTTTTTGGTTGAAAGGAGGTGACAAGGAGCAGGAGACACAGTTCCAACTGTCCTGTGTCCTGATAACCCCTCCCAGCTGCACACGCTAGGCTTCAAATGTAAAAAAAAAATGCATCAAAACAGCAGAACAAGAAAAACATCAGAAATCCCATCATGCTTTGCACAGCATAAGGGGAAAAAAGCCCGGGCAGTTTTCTCCTGTGCAGCTAAAAATGAGGCTTGTATAAGAGAAACAAAGTTCTGATGCTGTGAAACTGTTAAAGAAACACCAAGCCTTTTCAGTGCTGCTGAGTTGATTTTTAGTCTGGAGGTTCACTTTAAGGTGTACCAGAGACGAAATTTAAAAAAAAAAAAAAAAAAAGTTTTTATACATACCTGGGGTTTCCTCCATCCCCATCCACACAGATCTCTCCTCCATTGCCTGCAGCTCCACTATCAGGTCCTGTTAGTTCTGCCAGTCTGTGCAAGAAGAAGTGCGAGCTCTACAGATTTCTCCGTCGGCCGTATGGATCCCCTGGAAACCCCGGCATGAAATTCATTGCTCTTTCATTTGACATGTAAATTTACACTACCATTAGGTTACTACATTATGTCATTTACCACATTTAAATTTATACTTTGTTCCTATTGTAACTTTAAAATCGATTATTCTCAAACTATATAAGGTCTTCTTGGAAAAACATTTCCTCTTGTAGCCACTGTCGTCCTCCACATACCCTGAAAATGTGGCGTTTATAGCACCTTTGGGGGCTTTGCTATTAACCGCTAAAGCGAGCGAAAATTAAAAAAAGAAAACAATTTGCGTTAAATACCAGTAGACCTTGGTCACTGCGGAACTGTTCGGCCATCTCTAATGGCCGGCCCTAGACTTTTTTTCTGCCTGGTGCAAACTTGTGAGGATATTCCCTTCCCCAATTTAGAATGATAGCACAGAACCTGACCATTTGCTCTGTGCACTATAGCTGCAATGCCCAAACAAAAACACCCTCAGTTCAGGTAACTAGCCAGGTATAGAAGCCCCTTGTATAGGGAGCAGGTATGGGTGCCCTACCCCAGTGACAGAGCCCTGATATGTGTGAGGACAAAGAATTTGCACGGCACTTTATTCACTGGCCACTCACCTGACTGGTTTTGCTCTGGCATCAGGGGGGGGGGGGGGGCTTGTGAGTGATGTAGTGTGGTGGTGGTGAATAAACAAACACTGTGGGCTCTATTCATAAAAGGTTACCGCAACTTTTCCGCTCAAAACAGCGGACTTTCCCGACCATTTAGCAAAGTGGGCATTCATAAAAGCTGTTCCCGCATGAAAATCTACAATCCCCCAGCAGAGTGAGAAATTTCCGCCCTCTCCAGTGTTTTTCTAGATTTATCTAGAAAAAAGTAACAAAATGGCCATTCATAAAGTTTAGAGGAAGCGGTATGTGGACGTGAAATACCGCTTCCTCTGATTTTGCGGATTACATACAAGTGAATGGGACAGACCTCCTAGAGAGAGCAGCGCACGGAGGGACTCTGCCGGCTGAAGTGTTTCCGCATGCCTTCCGACAGCTTACCGCCAGCCTTCAGCGGGAGATCTCCGCACTTGCATCGCAGCTGGCAAGATTTTTTTGAATGACCACCCAGAAGTGTAAAATACCGCTGCGGTTTTTATGAATAGAGCCCTGTGTAGTTGCAGGAAAAGGCTCTAACTTATGGGCAGTGAGTGGGTCAAAGACTCAGATGTCTCGTCCATCAGGTCACCTAGTCACTTCCGCCCATCCGGCACAAAGCCGATTCACAAAAACTTCAGCTGTGGCACTAGGTCAGTTCCGCCCTGGACTTGGGCATAGCCAGTTCAAGGAGCTTCCACCCACAACAAAGGCTGCCCGAGAACGGCGCAACAAGCAATAATCCGATTCACAAAAACTTATGCCGGGCAGGGCCGGATTTCCGCACAGGCCACCTAGGCCGGTTCCTAGGGCGGAAACCAGCCGACAGGAGAGATGGGGCGGCTGTCGCACACTGTACACAAGGCTGCAGATCAGCTGTCCCCTGTCTCTGCTACGAACTGCACGGAGGAAAGCGCCCCTCCCCTCCTTTCCTCTCCACTCTGACACTGAGGGAGGAGGGGCTGAGCAGAGAAGCCAAGCCGCGAGATTCAGATTCAGGAAGAAGACAGGCGGCTACTCTCAGCACAGCATACAGGTATCTGTGCATGGTGGCAGCGCTAGCTGTGAGAGGGAAGGGAGGGAGTCGAAGTGTCTGCAGGACACTAGACTAGAATCACGATGTGCCTGCCTGATTCTGGGGAATGAGTGACCAGCTGGGATCCCTCTCTCTCCCCCTCCTTCTTCCTTCCCAGGAGTCTGACTAAAAACAGGGCTGCCTGGTGGTCCCCTCTGTCCTGTAGCCTGGCTTCCATCTCTTCTCTCCATACCACCGTCATTCCTTTTATCATTTGTTTCCCTTCTCCTCCCCCCACAGTCATTTGTCTTTCCATTGCCCTAGCACAGCTATCCACACTTGCTCCTTTTCTTATTGCACTTTTAGTCTTCTGAGATCAGTGGTTCACCCTATTTTTTAAAGGATATTGGAGGTTAATTCATGACATGTTAGTGCGCTAAGCCACATGGGTTAAATCGGTGAGCGCACGCAATCAGCATAGCGAGCGCTCTTGGCTATGCGTGCTTCTTTGAAGTACAGTGCGATGGTATGTAGCACGACCGTCATACTTTACTAACGCAGCTGCTGTTACATTTAATGTAGCAGCGGCCGCACTAGTAAAGTATGACGGTGGTGCTACATACCATCGCACTGTACTTCAAAGAAGCAGCCAAGAGCGCTCGCTACGCTGATTGCGTACGCTCACCGGTTTAACCCATGTGGCTTAGCGCACTAACATGTCATGAATCAACCTAATTAGATCTATGTTTGAGCACCAGCACTTTCTCCCTGCAGCTACGTTATATGGTTAATAGCACTTTTGAAAGTTGACTACAAATGTATTACACTTGTTTTTATCTAATTGAACCTGCCTGATTAGTTTGTACCGCTCTTAGTACTTATGGGTCGTTGTTAAGGTGCGTACACACCTGCGACTGATGTCACTTGTCCGGGATAAAGATCCAATCCCCTTGGGTGACAATGCTGGACTGTACAGATGTGTCTCAGCTGTGTGAGGCCCAGTGCACACCAAAACCACTAGTAGATCGTCAAAACGCTAGCGGTTTTGGGTGCACACCGAGCGGATTTTGTATGTGATCCGCCGGCCGCATCCGCATCAGCATCCGCGTGGCTAATGTATCTCTATGGGCTGGTGCACACCGGCGGTTTGAGGTTTTAAGCATACCGCAAGCGTGCAGCAGGAGGCACGTTTGCGGCTTGCTAAAAACCTCAAACCGCCGGTGTGCACCAGCCCATAGAGATACATTAGCCATGCGAATTTTCAAGCGGATGCGGCCGGCGGATCCACCCAGTGTGCACTGGGCCTAACTGACAAGGCATTCTGTTGTCATGCTGGGAGGGAGAGGGACGTCACGCTGCAGGTGGGGAAGTGGCATACATATAATCCTACCATAGTCGTAGTCTAATGTCCTACATTATTATTATTATGTATTTATATAGCACTGGCATCTCCTGCAGCACATTACAGAGTGCATAGTCATGTCACTGACTGTCCCCAGAGGAGCTCACAATCTAATCCTACCATAGTCAGTCTAATGACCTACCATATTATTATTATGTATTTATATAGCACTGACATCTTCTGCAGCACATTACAGAGTACATAGTCATGTCACTGACTGTCCTCAGAGGAGCTCACAATCTAATCCTACCATAGTCATAGTCTAATGTCCTACTATATTATTATTATGTATTTATATAGCACTGACATCTTCTGCAGCACTGTACAGAGTACATAGTCATGTCACTGACTGTCCTCAGAGGAGCTCACAATCTAATCCTACCATAGTCATAGTCTAATGTCCTACCATATTATTATTATGTATTTATATAGCACTGACATCTCCTGCAGCACATTACAGAGTACATAGTCATGTCACTGACTGTCCTCAGAGGAGCTCACAATCTAATCCTACCATAGTCATAGTCTAATGTCCTACTATATTATTATTATGTATTTATATAGCACTGACATCTTCTGCAGCACTGTACAGAGTACATAGTCATGTCACTGACTGTCCTCAGAGGAGCTCACAATCTAATCCTACCATAGTCCTAGTCTAATGTCCCACCATATTATTTTTATGTATTTATATAGCACTGACATCTTCTGCAGCACTGTACAGAGTACATAGTCATGTCACTGACTGTCCCCAGAGGAGCTCACAATCTAATCCTACCATAGTCATAGTCTAATAATGTCCTACCATATTATTATTATGTATTTATATAGCACTGACATCTTCTGCAGTACTGTACAGAGTACATAGTCATGTCACTGACTGTCCCCAGAAGAGCTCACAATCTAATCCTACCATAGTCATAGTCTAATGACCTACATTATTATTATTATGTATTTATATAGTGCTAACATCTTCTGCAGCACTTTAAAGGACCGCTATCGGGAAAAAAGTAGGCAGTTAATATCTGACTGAACAACAGGTTTATGGCCAGTCCATCTCCTCATGGGGGATTCTCAGCGTTTTCTATGTTTTCAACAGCATTTCCTGAACAGCAGTTGCAAAGTTTAACTGACAAAATAGTGTGCAAGTGAGTAGGGAGGTTGGCTGGTAGATTACTATTTTGACAGTTAAACTGCTGTTCAGGAAATACTGTTGAAAACAAAGAAAACCCTGAGAATCCTCCATGTGGAGATGGACTGGCCCAAAACCGGTCAGATTGTAAATGCCTACTTTTTTCACGATAGTGGTCCTTTAATCACCTTAGTATTGTGATCAGCAAAGGTCCCCATACACACACATTACATTTCTAATTGGATTCCCTGCAGATTCGTTCACTCTGATCAAATCAAATGGAAATCAATTCCTTTATATTTCATTGATTTTGACCAAAAATGTATCTAAAGTATCAATCAAACAGGACGGCTGGGTCAATTGGGGGTGGAGCAGGAGTGGTAGATGATTGATAGGCCATAGCGTTGCGTTATATCAAACAGTGCAACGTTGGGGTTCGATCAGTTTTCAATAGATAACCTGCTGGAATCTATTAAAAATGAATGTGCTGTGTGTGGTAGGAATCAATTCCTTCTGAACAGATTCCTTTCAGAAAGGGGCCGATCGCTTTGGAAAATTGGGTAGAAATCTATAATTGTATGGCCAGCTGCATTTTAACCTGATACTCAATTTTAATCCTTTTCCCATAATGCTATTCTCAAATTCTTAGCCTCAACCTAAATTGCCAAAATCCCTATTTTTTAATCTTTCCTAAGCCCTTTTTATTTTATTTTTTTGTAAGTACTTAAACCTAATAACCTGATCTATTAGTATTTCTAACCTCCCCCCCTTTTCTATGACCGATAACCCTATCCTAACCACGTTGTTGTCATGGGGCGGCTGGAGGTAATGGGCCTAGGGCGGTAAAAAGTACAAATCCGGCCCTGATGCCGGGGCACTAGGTCAGTTCCGCCCTGGCATAGCCAGGTAAAGGAGCTTCCACCCACAACAATGGCTGTCAGAACAGCATAACAATCAAGCAATAATCATGCCAGAAAACAAGGGTTCAACCAAAGACTAGTGAACTGAAGTGACTGTGCCAAATTTGAACTGTGTAAATTGCATTAATACTGTATATTTAAACATTCATGTCTAAAAGTAGAAGATTAATCACATAAAACATAAATACATTAATCATTGAAAACTATTCATTCTTAATACAATAAAAACATTCATAAATTGAATAAATATCCAGTAAACAAAAGTAGATAAAAACTGCATTTAGTTTTGACACATTAGAGCTGTCCAAATGCTGATCCTAGTACTCTGGGGACATCTAGTGGTAAAAAACTAAAATGACCATAGCAGATTTACACCGATCATAGTAAACTGAGGGCATTTAGTGGCCAAAAATGTGAATTACCTTAAAGAGAATCTGTACTGTCCAATGTGTACAATAAAAAAACATACCAAACGAGTCACTGTGATGTCCTGAGTCCCTCTTTGCCGTTTCTGCAGCTCCCCACCGCGATCCTGGCTTTTTAATTGCCAGTTTTAGGTAGTGCTTACAATCAAAAAACATGGCCGCTAACCAGGAAGTGATGTATGTATGTGTATATATATCTAATCTCCCATCTCTAAGTGATGTATGTATATATATCTGTGTGTATATGTATGTATGTGTTTATGTATGTGTATATATACACATAGAGATAGATAGATAGATAGATAGATAGATAGATAGATAGATAGATAGATAGATAGATAGATAGAGAGAGATTAGATATCTCTAATCCCTAGCACTCCAGTCTGGGATTCTCACAGTTTCTCATCATGTGACAGGCAGTTCCCTCCCTACACACCCCCCACCCCCACCCCAACCTCTCAAACTGCATCAGAGACAAGCTGAAACTGAGAGCAGGGGCTGTCTGTGAAAAATAAACAAAGCACACACAGCCTGGAGGGGGCGTGAATAACTTGTCCCTATTACAACAGAGGCAGCCCATTCCTTCCTGGGTCAGCAAAGCTTGACAAAGAAAAGATTAGATATAGAGACAGTGCAATTAGGAAAGGCTGCAGTAATCCAGACCACATTAGAACAGGTACAGGAACTTATAGGATAGAAGAAATAAGGCTGAAAATGTTGTTACAGAGTCTCTTTAAACGGCTATGCAAATGAACTCCTTCTTGGATTTCAGTCATAAAACTGAGGAAAGTAAACAGAACTACTCATTAGTAATAAAGCAGTTGATTTCTAGCTCAATATTAAGTTCATTAGTTTCCTTAGTATTCAACCCAAAAACCCACTTAGTTTCTGCTTTGGAGATTTCCCTTATCCTATCTATGGGCTTGCCTCCAGCCCCCTAGATTTAATTCTATACCCCAGAATATGAGGCCTGAGGGGTCCTTCTGAATGGGACACTCTGAAATGTCCCGACCTGTGTTCAGTAAACCCATTCTTTATGTTAGTTACATGTTCCCCAATTCATTTTTTCAGTCCTCTTTTTGTTCTTCCCATAAATTTCAGCCCACAGGGACAAATAACTAAGTAGGTATACAATAAATTTAGTTTCATAAGCTATGAATTGCTTTATCTTATGTACATTCCCAAACTATTGCTGAACCCTCAGGGTGTTTGCATGTGCTACAAGGTAAACATGTTCTACACTTGTAAAAACTGGGTGTACCAAAAAACCTCAAGTCCTGAAACCTTGTCTGGTGAAGTTGGATGGGCGGAAGAGACGTCTGATTCTCCATCCTGGCCGGGCCCAATCACTGTGCGGTTACTGGCCATTAGCAAGAGCTTTTTCCCACGATTACACACTTTATACACCGTTGCAGCATTACACTGCTCCCAAGCCATGATGTCTTCATAGCGAAACCGGTCGGGTGAGCGGCTAGCGGATAAGGTGACAGTGCCAATTCTTTGTCTACACGTGATTATCACATATCAGGTCGCTGTCATAAGGGCCTGTAAGTAAGAGAGAATTTCTTCATATTTTAATCAACTGTTAGGCTTAGTTCACATTATAAATTGCCAGCGCTATTGCAAGCGCTGAGCGATTAATACTGGGATTTTTGAAGAGATTTTACCAGTGATTTGCGCTTTTCTAAGTGCTTTTGCTCAGCAAGGGTTTTATTCAGGAAGTGAACTCTTTAACCCAGAAATGAATAAATACAATGTATTTATTCATAAATGCGCTCGGGAAAAACGCTATACAAAGCGCTTTTTCAAGCGTTTTGCGATTTCCCTATACCTTCCATTGAGCCAAAGCGCACAGAAAATGGTGCGTTTGCAATTTTAATAATCAAAACACTCACATGTGAACACTGTCATAGGAAATCATTACACAAGCGCTTTTAGGATGATTTGTAAAATTGCCATCACTTAAAAAAAATCAGCAAATGCTCATTGGGCTTGATTCACTAAACCATGATAACTAAAATATCACACCTTATCAACGATATCACACCTTATCAACGATAACACACCTTATCAACGATATCACACCTTATCAAAGATATCACACCTTATCAAAGATATCACACCTTATCAACGATATCACACCTTATCAACGATATTACACCTTATCAAAGATATCACACCTTATCAAAGATATCACACCTTATCAAACATATTCATCGCTTTTGTAAGCGCTTTTGCAGAGCGATTCCGTTTTTCACTTCCTGCCTTCAGTCAGTCAGGAAGTGATCTCTTTAACCCGGAAAAGAATAAATACAATAAATTTATTCTTAAAAACGTGAATGCAATTGCTGCATAAATCGATTTTGTGAGCATTTAGAGCTCTTCCTATGCCTTCCATTGTAGCAAAAACGCCCCGAAAATGGTACAGGCACCGCTTTGGGAATCGCAAAGCGGACGAAACGCGCTGAACCCTCTCATAGAGATTTATTGCACACGCGTTTTGTGGACGATTTTTAAAATCGCCTACGCTTGAAAAAAGGTCAAAAATGCTCCTAGTGTGAACAAGCCTGAAACTTGCCTGGAATCGCTCTGAAAAAGTCTCAAAAAAACGCTTGCGTTTGCGGATCCGCTAGCAGATTTTGCTGTGCACTGGCCCTCACTTTTTTAAGCTCTCAAAGAGCAAAAATATAATATAATTAAGGTAAGAAAAGTAATATTGAAGTGAAGTTAATAAGAAACAACTTACTTTGAGGGCCCATCACACTTGCATTTGCAAAACGCCGGCGATTACAGCCGGTGTTTTATAGGAGTGATTTTTCAGTGGAAAAATCACTGAACACTGCGGTGATTTTTCCGCGATCGCGTTTATCGCTTCTATAGCACTGAAAAGCGATCGACAGGAAATCGCCTGAACATGGTGCAGGCGATGCATTTGCGTTTCGTGATTTTGGGCAATTTGAGGCGAATTTTTGTAAATAGAGCCCTAGTGCGTTCCCAGCCTCTCCCTCAACTCTCCCGCTAGTTAGGGATGGTTATTGAGATGCAAATAATCCTGAGTTGATGCGGGATCATGCAAATATTTAATGTAAATGTTATACATCTTCAATACAACCCCAAATTAAGCCAAAATTCAATTGGTCCATTTTCAAACTTCATAAATTTGCATAAGACATGTCTGTATCAATTTGAAATTATTTACATCTTATTATTGACCTTCTTTAGGCCTGTTTTCCATGGACCGCTGATAGGCAGTGAAATGCCTCTCAAACTCTCACAACTGCTCACTGCTGCCTGGTAACTGCTTGTTGCTGCCTGGTAACTGCTCACTGCTGCCTGGCAACTGCTTGCTGAGCACACAGTTCAACAGTTCGTGGAAAAGAGGCCTTAATCTCTAGTTGCCAGTCACTCCCCCCTCCTTCCAGCTGGTAATGGTACAGCCCACACATATATAAGCACTTGCTCTGGTTACCTGCAGTCATTCAGTCTGTTGCTGCACAATAGAGGATGTGTGACCAGGAGCCCCAAGTTCAGCAGCCTGTGATTGGAGGATTTGGGGAAGTGCAGCAGGCAGATGAGGAGATCCAGGCTCTCTGTGATGCAGTAAGTGGCAGTGATATTCTTATAGGGAGATTGTAAAGCTCATATATCAGTTAGAGGAGCCTCCTGTGGAGGATGGGATACATAAGCAAAGCTTTATTTATGTTGATAGGTCAGCTTTAATATCACTTAAAACATTCACATTGGACTCTATTCACAATAAGCAGTCTGGTAAAAAAAAACAAATTGGTGGTAAAATACCTCATGTGATATTTTACACTCCTTCTTTCCTGCCCCCTCCCCTCCCCTTTTTTTTGTTGCCCAGGTTTAGTGAATTGTAACTTGGGAAGGTGATGGTAGAATCAGCTTTGAGCATTACAGAATGTGGTAATGCTTTGTGAATAGAGCCCATAGTGGGAAACTGTCTATGGATACAAAATGGGCTCTATTCCTAAAAGGCTTTGCGGTTTAAAAAAAAAAAAAAAAAAAAAAATGTTGGAGGGAAAATACTGCATTGGTATATTAGACTTTTGTGTGTTCTAATTCCTAAAGGTGGCCATACACTGGTCGATGTGCCATTAGACCGACCCAGCTGACAGATCCCTATCTGATCGAATCTGATAAGAGAGGGATCGTATGGCTGCCTTTACTGCAAACAGATTGTGAATCGATTTCAGCCTGAAACCGATTCACCATCTGCTGAGCTGCTCCTGCTGCCTGTCCCCCCCCCCCCCCCCCCCCCCCGTATACATTACCTGATGCTGGCTCCCGGGCATCTTCTCCGCATTGCACGGCTCTGTTCCGGCGCTTCCTGTGTTACTCCATGACCAGGAAGTTCAAATAGAGCGCCCTCTGCAGTGACACAGGAAGCGCCGGGATGGATGGAGCCGGAACAGAGCCGTGCAGCGCGGAGAAGACGCCCGGGAGCCAGCCTCAGGTAATGTATACCAGATCGGCCGCCGCTAGCGACGCGCACTTTACCCGCGGGCGATCGAGGGTAATTTCCCGCACGGCGCGATCGACGGACCGATCCGATTTCGGGAGGAAATCGGATCGGCGGCTGTGTTTACCGCGAACGATTGGCAGCAGATTCGATCCCCGGATCGAATCTGCTGTCGAAACGGCCGGGAATCGAGCCAGTGTATGGCCTGCTTAAAGCTTACAGTTGTGATAAAAGGTCGGCATTTTCCTGAACTGGGCTGGTGTAACATGAGAAGCTGCCTGAGTTGATAGGTTTTTCTCCTGCAGAGACAGCCTTACAATAAGAGGCAGCCCCAGCTTCCCTTTAGATGTGTGGGTTTTTTTTTTTTTTTTTTTTTCTGCTCACTGCTGCTGCCTGGGAGGTCCGTCTCTATTAGCTTTCCTGTTATCCGCATGCTTATCACCTTTTCTAAACAGACGGTATTCTCCGTCCCAATATCGCCTGCTCTAATCTTTATGAATTGACATTTAGTGACGTGTTGAGATAATCACCGCACAAGGCTGTAATTTCCTGCACTGCTCAGGAATGTCAGATTTTCATGCGGAAACAGCTTTTATGAATTGATACTTTGCTAAATGGTCGGGAAAGTCGGCTGTTTTGAGCATTACCACATGCGGGAATGCTTTATGAATAGAGGCCAATGTGTTCTTTTTATCCCAGAGTAAAATGGACTGTAAATTATTTTTTTCTCTATGGTATGCTTACACCACACCATACAATCTTGGTTGTGCAATATTACCTCTTTCATGTATTACAAGAGCTTATCAAAGCAATCCTTTCCAAGTATTTTCAATCTGTTGGGCCTTATACTACATAGATTTGATAAATCTGTATAGCCAAGATATAGGGTTTCCTTACATTGGGTAGTATGGATCTGACAGGTCTGGATTTGGATTATTGCCTTTCTATACCACTCTGACACAGTCTAACTCAGCGGTGTAGCAGCAATAGGGGTTGCAGAGGGACCCTCCCTCACCTGCAGTATTAGCTCTTTATTGGCCCTGTGCTGGGAATAGTCACTTCTATAGATGTTTGATTTTGAATAGTAGTGATCATTAACCACTTTGTTCTTGACGTATAAAAACGTCAAGGACAGGCGCGCTCCCGCGGCCGATCGTGCGCGTGCACGCGCACTCCCGCCCGCGAAGTCGGTAGCCACGGAATCAATGTATCAGGCTATGGAGCCCGATCATTGATTCCTCTCCCCCGCTGAAAAAGCGACAGCTTCTCTCGGAAGCTTCGCTCTTTCTGAAGCTGTGTCCCTCTAAGCGTACATTGTACGCTTAGTGACGTCATGTAAAAAAAATCGAGATTGCCATCTTGTGGCCAAAAAGTAAACTACAAGTAAATGCCCAAAAACATTACAATACACCAATATTTCCCCAAATAAAACACGTTTATATCCCACCCTCCCAAAAATGCCCACATAAAATGTTTAATAAAAAAAAAAAACATTACAATTAAAAAAAACAAAAACACAAATATTTACCTAAGGGTCTAAACTTTTTTTTTAAATATCTATGTAAAGATGAAATATTTCTCTCTATTTTTTTTTTTTTTTTTTTTTTTTTTTATAAGCTTGTAAACAGTGATGGACGCAAAACGGAAAAAATGCTCTTTTATTTCCAAATACAATATTGTCGCGATACATTGTGATAGGGACATAATTTAAATGGTGAAATAACCGTGACAAATGGGCAATAACAATACGTGGGTTTTAATTATGGAGGCATGTATTATTTTAAAACTATAATGGCCGAAAACTGACAAATAATGAATTTTTTTCATTTTTTTTCTTCCTGTTAAAATGCATTTACAGTAAAGTGGCTCTTAGCAAAATGTACCCCCCAAAGAAAGCCAAATTGGTGGCGGAAAAAACAAGATATAGATCAGTTCATTGTGATAAAGTTATAGGCTAATGAATGGGAGGTGAACATTGCTCGGATGCATAAGCTGAAAACGACTGAGATGTTAAGTGGTTAACAAACTGTTCCCCATCCCCCTTCTGGCACCTCTGAGGGCTCATTCACACTTCAGTGATGAGCAGGTGATTCCCACTAAAGCACTAGTGTTTTTAAAGCCCTAGTGTTCTGTTACCCTATAGCAGTGTTCTCACTGCCTCAATTGGTGCCAATTGTGAGTGTTTTGTGATTAGCGCCAATTGAAAATGTTACCTGCAGCATTTTCAGGGTGATTCTGGGACTGTTGGAGTACAGTGCTAATAAAGCTCTGGTTGTGATCGATCTAAAATTGTGGTCATCGCCCCCAAAAAATCAGTGCGATGTCAACAGGGCCTGACACGGTCGTCCTTGGCAGGTTTTGATGCACTGTATCAATTGTTTATGGAGAGGTGGGGGGGGGGGGGGGGTACATGGCTACACCACTGGTCCAACTGCTATGCTGGATGTGCAAGTGGAGTGCTTTTTGTAAAGTATGAAAGAAAAGCTAAAAACTTTTTCCTCTAACACAGCCAGTGACCATGATTTGCAGTGTATTGCCAGAGGTTCTTCTAACCTCTGACAGTAGCTAAACTACAGCTGTTACATGCTGTGTAATCTTCTCTCTCTCCTCAGGTGAAGCCGCAGTTCTTGGAGAAGTCTGGAGTGAACACCACCATGTTTGTGGCCAAATCGTACAGGCAACAGGTTGTGGCCGGCATGAACTACCTCATCAAGGTAACTTGTGTACATTTGGATGCTAGGGGTCTTGGCACAAGAAGTTAATAGTATTAGTAACCTTATCTTGCTGATATTATGTTGTCCTTCCTGAATTCTTGGTCACCTAGAAGTTGTCGTCTTGCGGATTTTTGGTCCTCCCTAATTGTAATTGAAGCATCCCAGTGTGCCATAGCAACAGTTAAATTGCAGGCTATGGTTCTACCAAAAATGCCATCTGCACCCAAAGTGAGAACTTCATGGTAAGGGGGGCAGCAGGAGAGACAGTAGCTTGTATAGTTGAGCTGAGCCAGCTCAAGTCCATAGGGTACAGTTCTCTATTCACAGCAACAGCTACTACTTGAAGGTTCTATCTGAAGTGTGGGCATATTACTACAACCTATCTAAACTCAAGCAGCTCAAGCGTCAGAGCTGCAGCCACTAGGTGGTGGTCTATAGGCAGTAGCAGCATTAGTCCAACCAAAGGACTCCTTGATGAGGTGTTGGCTTACTGAACAGGAAGACTTGAACCCTGGTCTTCTGTGTCTGAAGCAAAGCCCTTAAAGAGAATCTGTATTGTTAAAATCGCACAAAAGTAAACATACCAGTGCGTTAGGGGACATCTCCTATTGCCCTCTGTCACAATTTTGCCGCTCCCCGCTGCATTAAAAGTGGTTAAAAACAGTTTTAAAATTTGTTTATAAACAAACAAAATGGCCACCAAAACAGGAAGTGGGTTGATGTACATTATGTCCACACATAGAAAATACATCCATACACAAGCAGGCTGTATACACCCTTCCTTTTGAATCTCAAGAGATCATTTGTGTTTCTTTCCCCCTTCAGCTCTCATCCACTGAAGTGTCAGGCTGTTTCTTCCTGCAGAGTGCAGACAGCTCTGCCCGTATGTAATTCATCAGTATGTGAAAGCCCAGCCAGCTCAAAGGACGATTTATCCAGCTTGTAAAAGATAATCGAGCAGAGAGAAGCTGCTCTAATCTAAATAACACACAGGCAGTGTGCAGAGAGGGGCCTGGAGGGGGGAGGTGCATCACAGAACCACAACACTGAAGAACTTGGCAGCCTTCCAGACACAGGGCGAAAAGTCCGACAGGAGAGAGATGAGCTGATTTATTACAAAGATGGTAATAGAAGAAAGTGCTGCAGTAAGCCAGAACACATTAGAATAGGTATAGGAACTTGTAGGATGATAGAAAATAGGATTAAATTTTTGTTACGGAGTCTCTTTAACAGTACACTATCCAACTACTATACAAAATAGCAGAGTTCCACTATGGACTATCCATAGCCACAACCATACTAGGGCCTGGGGTTTTTTTTTTTTTTTTACTTCAGCCTACAGTACAAGCCAGTTGGCTGATTCTGTTTTCTAATACTAGCAGTTGCTGGCCCAGAATGAGCTTAGAACTCCTTTATATTCATATTGGGCCTGGGAGGACTACATTGGAATTGTTTTCTGCAGACTGGGAGAGTCCCTTTACTAAAGACTCTATATTTGTGTTTACAGGTGCAGTATACAGATGACAATTACGCTCACATCCTGGTGTTTCAGCCGCTGCCGGGAGAAAATAAGCCACCGACTCTCACCTCCTACCAGCTGGACAAGACTGAAGGGGAGGAGCTTGTGCCTTCTAAGAGGGAGGCTGTGCCTCCTGAAGGGCAGGAAATTGTGCCTCCTGAAGGGCAGGAAATTGTGCCTCCTGAAGGGCAGGAAATTGTGCCTCCTGAAGGGCAGGAAATTGTGCCTCCTGAAGGGCAGGAAATTGTGCCTCCTGAAGGGCAGGAAATTGTGCCTCCTGAAGGGCAGGAAATTGTGCCTCCTGAAGGGCAGGAAATTGTGCCTCCTGAAGGGCAGGAAATTGTGCCTCCTGAAGGGCAGGAAATTGTGCCTCCTGAAGGGCAGGAAATTGTGCCTCCTGAAGGGCAGGAAATTGTGCCTCCTGAGGGGCAGGAAATTGTGCCTCCTGAGGGGCAGGAAATTGTGCCTCCTGAGGGGCAGAAAGCTGGACTCCCTGAGGGAGAATAGCTTGTGATTTCCTGTAGAGTTGCATCAGTCCTTTCCTGAGTTGTTGAATGTTCATCCAGATTCACTTATCAAACTCCACCCCTTGCTGCACTGTGCTGGGATTCCAAATTCCCCACCCCTTGCTGCACTGTGCTGGGATTCCAAATTCCCCACCCCTTGCTGCCCTGTGCTGGGGGTGCTGTAATCACTGAAGGCAAGTTTGAGTCTTGGAAACTTTCATATTGTCTTTATAAAGCAACTAAAATAAAAGACTTTTATTCTGTTCAGCTTTTTGTCTTTCTAGTTATTTGTCCTATCCGGACTATCAAAGTATAAATCACATATTGTGTGTATGTAACTTTACATGGTAAAAATTCTCAATTTTGGCTAGGTTTGACTTTTCCAGCAGCTCACATAGGAATGTTATTGCAAAAAAACTTCTCTAGTCACTTGCTTCAGAGCATCACAGGTGGGACTGCAGTATGGGGCCCAGGTGAGGCTGGGGCCCAGTGAACTAGTACACTATTAGGGACCGTGGCTATGTTCAGCTTGGCCAGCCAATTTGCATTGCAAGTTTTTTTTTTTTTTTTTTTTTTTTTTTTTTTTTTTTTTATGGCATTCTAATTTCAGTGAATCAAAAATGGCAAGCGCTGCTGAAGCACTGCAGTGAGTAATGCTGGTTGCTGGCAACCACCTTAAATATAGGGGGTTCATTGTGGGGGAGGGTGCAGTAGATTTACCCAGTGAGGGGCCCAGAAACTTCTGATGGCAGTGCTGACATGCACTACAGTGTTCTCTTGTTCTGTCACTCACAGTAAACATGTGGAAGGTTTTGGACTTTTTAAAATCTCAGCTACACTTTCCACCAAATCTTTCGAAGGGCTCAAACCCACTAAGGGCTCTATTCATAAAACCTTACCGCAAGTTTTCCGCTCAAAACAGCGGATTTTCCCGTCCATTTAGCAAAGTGGGCATTCATAAAAGCTGTTCCCGCATGAAAATCTACAATCCCCCCAGCAGAGCGAGAAATTTCCGCCTTCTCCAGTGTTTTTCTAGATTTATCTAGAAAAAAGTAACAAAATGGCCATTCATAAAGATTAGAGGAAGCGGCATGTGGACGGGAAATACCGCTTCCTCTGATTTTGCGGATTACATACAAGTGAATGGGACAGACCTCCCAGAGAGAGCAGTGCACGGAGGGACTCTGCCGGCTGAAGTGTTTCCGCATGCCTTCCGACAGCTTACCGCCAGCTTTCAGCGGGAGATCTCCACCCTTGCATCGCAGCTTTCAAGATTTCTTTGACCACCCGGATGTGTAAAATACCGCTGCAGTATTTTCCCTCCAGGAGTTTTTTCGCCACAAGTTTTTTATGAATAGAGCCCTAAGCAGCCTTTTCTAAGCGCTGGTGACTTGAAAGAGCTCTTGCAATGCTATGGGGGATGTTCATAAAATCGCATTGCTCCAGTGGGATCACCCATAGCATTACTTTAGCAAGAGCTTTTCACATCACAAAGCGCTCAAAGTGCTGCTAGTGGGTTCCAAGCCTCAGACTTGGAAAAATGGTCCAGGCTTTGGATTTTTTTTTTTATTTCAACCTGCAGATCACACAACTGATAGGATCTCCCATCAGATAACCAGATGTCACCTTACAGGGTGACCCCATTTATGAAGTGGTCAGTAGTATCGGATCAGAGAATAATGGCACATGGTGCTGCATTGAAAACATGCGCTTAATGCTATTTAACAATAGTACTGCATAATAAATGGCACACAGAGAAAAATGAAGTGGCACACAGTGCCATTTATCAATAGCGCCATATATATGCCAAACAGATGTTGTTGCATGCAGTGACGTTATTAACCAGTTCCAGATTTCTGCTATGTATATACGCCCCTGTTTACTACTAGCGGATCGTGTGGTTGCGTGTGTTGCAAAAAGTACTGTCCAAAGAGCCTATTTTGTCCCACAAAAATATATTGATCATTTCAGTGTGATAAGTAGTCATAAAGTTAAACTGCAAAACGGTGAATGGATTTAATGTAACACTGTTAAAAATTCTAAAGATGTCCCAGACTGAGGATTTAAAGCGGAATATAACCCTGCATTTCAACTTTGCTCTAAAACATTATTTACAGCATATTGTATGCAAAAAGCATTTTTTTTTTTTTTTTTTTACTAGACCAGCATTGGAAGGGTTAAACAGAGGTTTTAGGTACCGTTCAGATAGTTACATTCTATTTAGTTATATGTATATATTTAGAAATGTTACACACTCTTTGGCTGTCCTCCAACTCCTTCTCAGTAAGAGATGAGTCACAATAAACACTTAGATACTTTTTGTTTACACAAATGTATCTAACTCAAGTTCGGATGCGTCTGCAAAAATCTCCAGGGACTTTAAAGCCCTGTGTAACCCTTCCAATGCTGGTCTAGTAAAAAAAAAAATGCTGGTTGCATATAATATACTGTAAATAACGTTTTAGAGCAAAGTTGAAATGCAGGGTTATATTCCGCTTTAAAAAAAAAACTTATCAAATTCAAGTAATGTGCAGTACTGTAAACATTAACAAACTTAATACACTGACTGTGCAGGATTGGAAGCTTAAAAAAAATCCCTTTGCCTAATTTGTACCTGTAATGTACAGAACGCTTAATGTTAATTAACTCTAATACACTTTGACAATAAAAAGCAATTAGTCAAAACTTTAAATATCACTATTAAGAGCATTAGTGTTTAACATTAGTTAATGTGTGAAGACACTCTTAAAACGGTAATTAATGAGTTAGTGTTAACGTTAACAATAAGTGGAAGACAGATTAGCGGCCGTAGCATGCGCAATTTTCATATGTACCCCAGTAGCATTACTTTCAGGAAAGGCCTGCAGCGGGAACTCCAAGCTGGGCATCCCAGTGGCTTGGTACCCCCCCCCCCCCTCCCCCAGACATTTTATATTGTGGTTTTCTCCTGGCAGACTCAAAGTGCTTGATCTGCAGCCACTAGGACATACTCCGTAGGGAGTCTTGCCTGGGGACTCTTTAGTGAATAGGTCCTGCCTTACCGAACAGCTAAGATTTGAACCCCAATCGCTTGCCTGTGGCAGAGCCCTAAACCATTAGAGGATCCAGAGGCTGGATATAGACGCAGGGATGTCAAACCGGCCCTTCACCATACGGTAGCTCAGATTGATGGGACTGAATCAGGAAAGTTGTAGAACACATTCCTTTCTCAGTCCATCCTAAACACTGGCATGGATCTGGCCCTCCAGGCCTGGAGTGCAACA
This sequence comes from Hyperolius riggenbachi, assembly GCF_040937935.1. NCBI lineage: Eukaryota > Metazoa > Chordata > Amphibia > Anura > Hyperoliidae > Hyperolius > Hyperolius riggenbachi. The sequence goes on from NC_090647.1 coordinate 559,959,896, forward strand.
CCTGTGAGGCTTCCCCCATCCATCATCCTCTGCTGGGCCATTCAGCACTGTCAGCTCTACAAATCCACTTGTCAGCAGCTTGCATGTGTGCGCCAGTGAGGACCAATAATAAGAGGCCTGCAGCTGCAATCACTGAAATGCACACGCCTCCAGCAGCCTTGGCTGTGACCTGATATGGCCAAGGTGAGTGACTAATGGACAACTTTTAGTTTGCTGGATAATTATGGTAGATCTGCTGGAAATGGTTTTTCTCCCATTGGCTAGATTACGTCTATCAAGTGTACAGCTTTGGTGCTAATCTGCCCCCCCCCCCCCCTTCCTCCTCCTCTAACACCCAGTAAAAGTGCAGGTTTACCAGGTGAGAAGCAAGACTCGGTTTATAAGGTCTGTGTGTTAATTTGCCACAGTTGAGGAGCTGTCAGCCAAACTATCTCACAAGCACATGTAGATAAATACTTGCTCTGCTTGCATAAGATGTATTGTACTGTCCATGTTTTGATTTCAGTGAATTTTGCATCTATATATAAAATCGTGTGTGTTGTGATCACGCAAAAACAGCTTGACCGATTTGAACGAAACTTGGTACACAGATCCCTTACTACCTGGGATGATATGTTCTGGGGGTCTCGCGGCCCCCCTGCACACGTGGGCGGAGCTACAAACAGCAAATCAGATTTCACCCATTCAAGTCAATGGAAAAAATGTAAAAGGCTGCCATTCTCACAGTAATCAAGCCAGAGTCCCCACACTTGGCACAGTTGGTCACTTGGTGACCGAGGTTACAAATCCAGGAAAAGTGGGTGGAGCATAAAACAGCCAATCAAATTTCAGCCATTCATTTTAAATGGGAAAATGCAACCTGCAGCCATTCTTAGACTGTTAATCGCAGGGTTCTCAAACTTGCCACACTTGGTCACTGGGTGAATGCGATTAAGATTCAAGAAAATGGGTGGAGCCTACAACAGCCAATCAAAATTCACCTGTTGATTTTCAAGGGGAATATTTAAACTGCTGCTATTCTTACACTTTTAATGGCAGAGACTTCAAACTTGCTACAGTCAGTCAGTGGGTGACTGGGGTCCAAATTCACTAAAGGGGCGGGGCCACATACAGCCAATCAGATTTCCTTGGTGGATAAACTGCTTCAAATCACACATTTTTGATGCCAGGAACCTGAAAACTCACACACTTGGTCACTGGGTGACTGTGTGTCAAGGTTACAAAAAGTGGGCGGAGCTAAAAACAAATTTCACTGGGAAAATATAAACTGCAGCCATTCTTACACCGTTAATGGCAGGGTTCTCAAACTTTGCACAGTTGGTCATTGGGTGACAGATTAGGATTTTGGAAGGTGGGTGGAGCCTACAACAGCCAATAAAAATTCACCTTTTGATTTTCAAAGAGAATGTTTCATCTGCTACCATTCTCTTATACTGGTAATAGCAGATGCCTCAAACCTGGTACAGTTGGTCACTGGGTGACTAGGGTCCAAATTCAGGAAGGGGGCGGAGCCACAAACAGCCAGATTTGTTTGTTTTTCAATGGGAATATACAAAGTATTGATACCAAGGACCCCAAAGCTGATAAACTTGATGATTGAGTGACTGTATGTCAAGGTTAGAAAAAGTGGGTGGTGCCAACAACTTCATTTTTTACATTGCAGGGTTCCTAAACTTTACACAATTGGCCACTGGGTGACTGGGATGAATATTCAGAAATGTGGGTGGAGCCTACAACAGCCAATCAAAATGTACCTATTTTCAAGGGGAATATTCACATTGCTACCATTCTTACACTGTTAGTGGCAGAGGCCTCAAACCTGATACAGTCAGTCATTGGGTGACTGGGGTCCAAATTCACTAAAGGGGTGGAGCCACAAACAGCCAATCAGATTTGTTAGATTGATTTCAGCCATTCTGTTATTGGCAGGGTTCTCAAACGTGACACAGTTGGCCACTGGGTGACTGGGACTAATATTCAGAAAAGTGGGTGGAGCCTACAGCAGCCAATCAAAATTCACCTTTTGATTTTCAAGGGGAATATTTACATTGCTGCCATTCATGCACTCTTAATGGCAGAGGCCTAACATCTGCTACAGTCAGTCACTGGGAGACTGGGGTTTAAATTCTGAAGGTAGCGGGCCAAAAACAGCCAATCAGATTTGTTTAATTTCAATGGTAAAATGCAACTTATTGATGCCAAACACCCCAAAGCTCATAAACTTGGTCATTAAGTGACTGTATGTCAAGATTAGAAATAGTGGGCGGAGCCAAAAACAACTAACTTTTTACATGGGAAAATGTAAACTGCAGCTTTTCTTACACTGTTAATGGCAAGGTTCTCAAACTTCACACAGTTGGTCACTGGGTGACTAGGATTAATATTTGGAAAAGTAGGTGGAGCCTACAAGAGCCAATCAAAATTCACCTATTGATTTTCAAGAGGAATATTGAAACTGCAGCCATTCTCACACTGTTAATGGCAGAGGCCTCAAACCTGCTACAGTCGGGCGTTAAGTGTTTGGGGTTCAAATTCAGTAAAGGGGCGGAGCCAAAAACAGCCAGATTTCTTTGCTGGATAAACTGCTTCCATTAGCACAATTTTGATGCCAGGAACCCAAAAGCTCACAAACTTGGTCATTGAGTAGTCACTGTGTGTCAAGGTTACAAAAAGTGGGTGGAGTTAAAAACAAATTTTTCTGGGAAATTGTAAACGGCAGCCCTTCTTCACTGTTAATGGCAGGGTTCTCAAACTTAGCATAGCTGGTTACTGGGTGACTGGGATTAATATTCAGAAAAGTGGGTGGAGCCTAAAAATGCCAATCAAAAATCACATGTCACTTTTCAAGGAGAATATTAAAATTGCTGCCATTCTTGCACTGTTAATGGCACAAGCCTCAAACCTGGTACAGTTGGTCATTGGGTCACTGAGGTTCAAATTCAGAAAAGGGACAGAACCACAAACAGTTAATCAGGTTTGTTTCATTTCATGGGAAAATACAAATTATTGATGCCAAGGACCCCAAAACTCACAAACTTGGGCATTGAGTAGTGACTTTGTGTCCAGGTTACAAAAAGTGGGCGGAGCCAAAAACAAATTTCACTGGGAAAGTGTAAACTGTAGCCATTCTTACACTGTTTATTTCAAGGTTCCCAATCTTTGCCCTGATGGTCACTGAGTGACTGAGATTAATATTCAGGGGAGTGGGTGGAGCCTATAATAGCCAATCAAAATTCACCTGTTGATTTTCAAGTGGAATATTTAAATTGTTGCCATTTTTACACTGTTAATAGCAGATGCCTCAAACCTGCTACAGTTGGTCATTGGGTGACTGGGGTTCAAATGCTGGACAGGGGTGGAGCCACAAACAACCTATCTGATTTGTTTCATTTCTATGGGAATATACAAATTATTGATGCCAAGGACCCCAAAGCTCACAAACTTGGTCATTGAGTGTTTGTGTGTTAGGGTTAGAAAGTGTGCGGAGCCAACACCAGTCAAATACATACACAAGCAACGCCGGGTCATCAGTGGCTGGAGACAAATACAAATTTTACTGGGAAAATGTAAACTGCAGCAATTCTGTTAATGGCAGGGTTTTTAAACGTTGCACAGTTGGTCACTGGGTGACTGGGATTAATATTCAGAAAAGTGGGTGGAGCCTACAAAAGTGAATCAAACTTCACCTATTGCTTTTCAAGGGGAATATTTAATTGCTACGATTCTTGCACTGTTAATGGCACAGGCCTCAAACCTGGTACAGTTGGTTATTGGGTGACTGGGGTTCAAATTCAGAAAAGGGGGTGGAGCCACACACAGCCAATTAGATTTGTTTCATTTCAATGCAAATTATTGGTTCCAAACAATGCAAAGCTCACAAACTTGGTCAGTGAGTAATTGTGTGTTAGGGTTAGAAAAAGTAGGTGGAGCCAACACCAGCCAAATACATACCCGGGCAACGCCGGGCAATCAGCTAGTAGTAAATAAGAAAACTGTTCCAGGCATTTGCCATCTTGGATTCCCTCTGAAACCAATCCTGAAGTCATTTTCTACTTTAAGGTGTACCAGAGCCAATTTTTTTTTTATACATACCTCGGGCTTCCTCCAGCCCCATCCACGCAGATCGCGCATCTGTTGCCTGCAGCTCTATCAGGTCCCGTTGTGCCATTCTGGGCAAGAGGAAGTGTGTGCTCTACAGATTACTCCGGCGGCCGTACGGATCTCCTGGAAACCCCGTCATTAAATGCATTGCTCTTTCATTTGACATGTAAAGTTACATTACTATTAGGTTACTACATTATCTGTCATTTATCACATTTAAATGTATACTTTTTTCCTACTGTAAGTTTAAAATCGATATTCTCAAACTATAAGGTCTTTTTGAGAAAACATTTCCTCTGGTATCCACTGTCCTCCTCCATATACCCTGAAAATGTGGCGTTTCTAGCATGTATGGGGGCTTTGCTATTAACCGCTAAAGTAAATTTTAAAAAAGCGAACGAAAATGTAAAAAAAAAAATTGCGTTAAAGAGAACCCGAGGTGTGTTTAAAGAATGTTAACTGCATACAGAGGCTGGATCTGCCTATACAGCCCAGCCTCTGTTGCTATCCCAAACCCCCGTAAGGTCCCCCTGCACTCTGCAATCCCCCATAAATCACAGCCGTGCTGTGAGGCTGTGTTTACATCTGTAGTGTCAGTATCAGCTGCTCCCCCGCCTCCTGCATAGCTCCGGTCCCTGCCCCCGTCCCTTCCCTCCAATCAGCAGGGAGGAAAGGGATGCAGGCGGGGACTGAAGTTCTGCAGGAGGCGGGGAGAGCAGCAGACTGACACTATAGAGATACACACAGCCAGCTCTGACAAGCTGTTTGTCAGCAGTGTGGCTGTGATTTATGAGGGATTGCAGAGTGCAGGGGGACCTTAGGGGGGTTTGGGATAGCAACAGAGGCTGGGCTGTATAGGCAGATCCAGCCTCTGTATGCAGATAACATTCTTCAAACCCACCTTGGGTTCTCTTTAAATGCGAGCAGACATTGTTCACTGCGGAATTGTTCAGGCATCTCTAATGGCTGTCCTAGACTTTTTTCTTTTTCTGCCTGGTGCAAATTTGTAGGGATATTCCCTTCCCTCGATCTAGAATGATAGCCCAGAACCTGACAATTTGCTCTATGCACTATAGCTGCAATGTGACCCAAACAAAAACACCCTCAGTATAGGTAACTAGCCAGGTATAGGTGCCCCTTGTATAGGGAGCAGGTATGGGTGCCCTACCCCAGTACATATGACAGAGCCCTGATATGTGTGAAGACAGAGAATTTGCACTGACATTTTATTCACTGGCCACTCACCTGACCGGTTTTGCTTTGGCATTGGGGGGCTTGTGAGAGATGTAGTGTGGTGATGGTGCATAAATAAACACTGTGTAGTTGCAGGAAAAGGCTCTAACTTACAGGCAGTGAGTGGGTCGAAGACTCAGATGTCTCGTCCATCAGGACACTTTGGCTATCATTCATAAAGGAGCTGTCGGTAGTGCGGGAAAACACCGTTCTTCTCCGCAAGCTGTACTTAAGACTTCTGGGTGGTCATTCATAAAGAAGTTGCCTGTTGCGGTAGAAGTGCAGAGGTTTTCTGGAGGAAGCTGGCGGTAGCGTGGCGGAAGACATGCGGAAACATAAAAGCTGCCCGATTCCCTCCCTGCGCTCCTCTGCCTGATGCTGCTTGGGAGGTCCGTCCCATTCATTTCCACGTAATCCGCCCGCCTATCGCTACTGTCCAGCAAGCGGTATTTTCCTTCTGCATACCGCTTGCTGTAATCTTTATGAATGGACGTGTTTGTTACTTTTTCTAGATTAATGTAGAAAAACTCAGCACAAGGCGGAAATGTATCGCTCTTCACGGGAATGTTAGCTTTTCATGCGGAAAGAGCCTTTATGAATTGGGATTTTGCTGAGTGTTCGGTAAAGTCACCGGTATTAAGCATTTCCGCATGCGGAAATGCTTTATGAATGATAGCCCTAGTCACTTCCGCCCATCCGGCATAAAGCCGATTCACAAAAACTTATGCCGGGGCACTAGGTCAGTTCCGCCCTGGCATAGCCAGGTAAAGGAGCTTCCACCCACAACAATGGCTGTCAGAACAGCATAACAATCAAGCAATAATCATGCCAGAAAACAAGGGTTGAACCAAAGACTAGTGAACTGAAGTGACTGTGCCAAATTTGAACTGTGTAAATTGCATTAATACTGTATATTTAAACATTCATGATGTCTAAATTTCACTAGAAGATTAATCTCAAAAAACATAAATACATTAATCATTGAAAACTATTCATTCTTAATACAATAAAAACATTCATAAATTGAATAAATATCCAGTAAACAAAAGTAGATAAAAACTGCATTTAGTTTTGACACATTAGAGCTGTCCAAATGCTGATCCTAGTACTCTGGGGACATCTAGTGGTAAAAAACTAAAATTACCATAGCAGATTTACACCGATCATAGTAAACTGAGGGCATTTAGTGGCCAAAAATGTGAATTACCTTAACCCTCCTGGCGGTTTGACAAAATCCGCCAGGGGGCAGCAAATACGTTTTTTTTTAATTTTTATTTTTTTCATGTAGCGAGACGAGGTCTCGCTACATGATAGCCGCTGCTCAGCGGCATCCCCCCAGCCCCTCTGATCGCCGCCGGCGATCGGAGATCAAGAGATCCCGTCCAAAGAACGGGATCTCTTGAAGGGCTTCCCCCTGTCGCCATGGCGACGGGGCGGGATGACGTCACCGACGTCGTGACGTCAAAGGGGACTCAGATCCACCCCACGGCGCTGCCTGGCACTGATTGGCCAGGCAGCGCACGGGGTCTGGGGGGGGGGGGCGGCTGCGGCGCGACGGGTAGCGGCGGATCGGCGGGTAGCAGCGGCGATCGGACACTGCACACAGCTAGCAAAGTGCTAGCTGCGTGCAGGAAAAAAAATTATGCAAATCGGCCCAGCGGGGCCTGAGCGGTGCCTCCCGGCGGCTTACCCCGAGCTCAGCTCGGGCTTACCGCCAGGAGGGTTAAAGAGAATCTGTACTGTCCAGTTTGTACAATAAAAAAACATACCAATCGAGTCACTGTGATGTCCTGAGTCCCTCTTTGCTGTTTCTGCCGCTCCCCACCGCGATCCTGGCTTTTTAATTGCCAGTTTTAGGCAGTGTTTACTAACAAAAAACATGGCCGCTAACCAGGAAGTGATGTATGTATGTGTATATATCTCTAATCTCCCATCTCTAAGTGATGTATGTATATATATCTGTGTGTATATGTATGTATGTGTTTACGTATGTGTATGTATACACATAGAGATAGATAGATAGATAGATATAGATATATATATATATATATATATATATATATATATATATATATATATATATAGATAGATATATATAGATATATATATAGATATAGATATATATAGATATAGATATATATAGATATAGATATATAGAGAGAGAGATTAGATATCTCTAATCTCTAGCACTCCAGTCTGGGATTCTCACAGTTTCTCAGCATGTGACAGGCAGTTCCCTCCCTACACCCCCCCACCCCCACCCCACCCCCACCCCAACCTCTCAAACTGCATCAGAGACAAGCTGAAACCGAGAGCAGGGGCTGTCTGTGAAAAATAAACAAAGCACACACAGCCTGGAGGGGGCGTGAATAACTTGTCCCTATTACAACAGAGGCAGCCCATTCCTGCCTGGGTCAACAAAGCTTGACAAAGAAAAGATTAGATATAGAGACAGTGCAATTAGGAAAGGCTGCAGTAATCCAGACCACATTAGAACAGGTACAGGAACTTATAGGATAGAAGAAATAAGGCTGAAAATTTTGTTACAGAGTCTCTTTAAAAGGCTATGCAAATGAACTCCTTCTTGGATTTCAGTCATAAAACTGAGGAAAGTAAACAGAACTACTCATTAGTAATAAAGCAGTTGATTTCTAGCTCAATATTAAGTTCATTAGTTTCCTTAGTATTCAACCCAAAAACCCACTTTGTTTCTGCTTTGGAGATTTCCCTTATCCTATCTATGGGCTTGCCTCCAGCCCCCTAGATTTAATTCTATACCCCAGAATATGAGCCCTGAGGGGTCCTTCTCAATGGGACACTCTGAAATGTTCCGACCTGTGTTCAGTAAACCCATTCTTTATGTTAGTTACATGTTCCCCAATTCATTTTTTCAGTCCTCTTTTTGTTCTTCCCATAAATTTCAGCCCACAGGGACAAATAACTAAGTAGGTATACAATAAATTTAGTTTCATAAGCTATGAATTGCTTTATCTTATGTACATTCCCAAACTCCTGCTGAACCCTCAGGGTGTTTGCATGTCCTACAAGGTAAACATGTTCTACACTTGTAAAATACGGGTGTACCAAAAAACCTCAAGTCCTGAAACCTTGTCTGGTGCAGTTGGATGGGCGGAAGTGACGTCTGATTCTCCATCCTGGCCGGGCCCAATCACCGCGCGGTTACCGGCCATTAGCAAGAGCTTTTTCCCACGATTACACAGTTTATTTTTACACCATTGCAGCATTACACTGCTTCCAAGCCATGATGTCTTCATAGCGAAACCGGTCGGGTGAGCGGCTAGCGGATAAGGTGACAGTGCCAATTCTTTGTCTACACGTGATTATCACATATCAGGTCGCTGTCATAAGGGCCTGTAAGTAAGAGAGAATTTCTTCATATTTTAATCAACTGTTAGGCTTAGTTCACATTATAAATTGCCAGCGCTATCGCAAGCGCTGAGCGATTAATACTGGGATTTTTGAAGAGATTTTACCCGTGATTTGCGCTTTTCTAAGTGCTTTTGCTCAGCAAGGGTTTTTTTCAGGAAGTGAACTCTTTAACCCAGAAATGAATAAATACAATGTATTTATTCATAAATGCGCTCGGGAAAAACGCTATACAAAGCGCTTTTTCAAGCGTTTTGCGATTTCCCTATACCTTCCATTGAGCCAAAGCGCACAGAAAATGGTGCATTTGCAATTTTAATAATCAAAACACTCACATGTGAACACTGTCATAGGAAATCATTACACAAGCACTTTTAGGATGATTTGTAAAATTGCCATCACTTAAAAAAATCAGCAAATGCTCATTGGGCTTGATTCACTAAACCGTGATAGCTAATATAACACACCTTATCAACGATATCACACCTTATCAAAGATATCACACCTTATCAACGATATCACACCTTATCAACGATAACACACCTTATCAACGATATCACACCTTATCAAAGATATCACACCTTATCAACGATATCACACCTTATCAACGATATCACACCTTATCAAAGATATCACACCTTATCAAACATATTCATCGCTTTTGTAAGCGCTTTTGCAGAGCGATTCCGTTTTTCACTTCCTGCCTTCAGTCAGTCAGGAAGTGATCTCTTTAACCCGGAAAAGAATAAATACAATAAATTTATTCTTAAAAACGTGAATGCAATTGCTGCATAAATCGATTTTGTGAGCATTTAGCGCTCTTCCTATGCCTTCCATTGTAGCAAAAACGCCCCGAAAATGGTACAGGCACCGCTTTGGGAATCGCAAAGCGGACGAAACGCGCTGATATGAACCCTCTCATAGAGATTCACTGCACACGCGTTTTGTGAACGATTTTTAAAATCGCCTACGCTTGAAAAAAGGTCAAAAATGCTCCTAGTGTGAACAAGCCTGAAACTTGCCTGGAATCGCTCTGAAAAAGTCTCAAAAAAACGCTTGCGTTTGCGGATCCGCTAGCAGTTTTTGCTGTGCACTGGCCCTCACTTTTTTAAGCTCTCAAAGAGCAAAAATATAATATAATTAAGGTAAGAAAAGTAATATTGAAGTGAAGTTAATAAGGAACAACTTACTTTGAGGGCCCATCACACTTGCATTTGCAAAACGCCGGCGATTACAGCCGGTGTTTTATAGGAGTGATTTTTCAGTGGAAAAATCACTGAACACTGCGGCGATTTTTCCGCGATCACGTTTATCGCTTCTATAGCACTGAAAAGCGATTGACAGGAAATCGCCTGAACATGGTGCAGGCGATGCATTTGCGTTTCGTGATTTTGGGCAATTTGAGGCGAATTTTTGTGAATAGAGCCCTAGTGTGTTCCCAGCCTCTCCCTCAACTCTCCCGCTAGTTAGGGATGGTTATTGAGATGCAAATAATCCTGAGTTGATGCGGGATCATGCAAATATTTAATGTAAATGTTATACATCTTCAATACAACCCCAAATTAAGCCAAAATTAAATTGGTCCATTTTCAAACTTCATAAATTTGCATAAAACATGTCTGTATCAATTTGAAATTATTTACATCTTATTATTGACCTTCTTTAGGCCTGTTTTCCATGGACCGCTGATAGGCAGTGAAATGCCTCTCAAACTCTCACAACTGCTCACTGCTGCCTGGTAACTGCTTGTTGCTGCCTGCTAACTGCTCACTGCTGCCTGGTAACTGCTCACTGCTGCCTGGCAACTGCTTGCTGAGCACACAGTTCAACAGTTCGTGGAAAAGAGGCCTTAATCGCTAGTCACTCCCCCCTCCTTCCAGCTGGTGATGGTACAGCCCACACATATATAAGCACTTGCTCTGGTTACCTGCAGTCATTCAGTCAGTTGCTGTACAATAGAAGATGTGTGACCAGGAGCCCCAAGTTCAGCAGCCTTTGGATGGAGGATTTGGGGAAGTGCAGCAGGCAGATGAGAAGATCCAGGCTCTCTGTGATGCAGTAAGTGGCAGTGATATTCTTATAGGGAGATTGTAAAGCTCATATATCAGTTAGAGCAGTGTTTCTCAACATTTTATTGGTATGTACCCCTTTTAAAACCCTGAATTCACCAAGTACCCCCTGGCATAGTAAACATTATCACAAGTACCCCTTGACAAATATATATTCAATTATAGTACATGATAATTGGTCCCAAACAATTTCCAAGCCTTAACTATAGCTTTTAACTATCTAAAATACTATTTTGGTGTTGTTTTTATATAAGATTTATCATTTTTTTTTTTTTAAACTCAATTTGTTATTCTTGGTTAAGTATATTAAAACCTGAGTACCCCCTAGAACCATCAGAAGTACCCCCTGGGGTACGCGTACCGCATGTTGAGAAAGTAGGAGTTAGAGGAGCCACCTGTGGAGGATGGGATACATAAGCAAAGCTTTATTTATGTTGATAGGTCAGCTTTAATATCACTTAAAACATTCACAATGGGCTCTATTCACAATAAGCAGTCTGGTAAAAAAAACAAACAAATTGGTGGTAAAATACCTCATGTGATATTTTACACTCCTTCTTTCCCGCCCCCTCCCCTTTTTTTTGTTGCGCAGGTTTAGTGAATTGTAACTTGGGAAGGTGATGGTAGAATCAGCTGTTTTGAGCATTACAGAATGTGGTAATGCTTTGTGAATAGAGCCCATAGTGGGAAACTGTCTATGGATACAGAATGGGCTCTATTCCTAAAAGGCTTTGCAGTTTAAAAAAAAAAAAAAAAAAAAAAAATGTTGGAGGGAAAATACTGCATTGGTATATTAGACTTTTGTGTGTTCTAATTCCTAAAGGTGGCCATACACTGGTCGATGTGCCATTAGACCGACCCAGCTGACAGATCCCTATCTGATCAGAGAGGGATCGTATGGCTGCCTTTACTGCAAACAGATTGTGAATCGATTTCAGCCTGAAACCGATTCACCATCTGCTGAGCTCCTCCCCCCCCGTATACATTACCTGATGCTGGCTCCCGGGCATCTTCTCCGCATTGCACGGCTCTGTTCCGGCGCTTCCTGTGTTACTCCGTGACCAGGAAGTTCAAATAGAGCGCCCTCTGCAGTGACACAGGAAGCGCCGGGATGGATGGAGCCGGAACAGAGCCGTGCAGCGCGGAGAAGACGCCCGGGAGCCAGCCTCAGGTAATGCATACTTGATCGGATCGGTCGCCGCTAGCGACGCGCACTTTACCCGCGGGCGATCGAGGGTAATTTCCCGCATGGCGCGATCGACGGACCGATCCGATTTCGGGAGGAAATCGGATCGGTGGCTGCGTTTACCGCGAACGATTGGCAGCAGATTCGATCCCCGGATCGAATCTGCTGTCGAAACGGCCGGGAATCGAGCCAGTGTATGGCCTGCTTAAAGCTTACAGTTGTGATAAAAGGTCGGCATTTTCCTGAACTGGGCTGGTGTAACATGAGAAGCTGCCTGAGTTGATAGGTTTTTCTCCTGCAGAGACAGCCTTACAATAAGAGGCAGCCCCAGCTTCCCTTTAGATGTGTGGGTTTTTTTTTTTTTTTTTTTTTCTGCTCACTGCTGCTGCCTGGGAGGTCCGTCTCTATTAGCTTTCCTGTTATCCGCATGCTTATCACCTTTTCTAAACAGACGGTATTCTCCGTCCCAATATCGCCTGCGCTAATCTTTATGAATTGATATTTAGTGATGTGTTGAGATAATCACTGCACAAGGCGGTAATTTCCTGCACTGCTCAGGAATGTCAGCTTTTCATGCGGAAACAGCTTTTATGAATGGGTACTTTGCTAAATGATCGGTGAAGTCGGCTGTTTTGAGCATTACCGCGTGTGGGAATGCTTTATGAATAGAGGCCAATGTGTTCTTTTTGTCCCAGAGTAAAATGGACTGTAAATTATTTTTTTCTCTATGGTGTGCTCACCACACACCATACAATCTTGGTTGTGCAATCTTACCTCTTTCATGTATTACAAGAGCTTATCAAAGCAATCCTTTCCAAGTATTTTCAATCTGTTGGGCCTTATACTACATAGATTTGATAAATCTGTATAGCCAAGATATAGGGTTTCCTTACATTGGGTAGTATGGATCTGACAGGTCTGGTTTTGGATTATTGCCTTTCTATACCACTCTGACAGTCCAACTCAGTGGTGTAGCAGCAATAGGGGTTGCAGAGGGACCCTCCCTCACCTGCAGTATTAGCTCTTTATTGGCCCTGTGCTGGGAATAGTCACTTCTATAGATGTTTGTTTTTGAATAGTAGTGATCATTAACCACTTTGTCCTTGACGTATAAAAACGTCAAGGACAGGCGCGATACCCCGCGGCCGATCGCGCACTCCCGGCCGCGGAGTCGGTAGCCACGGAATCAATGTATCAGGCTATGGAGCCCGATCATTGATTCCTCTCCCCCGCTGAAAAAGCGCCAGCTTCTCTCGGAAGCTTCGCTCTTTCTGAAGCTGTCTCTCTAAGCGTACATTGTACGCTTAGAGTGACGTCATGTAAAAAAAATCGAGATTGCCATCTTGTGGCCAAAAAGTAAAACTACAAGTAAATACCCAAAAACATTACAATACACCAATATTTCCCCAAATAAAAAACTTTGATATCCCACCCTCCCAAAAATGCCCACATAAAATGTTTAATAAAAAAAAAAAACATTACTATTAAAAAAAAAAAAAAAACACAAATATTTACCTAAAGGGTCTAAACTTTTTAAATATCTATGCAAAGATGAAATATTTCTCTCTATTTTTTTTTTTTTATAAGCTTGTAAATAGTGATGAATGCAAAACGGAAAAAAGCTTTTATTTCCAAATAAAATATTGTCGCGATACATTGTGATAGGGACATAATTTAAATGGTGAAATAACCGTGACAAATGGGCAATAACAATACGTGGGTTTTAATTATGGAGGCATGTATTATTTTAAAACTATAATGGCCGAAAACTGACAAAATGAATTTTCCCAGAACGTCATTTCGGACAGCACCCCTGGATGAGACTTGTCTCCCTCCCCACTGTGGACAGGAAACTGTTAAAAGAAGAATTTGCATAAGCAATAGGCAGCCACATATAAGATACTACACCTGCCACAGTACCTCAGTTTAGTTTCCTGTCCCGGACGGGATGCATGGGAGAGGTCTCCAGGAGTGCCATCCATGTCAGGCGGCAGGGGCAGCGTTTTCCAGGGCTCCAAGCAGCACTGTTCAGTGAACAGTCGGAGCCCTACAGCGTGGAGGAGGCTTCTCCATCAGAGGCAGCAACTTTATGTGCGCAGGTGCGTGCATTGGAGAGAGTTCACTTCCGGTTGAACCGGAAGTAGTCACGCGCTGGCGTCCCGCGTGATCTGAAGTCTGAGCCGGGCGGCAGGGGCCGCGGCGGTGATTAGGAATCGGCATACAGCTGATTCCTTAAGGTAAGAAGCTGATTAAGCATATGCTTAGCCGGCAGGGGCCGCATGCATAATTTGATCAGCTGCATCAAATCAGCAGCACAGGTATAAGTTTGTAGAGTCCATGATGCACTCTGGTTTAGGCTGGGATCATGGAGGACGCCTCTGGGTCAGCTCCTGCACAATCTGCTGAATCTGCCCAGGATCCCTCTCTGGCAAGTAGATGTGATTATGTTTCTTCTGCTTGGCTGGATGTATGTTATGTATAGAGGGATTTGTCTAATGGCTGGCTATCATTTATTATGTTTTATACCCCAAAAGACATAAGACTGAGAAGGTTGAAAAGTCTGAAAAATCTTCTACTCAGTCCAGTCAGCATGGATTGGCAACTCTGAATGGAAATTGTTCCAGTATTGTACAGAGAAGGTCCACAGCAATAGGAAATTAAAGATTCTGCTATTGCTTTTACCGCCTCAGCTGCTTCAGATGGGCCTGGGACTAGTACTGCTATGGCTTATCTACCTGTTATAGCTAATCCATCATCTCCTATGTTGTCTGCACCTCCAACTATGCCTCCTGCTTCCAAGAGACATGGGCCTCTATTTATTGAGCATTCCTGCATGCGGTAATGCTCAAAACAGCTGACTTTACCCACCATTTAGCAAAGTGGGAATTGTTTGGGAAGTGTTGCTAAGTACTGGTGTATACATTTTAGTAGCAACCTCTTTGTTTACTGTTATCAAAATGCTTGTGACAGAGAGAACAGCTGCAGCTTCTGTGTCCTGTTTCGGACTGAAGTGTCTGTAGAGAGCAGAGGAAATGTAACTAATTGTTACAGCTTTTCATACTGTTTTTTGCTTTCAGAGTTTGTTTATTTGCTTTCTGTAGTCCGATATGCAACTCTGGCTGTGCATTGAAGTAGACACCCCTTCTGCAATTGATTTGTCCCAATATAGCTAATCCTACCCTCAGTAAATTACAGCTTTTGCCTCTGATATTTAACATGAAAGGTAGGAAAATGTTTACACAGCAACTTAGACATTATTTGTACATTGTCATTTTAGAACACTTGGGTATCGATAGTATTCCTTTAAGGAAGGACCTTTTCAAAGTAAACGGTCCTTTCGTCCCTCCTTCTAAGAATAAGTCAGATCCCTAGTCCTCTAAGGGCAGGAGATGGGCTCTCTACAAGTCACAGAAGCCTAAGGGCCTGTTCAGACTGCACACGTTTCCAGCTGCGTTTTGGAAACGCGTGCAGAAGGCCAACACGCACGACATCAGACAGTGCATAGAGTGCACTGTCTGATGTTCACACTGCATGCGTTCCGGACCTGTGCGGTCCGGGAACGCATGCTGCACGCAGATTTAGCAAAAACGCGCGGCTGTCCCATTCACTTTTCAGTGATGGGATCAGCCACGCAACGCATGCAAACGCGGATGGCGTGCGTTCGTACGCGTTGCGTTCCGCATGCGTGGCCGTCCGCGTTTGTAATGTGAACCGGCCCTAAGTCCAACTTCACTTTTACCAAGAAGTCAGATAAGCAATGACGCTAGTATTCCAGTGAGATGGAGAATTGCAAATTTCAAAACATGGCAACTACAGTGCACAAAATATTGGTTATTTAGGCTTCTTTCACAGTGGGACGTTACAGGCGCAGGTTAGAGCAGCTTGTAACGCAGCCCAGCTCACAGTAATGAAAAATCAATGGGCTGTTCACAGTGCCCACGTTGTGTTACACTCTAACGCTGGACGTTTAAAGAAAGTGCATCATGCTGTGCGTTATACACGGTTTTTGCCGCATTAGACTGTTTGCATATGCTCAATAATGTGTGTTTTTTGTTTTTTCTTGCAGGAGAGGAGGGGAGAGTCCGCTGTTGTGGCCAGCCACATGACTAATTAATATGCACTGCAGTGTTAACTTCCTGGAGCGGCCGCTTATTGGCTGGCAGGACCACGTGATGCGGAGTTTTCCGATCACGTGCTCTCCAGTCTTTTGCCGCATGCGCCGTTTTTCGTCCGATAGTAAGCGTCAAAAAGTACGCATCACAGACCCATCAGGAGACGCATAACGTGGCTCTAAATAGCATCCAACTTCAAAGCTCACATGCGTTGCGTTGGGGGCACGTTATGTGACCTTAGCGTCGCATCTAACGCAACGTCTTAGTGGGAAAGAGCCTTTAAGGTGTTTTTTGTTGGAGGGATACAGAATAGAGTTCAGCCAGCCTCCTTTTAAGAGCTTTTGCATTACTCCCCGCTTGCAGGACCAAATAAAGTTTTCAGCCCTACAATCGGAAGTCCTTTCCCTGTTTAGAAAAAAAAAAAAAAAAAAAAAAGGCTAATTTGAAAAGTACCGACATGTCAGAGGACAGGGATTCTATTGCCCTGTGTTTTTTCTAGTAAAGGAGCTACAGGGAAATTATCGGTTCATACTAAATTTAAAGAGTCTAAACCAGAAGGTAAAATACAGAAAATTCAGAATCAATTTGATCTATTATTCATCTCTTACAGAAGGACGATTTCCTAGCCTTTCTAGACCGAAAAGATGTGTATCTTCAATTACCGATACATCTGTCTTCTCAATAATACTTAAGGTTTGCCATCCAGATGGAGGAAGTGGTAAGAATGTATCAGTTTAATGCTTTGCCCTTCGGATTATCCTCAGCTCCAGGGTTGTTTATGAAGGTAATGTCTGGGGTTCTGGCTACACTTAGACAGAGAAAAGTTAACATTTTGGGTTACCTTGATTTTCTGTTTTGGGGGACATCTCCCAATTCGGTAAGAGATCAGATTGTTACGACAAGTCTTACTACAAGATCTAGGTTGGATCATTAATTGGGAGAAATCTTCCTTAATAAAATCCTACACAGATTATAAATTTGTTTGGGCTATTTCATTAGCATATCAGACACAGGGGAAGCAATTAAATTCTATCATGGCTCATTCCACAAGAGGAATTTCGACTTCTTGGGCAGAGAGGGCAGGGGCCTCTATAGATCAGATCTGCAGAGCTGCGACCTGGTCAAGTCACAATACGTTTGTAAAGCACTATCACCTTAATGTATCTGCCTCTGCAGGTTTATCCTTCAGAAGGAAAGTTTTGCAAGCTGTGGTCCCACCCTAAGGTTTTAACTCTTGTATATCGTCTCATCCAGGGGTGCTGTCCGAAATGACGTTCTGGGAAAGACCACTTTACTTACGGTAAAGTCTTTTCCAGTAGTCATGAGGACAGCACCCCTGCAACCCGCCCTTATTGGGTAGGAAAGAGAAATAAGTTTGTGTAAGCATCATTAAATGTCCGTGTCATCTTTTTATTAACTGAGGTACTGTGGCAGGTGTAGTATCTTATATGTGGCTGCCTATTGCTTATGCAAATTCTTCTTTTAACAGTTTCCTGTCCACAGTGGGGAGGGAGACAAGTCTCATCCAGGGGTGCTGTCCTCATGACTACTGGAAAAGACTTTACCGTAAGTAAAGTGGTCTTTTTCATTTTTTTTTTCTTCTTCCTGTTAAAATGCATTTACAGTAAAGTGGCTCTTAGCAAAATGTACCCCCCAAAGAAAGCCTAATTGGTGGCGGAAAAAACAAGATATAGATCAGTTCATTGTGATAGTTATAGGCTAATGAATGGGAGGTGAACATTGCTCGGATGCATAAGCTGAAAACGACTGAGATGTTAAGTGGTTAACAAACTGTTCCCCATCCCCCTTCTGGCACCTCTGAGGGCCCATTCACACTTCAGTGATGAGCAGGTGATTCCCACTAAAGCACTAGTGTTTTTAAAGCCCTAGTGTTCTGTTACCCTATAGCAGTGTTCTCACTGCCTCAATTGGTGCCAATTGTGAGTGTTTTGTGATTAGCGCCAATTGCAAATGTTACCTGCAGCATTTTCAGGGTGATTCTGGGACTGTTGGAGTACAGTGCTAATAAAGCTCTGGTTGTGATCGATCTAAAATTGTGGTCATCGCCCCCAAAAAATCAGTGCGATGTCAACAGGGCCTGACACGGTCGTCCTTGGCAGGTTTTGATGCACTGTATCAATTGTTTATGGAGAGGTGGGGGGGGGGGGGTACATGGCTACACCACTGGTCCAACTGCTATGCTGGATGTGCAAGTGGAGTGCTTTTTGTAAAGTATGAAAGAAAAGCTAAAAACTTTTTCCTCTAACACAGCCAGTGACCATGATTTGCAGTGTATTGCCAGAGGTTCTTCTAACCTCTGACAGTAGCTAAACTACAGCTGTTACATGCTGTGTAATCTTCTCTCTCCCTCCTCAGGTGAAGGCTCAGTTCTTGGAGAAGTCTGGAGTGAACACCACCATGTTTGTGGCCAAATCGTACAGGCAACAGGTTGTGGCCGGCATGAACTACCTCATCAAGGTAACTTGTGTACATTTGGATGCTAGGGGTCTTGGCACAAGAAGTTAATAGTATTAGTAACCTTATCTTGCTGATATTATGTTGTCCTTCCTGAATTCTTGGTCACCTAGAAGTTGTCGTCTTGCGGATTTTTGGTCCTCCCTAATTGTAATCGAAGCATCCCAGTGTGCCATAGCAACAGTTAAATTGCAGGCTATGGTTCTACCAAAAATGCCATCTGCACCCAAAGTGAGAACTTCATGGTAAGGGGGGCAGCAGGAGAGACAGTAGCTTGTATAGTTGAGCTGAGCCAGCTCAAGTCCATAGGGTACAGTTCTCCATTCACAGCAACAGCTACTACTTCATCTGAAGTGTGGGCATATTACTACAACCTATCTGAACTCAAGCAGCTCAAGCGTCAGAGCTGCAGCCACTAGGTGGTGGTCTATAGGCAGTAGCAGCATTAGTCCAGCCAAAGGACTCCTTGATGAGGTGTTGGCTTACTGAACAAGAAGAGACTTGAACCCTGGTCTTCTGTGTCTGAAGCAGAGCCCTTAAAGAGAATCTGTATTGTTAAAATCGCACAAAAGTAAACATACCAGTGCATTAGGGGACATCTCCTATTACCCTCTGTCACAATTTCGCCGCTCCCCGCTGCATTAAAAGTGGTTAAAAACAGTTTTAAAATTTGTTTATAAACAAACAAAATGGCCACCAAAACAGGAAGTGGGTTGATGATGTCCACACATAGAAAATACATCCATACACAAGCAGGCTGTATACACCCTTCCTTTTGAATCTCAAGAGATCATTTGTGTTTCTTTCCCCCTTCAGCTCTCATCCACTGAAGTGTCAGGCTGTTTCTTCCTCTGCCCGTATGTAATTCATCAGTATGTGAAAGCCCAGCCAGCTCAAAGGATGATTTATCCAGCTTGTAAAAGATAATCGAGCAGAGAGAAGCTGCTCTAATCTAAATAACACACAGGCAGTGTGCAGAGAGGGGCCTGGAGGGGGGAGGTGCATCACAGAACCACAACACTGAAGAACTTGGCAGCCTTCCAGACACAGGGCGACAAGTCCGACAGGGGAGAGATGAGCTGATTTATTACAGAGATGGTAATAGAAGAAAGTGCTGCAGTAAGCCAGAACACATTAGAATAGGTATAGGAACTTGTAGGATGGTAGAAAATAGGATTAAATTTTTGTTATGGAGTCTCTTTAACAGTACACTATCCAACTACTATACAAAATAGCAGAGTTCCACTATGGACTATCCATAGCCACAACCATACTAGGGCCTGGTGAGTTTTTTTTTTTTTTTCTTTTACTTCAGCCTACAGTACAAGCCAGTTGGCTGATTCTGTTTTCTAATACTAGCAGTTGCTGGCCCAGAATGAGCTTAGAACTCCTTTATATTCATATTGGGCCTGAGAGGACTACATTGGTATTTTCTGCAGACTGGGAGAGTAGTCACATTTCTAAAGACTTTATATTTGTGTTTACAGGTGCAGTATACAGATGACAATTACGCTCACATCCTGGTGTTTCAGCTGCTGCCGGGAGAAAATAAGCCACCGACTCTCACCTCCTACCGGCTGGACAAGACTGAAGGGGAGGAGCTTGTGCCTTCTAAGAGGGAGATTGTGCCTCCTGAAGGGCAGGAAATTGTGCCTCCTGAAGGGCAGGAAATTGTGCCTCCTGAAGGGCAGGAAATTGTGCCTCCTGAAGGGCAGGAAATTGTGCCTCCTGAAGGGCAGGAAATTGTGCCTCCTGAAGGGCAGGAAATTGTGCCTCCTGAAGGGCAGGAAATTGTGCCTCCTGAAGGGCAGGAAATTGTGCCTCCTGAAGGGCAGGAAATTGTGCCTCCTGAAGGGCAGGAAATTGTGCCTCCTGAAGGGCAGGAAATTGTGCCTCCTGAGGGGGAGGAAATTGTGCCTCCTGAAGGGCAGGAAATTGTGCCTCCTGAAGGGCAGAAAGCTGGACTCCCTGAGGGAGAATAGCTTGTGATTTCCTGTAGAGTTGCATCAGTCCTTTCCTGAGTTGTTGAATGTTCATCCAGATTCACTTATCAAACCCCACCCTTTGCTGCACTGTGCTGGGATTCCAAATTCCCCACCCCTTGCTGCCCTGTGCTGGGGGTGCTGTAATCACTGAAGGCAAGTTTGAGTCTTGGAAACTTTCATATTGTCTGTATAAAGCAACTGAAATAAAAGACTTTTATTCTGTTCAGCTTTTTGTCTTTCTAGTTCTTTGTCCTATCCGAACTATCAAAGTATAAATCACATATTGTGTGTATGTAACTTTACATGGTAAAAATTCTCAACTTTGGCTAGGTTTGACTTATCCAGCAGCTCACATAGGAATATTATTGCAAAAAACTTCTCTAGTCACTTGCTTCAGAGCATCACAGGTGGGACTGCAGTATGGGGCCCAGGTGAGGCTGGGGCCCAGTGAACTACACTATTAGGGACCGTGGCTATCTTCAGCTTGGCCAGCCAATTTGCATTGCTATTTTTATTTTATATGGCATTCTAATTTCAGTGAATCAAAAATGGCAAGCGCTGCTGAAGCACTGCAGTGAGTAATGCTGGTTGCTGGCAACCACCTTAAATATAGGGGGTTCATTGGGGGAGGGTGCAGTAGATTTACCCAGTGAGGGGCCCAGAAACTTCTGATGGCAGTGCTGACATGCACTACAGTGTTCTCTTGTGCTGTCACTCACAGTAAACATGTGGAAGGTTTTGGACTTTCTTTTTAAAATCTCAGCTACACTTTCCACCAAATCTTTCAAAGGGCTCAAACCCACTAAGCAGCCTTTTCTAAGTGCTGGTGACTTGAAAGAGCTCTTGCAATGCTATGGGGGATGTTTATAAAATCGCATTGCTCCAGTGGGATCACACCCATAGCATTACTTTAGCAAGAGCTTTTCACATCACAAAGCACTCAAAGTGCTGCTAGTGGGTTCCAAGTCTCAGACTTGGAAAAATGGTCCAGGCTTTGGAGTTTGTTTTTTTTTTTTATTTCAACCTGCAGATCACACAACTGGTAGGATCTCTCCCATCAGATAACCAGATGTCACCTTACAGGGTGACCCCATTTATGAAGTGGTCAGTAGCATTTGATCAGAGAATAATGGCACATGGTGCTGCATTGAAAACATGTGTTTAATGCTATTTAACAATAGTACTGCATAATAAATGGCACACAGAGAAAAATGTAGTGGCACACAGTGCCGTTTATCAATAGCGCCATACAGATGCCAAACGGATGTTGTTGCACGCAGTGACGTTATTAACCAGTTCCAGATTTCTGCTATGTATATACACCCCTGTTACCACTAGCGGATCGTGTGGTTGCGTGTTTTGCAAAAAGTACTGTCCAAAGAGCCTATTTTGTCCCATAAAAATATATTGATCATTTCAGTGTGATAAGTAGTCATAAAGTTAAACTGCAAAACGGTGAATGGATTTAATGTAACACTGTTAAAAATTCTAAAGATGTCCCAGACTGAGGATTTAAAGCGGAATATAACCCTGCATTTCAACTTTGCTCTAAAACATTATTTACAGCATATTGTATGCAAAAAGCATTTTTTTTTTTTTTTTTTTTTTTTTTTTTACTAGACCAGCATTGGAAGGGTTAAACAGAGGTTTTATGTTCCGTTCAGATAGTTACATTCTATTTAGTTATATGTATATATTTAGAAATGTTACACACTCTTTGGCTGTCCTCCAACTCCTTCTCAGTAAGAGATGAGTCACAATAAACACTTAGATACATTTGTGTAAACAAAAAGTATCTAACTCAAGTTCGGATGCGTCTGCAGAAATCTCCAGGGACTTTAAAGCCCTGTGTAACCCTTCCAATGCTGGTCTAGTAAAAAAAAAATGCTGGTTGCATATAATATACTGTAAATAACGTTTTAGAGCAAAGTTGAAATGCAGGGTTATATTCCGCTTTAAAAAAAAAAACTTATCAAATTCAAGTAATGTGCAGTACTGTAAACATTAACAAACTTAATACACTGTGCAGGATTGGAGGCTTAAAAAATCCCTTTGCCTAATTTGTACCTGTAATGTACAGAACGCTTAATGTTAATTAACTCTAATACACTGACAATAAAAAGCAATTAGTCAAAACTTTAAATATCACTATTAAGAGCATTAGTGTTTAACATTAGTTAATGTGTGAAGACACTCTTAAAACGGTAATTAATGAGTTAGTGTTAACGTCAACAATAAGTGGAAGACAGATTAGCGGCCGTAGCATGCACAATTTTCATATGTACCCCAGTAGCATTACTTTCAGGAAAGGCCTGCAGCGGGAATTCCAAGCTGGGCATCCCAGTGGCTTGGTACCCCCCCCCCCCCCTCACCAAGACATTTTATATTGTGGTTTTCTCCTGGCAGACTCAAAAGTACTTGATCTGCAGCCACTAGGACATACTCCGTAGGGAGTCTTGCCTCAGGACTCTTTAGTGAATAGGTCCTGCCTTACCAAACAGCTAAGATTTAAGCCCTAAACATTAGAGGATCCAGAGGCTGGATATAGACGCAGGGATGTCAAACCGGCCCTTCGCCATACGGTAGCTCTAATTGATGGGACTGGATCAGGAAAGTTGTAGAACACATTCCTTTCTCAGTCCATCCTAAACACTGGCATGGATCTGGCCCTCCAGGCCTGGAGTGCAACACCTGTGAGGCTTCCCCCATCCATCATCCTCTGCTGGGCCATTCAGCAATGTCAGCTCTACAAATCCACTTGTCAGCAGCTTGCATGTGTGCGCCAGCGAGGACCAATAATAAGAGGCCTGCAGCTGCAATCACTGAAATGCACAAGCCTCCAGCAGCCTTGGCTGTGACCTGATATGGCCAAGGTGAGTGACTAATGGACAACTTTTAGTTTGCTAGATATTTGTGGTAGATCTGCTGAAAATGCTTTTTCTCCCATTGGCTAGATTACGTCTATCAAGTGTACAGCTTTGGTGCTAATCTGTTCCCCCCCCCCCCCCCCTTCCTCCTCCTCTAACACCCAGTAAAAGTGCAGGTTTACCAGGTGAGAAGCAAGACTCTGATTATAAGGTCTGTGTTAATTTGCCACAGTTGAGGAGCTGTCAGCCGTACTATCTCACAAGCTCATGTAGATAAATACTTGCTCTACTTACATAAGATGTATTGTACTGTCCATGTTATTTCAGTGAATTTTATATAGTAAATAAAGAGAACTGTTCCAGGCCTTTGCCATCTTGGATTTCCTCTGAAACCAATCCGGAAGTTATTTCCTACCTTAAAGGGGAACTTCAGCCTAAACAAACATACTGTTATTAAGTTACGTTAGTTATGTTAATTACAATAGATAGGTAATACAATCTCTTAGCCACCCGGTTTTAAAAGAACAGGTAAATGTTTGTGATTCATGGGGGCTGCCATCTTTTTGGTTGAAAGGAGGTGACAAGGAGCAGGAGACACAGTTCCAACTGTCCTGTGTCCTGATAACCCCTCCCAGCTGCACACGCTAGGCTTCAAATGTAAAAAAAAAATGCATCAAAACAGCAGAACAAGAAAAACATCAGAAATCCCATCATGCTTTGCACAGCATAAGGGGAAAAAAGCCCGGGCAGTTTTCTCCTGTGCAGCTAAAAATGAGGCTTGTATAAGAGAAACAAAGTTCTGATGCTGTGAAACTGTTAAAGAAACACCAAGCCTTTTCAGTGCTGCTGAGTTGATTTTTAGTCTGGAGGTTCACTTTAAGGTGTACCAGAGACGAAATTCCTCCATCCCCATCCACACAGATCTCTCCTCCATTGCCTGCAGCTCCACTAGCAGGTCCTGTTAGTTCTGCCAGTCTGTGCAAGAAGTGCGAGCTCTACAGATTTCTCCGTCGGCCGTACGGATCCCCTGGAAACCCCGGCATGAAATTCATTGCTCTTTCATTTGACATGTAAATTTACACTACCATTAGGTTACTACATTATGTCATTTACCACATTTAAATTTATACTTTGTTCCTATTGTAACTTTAAAATCGATTATTCTCAAACTATATAAGGTCTTCTTGGAAAAACCTTTCCTCTTGTAGCCACTGTCGTCCTCCACATACCCTGAAAATGTGGCGTTTCTAGCACCTTTGGGGGCTTTGCTATTAACCGCTAAAGCGAGCGAAAATTAAAAAAAGAAAACAATTTGCGTTAAATACCAGTAGACCTTGGTCACTGCGGAACTGTTCGGCCATCTCTAATGGCCGGCCCTAGACTTTTTTTCTGCCTGGTGCAAACTTGTGAGGATATTCCCTTCCCCAATTTAGAATGATAGCACAGAACCTGACCATTTGCTCTGTGCACTATAGCTGCAATGCCCAAACAAAAACACCCCCAGTTCAGGTAACTAGCCAGGTATAGGAGCCCCTTGTATAGGGAGCAGGTATGGGTGCCCTACCCCAGTGACAGAGCCCTGATATGTGTGAGGACAAAGAATTTGCACGGCACTTTATTCACTGGCCACTCACCTGACTGGTTTTGCTTTGGCATCAGGGGGGGGGGCTTGTGAGTGATGTAGTGTGGTGATGGTGAATAAACAAACACTGTGGGCTCTATTCATAAAAGGTTACCGCAACTTTTCCGCTCAAAACAGCGGACTTTCCCGACCATTTAGTAAAGTGGGCATTCATAAAAGCTGTTCCCGCATGAAAATCTACAATCCCCCAGCAGAGCGAGAAATTTCCGCCCTCTCCAGTGTTTTTCTAGATTTATCTAGAAAAAAGTAACAAAATGGCCATTCATAAAGTTTAGAGGAAGCGGTATGTGGACGTGAAATACCGCTTCCTCTGATTTTGCGGATTACATACAAGTGAATGGGACAGACCTCCCAGAGAGAGCAGTGCACGAAGGGACTCTGCGGGCTGAAGTGTTTCCGCATGCCTTCCGACAGCTTACCGCCAGCTTTCAGCGGGAGATCTCCGCACTTGCATCGCAGCTGGCAAGATTTTTTTGAATGACCACCCAGAAGTGTACAATACCGCTGCGGTATTTTACCTCTACGAGTATTTTCGTAACAAGTTTTTTTATGAATAGAGCCCTGTGGGCTCTATTCATAAAAGGTTACCGCAAGTTTTCCGCTCAAAACAGCGGATTTTCCCGTCCATTTAGCAAAGTGGGCATTCATAAAAGCTGTTCCCGCATGAAAATCTACAATCCCCCAGCAGAGCGAGAAATTTCCGCCTTCTGCAGTGTTTTTCTAGATTTATCTAGAAAAAAGTAAAAAAAATGGCCATTCATAAAGATTAGAGGAAGCGGTATGTGGACGGGAAATACCGCTTCCTCGATATAGCGAGAAGCCTGCAGATTACATACAAGTGAATGGGACAGACCTCCCAGAAAGAGCAGCGCATGGAGGGACTCTGCCGGCTTAAGTGTTTCCGCATGCCTTCCGACAGCTTACCGCCAGCTTTCAGCGGGAGATCTCCGCTCTGCTATCGCAGCTGGCAAGATTTTTATGAATTCCCACCCAGAAGTCTAAAATACCGCTGCGGTATTTTCCCTCCAGGAGTATTTTCGCAACACTTTTTTTATGAATAGAGCCCATAAAGTTTAGAGGAAGCGGTATGTGGACGCGAAATACCGCTTCCTCTGATTTTGCGGATTAGATACAAGTGAATGGGACAGACCTCCCAGAGAGAGCAGTGCACGGAGGGACTCTGCCGGCTGAAGTGTTTCCGCATGCCTTCCGACAGCTTACCGACAGCCTTCAGCGGGAGATCTCCGCACTTGCATCGCAGCTGGCAAGATTTTTTTGAATGACCACCCAGAAGTGTAAAATACCGCTGCGGTTTTTATGAATAGAGCCCTGTGTAGTTGCAGGAAAAGGCTCTAACTTATGGGCAGTGAGTGGGTCAAAGACTCAGATGTCTCGTCCATCAGGTCACCTAGTCACTTCCGCCCATCCGGCACAAAGCCGATTCACAAAAACTTCAGCTGTGGCACTAGGTCAGTTCCGCCCTGGACTTGGGCATAGCCAGTTCAAGGAGCTTCCACCAACAACAAAGGCTGCCCGAGAACGGCGCAACAAGCAATAATCATGCCAGAAAACAAGGGTTCAACCAAAGACTAGTGAACTGAAGTGACTGTGCCAAATTTGAACTGTGTAAATTGCATTAATACTGTATATTTAAACATTCATGTCTAAAAGTAGAAGATTAATCACATAAAACATAAATACATTAATCATTGAAAACTATTCATTCTTAATACAATAAAAACATTCATAAATTGAATAAATATCCAGTAAACAAAAGTAGATAAAAACTGCATTTAGTTTTGACACATTAGAGCTGTCCAAATGCTGATCTGAGTACTCTGGGGACATCTAGTGGTAAAAAACTAAAATGACTATAGCAGATTTACACCGATCATAGTAAACTGAGGGCATTTAGTGGCCAAAAATGTGAATTACCTTAAAGAGAATCTGTACTGTCCAATGTGTACAATAAAAAAACATACCAATCGAGTCACTGTAATCTCCTGAGTCCCTCTTTGCTGTTTCTGCCGCTCCCCACCACGATCCTGGCTTTTTAATTGCCAGTTTTAGGTAGTGCTTACAATCAAAAAACATGGCCGCTAACCAGGAAGTGATGTATGTATGTGTATATATCTCTAATCTATCATCTCTAAGTGATGTATGTATATATATCTGTGTGTATATGTATGTATGTATGTATGTGTATGTATACACATAGATATATATATAGAGGAGAGAGAGAGATATATTAGATATCTCTAATCTCTAGCACTCCAGTCTGGGATTCTCACAGTTTCTCAGCATGTGACAGGCAGTTCCCTCCCTACCCCCCACCCCCACCCCAGCCTTTTAAACTGCATCACAGACAAGCTGAAACTGAGAGCAAGGTCTGTCTGTGAAAAATAAACAAAGCACACAGAGCCTGGAGGAGGCGTGAATAACTTGTCCCTATTACAAGAGAGGCAGCCCATTCCTTCCTGGGTCAACAAAGATTGACAAAGAAAAGATTAGATATAGACACCGTGCAACTAGAAAAGGCTGCAGTAATCCAGACCACATTAGAACAGGTACAGGAACTTTGTAGGATAGAGGAAATAAGGCTGAAAATGTTGTTACAGAGTCTCTTTAAACGGCTATGTAAATTAACTCCTTCTTGGATTTCAGTCATAAAACTGAGGAAAGTAAACAGAACTACTCATTAGTAATAAAGCAGTTGATTTCTAGCTCAATATTAAGTTCATTAGTTTCCTTAGTATTCAACCCAAAAACCCACTTTGTTTCTGCTTTGGAGATTTCCCTTATCCTATCTATGGGCTTGCCTCCAGCCCCCTAGATTTAATTCTATACCCCAGAATATGAGGCCTGAGGGGTCCTTCTGAATGGGACACTCTGAAATGTCCCGACCTGTGTTCAGTAAACCCATTCTTTGTTAGTTACATGTTCCCCAGTTCATTTTTCAGTCCTCTTTTTGTTCTTCCCATAAATTTCAGCCCACAGGGACAAATAACTAAGTAGGTGTACAACAAATGTAGTTTCATAAGCTATGAATTGCTTTATCATATGTCAATTCCCAAACTCCTGCTGATCCCTCAGGGTCTTTCAATGTCCTGCAAGGTAAACATGTTCTACACTTGTAAAAACTGAGTGTACCAAAAAACCTCAAGTCCTGAAACCTTGTCTGGTGAAGTCGGATGGGCGGAAGTGACGTCTGATTCTCCATCCTGGCCGGGCCCAATCACTGTGCGGTTACCGGCCATTAGCAAGAGCTTTTTCCCATGATTACACAGTTTTATACACCGTTGCAGCATTACACTGCTTTCAAGCCTTGATGACTTCATAGCAAAACCAGTCGGATGAGTGGCTAGTGGATAAGGTGAGAGTGCCAATTCTTTGTCTACATGTGATTAGCAGTGGTGCTCATATGAGCTAGGATATCCGAGGTACTCGGATATCCTAGCTCTTTTTTCACTATTCGAGCTCGAATACCGAGCTCGAATAGTATTAGCTATCCGGATAGCAATCAGCTATCCGGAGATATCCGAGCTATCCGAGCTCGGATAGTGTCACCAGCTCGGATACTGTCACGATAGCCTGCCCTGCTCTGTGCTCTAGTCTCTACCTTACCTGTGCTCTCACCTGTCCTACTCTACTCCTGTACTACTACTTCTGTGTTAGATAGATTATTGTAATATTTTGTAGTTAGCAAGGCCCAGCTTTACTGCTATACCGGTCCTGTATCTGCTCTCTGTAATCTAGTCACACCTGTTCTATTATTTAGCTAGATTCTTCTATTGTTTAGTTAGTAGTACTGTAGTGTACTGTACTCTAGTCTGTGTATAGGGACCGTCCGTCACCGCGTTACCTAGGGTCTTTGTGTGCGCAGTGCACGTCTGCGCTGTCCGCACCTCCTCGTTAGTGCTACACCTGTCCTATTGTTTATATATTACTTCTATTGTGTATTCGCTGAATTGTACTGTAGTCTGTGTATAGGGACACCGTCAGTCAGCATCAGCTAGGGTCTTTGTGTGTGCAATGCGCACTCTCTCGTTAGCGCTACACCGATCTCTGCTGTAGAGTACACCTGTCCGTCACCTCACACACTCACCACCACTAGTCCCACCCCATTAAAGTACCCCACTTGTCCCACCTGGATTTACATACATACGTTTTTTTTTCATTTATATAATATTAAAAATATTCGATGTCTGGCACTGGCAGCCGCGGTTTGGGCAGGGGCAGCAAGGGCATCGCCAAGAGAGGAGGTTGTGGGCGTGGCAGCCGTGCCACCACCACCATGCGCAGTTTTGCGTCTGCACCAGTGGCTATTCCGCCATTAGCCACTGGCCGTGGACGCCTTGGCAGCCCAACAGCTGGGAGTCACGCTGCAGAGACAGAGCAGCAGCATCAGCAGCGTGTGGCCCAGATGTTCCTCCCACCGCCAGGTCATAGCCGTCCTATTGAGGAGAAGGACGCAGACTCTGTGGTGAAACTGATGGTGGATGAGCAGGCCACCATTAGCTCTGGAACTGAGTCCTCCACCCCCGCCACCACTCCTGTTCGCAAGAGCAGCAGCAGCCAACCAGCACTGCCTGGGGAGCAGGAGGAGGAGGAGGAGGAGTGCAGTTCTCCAGCCCCAGCGGGCGACACCAGCACCCTGTCACTCAGCACCTTCTTATCCCTAAGCGCAGTGGGGTTATGAAATACTGTTGCAGCAGAATTGGCGGAGGAAGGAATGCTCATGGGCACTTTGGGGGATGATGCTTTGGACATTCAGACAGTGGTGACTGTCCATCCGCCCAGGCATGCAGAAGGGGAGTTTGTGGGATCCCAGCAGGACATGTTTGCGGAGGGGGAGGATGATGACAGGGTGAAGGACAGACTGGGTGCCAGGTCCTGGGAGTGGGGATGTCATCAGCTCTGAGGAGGAGGATGCGTCTGTGGGCCTTGCTAGAAGGATCAGCATCGCAGGCATGGGCAGGATCACAAGTGGGCGTGGTATGCAGGCCACACAGCGTGCTGATCCAGAGACGAGTTCTGCCAGTGCCGCCACCAGCCGCACCAATAACACCCCCCCCCAACCACCACAGGGAGACCACCAGCAGCAGCACCTTCCAGCCGAAGGGGCAACTTCACCTCCCCAATATGGAATTTTTTCACCCTGCCATATGTGGAGTGCAAGTATGCCACCTGCAAGCAGTGCCGCAAGCAGCTCAGCAGAGGGAAGGAGCCCTCTGCGTTTGGCACCACCTCTCTGGTCAACCATCTTGCAGGGAAACACTTTCACGAGCATGAGGAGTTCGTGAAGTTGAAGGAAGCTGGCAGTGGCAGACCCGCCACCACTGCAAAGCCGTCGGCAGCGGCCACCCGCCCTCCTCCACCTCCTCCAGCAGCACCAGCAGAAGTGCGTCAGCAATGCACTGCTCCTCCTCCCTCTGCAACTCCTGCCGCCGACACTGAGGCCTGTTCTGGCAGCCAGTCCTCAGTGGCCTCCTCTGCTCCCTCCACTGATTCCCGTGCCAGCAAAAGGCGTCGCCAGACCCTGCTCAGCGACACCTTCCAGGGGTGGTCAGGGTTCTGCCTCCCAGCAGCCGTCGCGTGCGTCAGCTGAACGGCTTGCTGGCACGGGCGATGTGCTCCCAACTCCTGCCTTATTCCCTTGTGCAGGAGGGGAGCGACATGCGTGTGCTCCTGATGTGTGCAGCCCCCGATTGGCCAATCCCCAGCCGGCATTTTTTCTCACGCACGGCCATCCCTGCACTTCACCACTCTGTGATGGCCAATGTCGGGAGAGGGCTGGAGCACGCGGTGGGTCAATGGGTCCACGTCACCATGGACTCGTGGAGCAGCCGGTTTTGGACAGGCCGCTATCTGTCCTTCACTGCGCATTGGGTCAGCTTGGTGGAAGGGGGTGAGGATGGGGGAGCAGCATCGAGCACTGTCAGAGCAGCAGCAGCACCAACAACGCAGTGGGTGGTGCCACCATGCAGGGTCAGCAGAATTGCATCAGGTTCCTCTGATCTGCTTCCATCCTCCGGCACACCAGCCCAAACCCCCGCCTCAGCAGCAGCGTGAAGCCCCGCCACTGCCAAGCGCTGCTGGAATTAGTCAACCTGGGGAAGACCAAACTGACGGCGAACCATGTCCTGGCCAAACTCCGAGAGCAGGAGAGGAATTGGCTGACCCCCAGAGGCCTTAGAGTCGGAGAGGTGGTGTCCAACAATGGGGCAAATCTGGTTGCTGCAATCAGCAGGGGAGACCTGACCCACATCCCCTGCCTGGCGCACGTCCTGAACCTGGTAGTCCAAAAGTTCCTGGGGACCTACCAGGGGATGGACCGACTCCTTGAGGCAGCAAGGAAGGTCGTGCGTCATTTCCGGCTCTCGCCTGCAGCCGTAGCGAGCCTGGAAGAGGTGCAGAAGGAGCTGCACCTGCCACAGCACCGGCTCATGATCGATGTTCCAACTCGCTGGAACTCCACCCTGGCGATGTTGGAGCATCTGGTTGAACAGAGGCAGGCTGTCAGCCAGTACGTTGCACGAGCAACAGTTGCCTCCCTCACTGCAACTGGGCGTGCCGCCACCAACCTCCCGTCCATCATCTCCACAGAGGACTGGGGGCACATGCAGCAGGTGTGCTCACTCCTGGCACCCTTCCTGCAGGCCACCAACATGGTCAGCAGGGACCATGCAATGGTGTGCGAGTGGGTTCCCTTGGTGTGTGTGCTGGACAGGGCCCTGTATGCACTGCTGGAAGAGGGAGCGGCAGCCTTGGACCAGCAGGAGCTGCAGGCAGCTTCACAGGCCACTTCTGAGGAGGAGGAGGGCTTGGAGTTGGTGGAGGTCCCTGACCTTGCTGATGATGAGGGGGAGCAGCAGAGCGCAGCTGGACTGGGGCGGGGGTGGAGAGAGGATGAGGTGGAGGAGGCAGAGGAGGACAGCACTGTCGGCTCTGGGGCTGCCGATGATGTGCCAACAGACGTGGCCAGACTCTTCCCAATGGCAGCGCACATGCTGAGGTGCCTGCGCAAGGACCCAAGGGTGATCCAGATGAAGCAGAGGGAGGACATCTGGATCTGCATGATGCTGGATCCACGTCTGAAGGGGAAGCTCAGCCAGTTCCTGCCTGCAGGAGGAGACCGTGCGCAACAAATGAGGGATTTGTAGCTGTCCCTTGTTGAGCGCTTGGAGGAAGCCATCCCTCAGACATCCACCCCCACTGTCCAGCCAGCACAGAGGCAGCAGCAGGTGCCTGCATCCACCAGCAGCAAGCGCACGTGCACCACAGACCTGCTGTCTCTGACCCAAGAGCTCTACATGAGTGTAGAGCTGCCAAGGACTAGAGAGGAGGTGCCTGCAGCAGCATCCTTCTCCGGTCACAGGCAGCGCTCGACCCGCATGGTGGCTGACTACATGGGGTCCTTCAGCGGGCTTGACAGCGTGGCCCCTGTTGATCCCATGGAGTATTGGGTCAAGCACCTGCCGATCTGGAGCGAGCTTGCACAGTATGCCCTGGAAGTGCTCTCCTGCCCCCCTTCCAGCGTACTGTCAGAGCGTTGCTTCAGTGCAGCCGGTGGAGTCGTCACTGAGAAGCGATCTTGTCTGTCTCACAAGTCTGTGGACAGACTGACGTTTCTCAAAATGAACCAGGCTTGGCTGGAAGGCGAATTCCTGGCCCCTGTTGTCGGCGAGAGGGGGACATGAAGTGGCGCACACACATTAGTATTACACCTGCTGCTGCTGCTGTATTTCTTCCTGCTGTCTGTGTCTCCACTGCCAGGGAACA
The DNA here is from genome assembly GCF_040937935.1 of Hyperolius riggenbachi. Taxonomy (NCBI): domain Eukaryota; kingdom Metazoa; phylum Chordata; class Amphibia; order Anura; family Hyperoliidae; genus Hyperolius; species Hyperolius riggenbachi. The sequence goes on from NC_090647.1 coordinate 559,992,735, forward strand.
CATTACAAGGTGCTGCTGCCCATGCGCCACCAGCTATTACGCTCAAAAATAGCTGCATCCATTTGAAGAAAAAAAAAATTGTAATTATTTTAGAGGTGTCCGGGTTGAAAACTGTGCTGTCCCAATTGTGTATTGGACACAATGTGGGCTTCACGACCGCTGTGTGGAACCTCATGCTGTTCCTTTACGGCCCTGGAACCACCGCTAGGACCCAGGGCCTACTATGTCTCGCTGCCTGCCCTCCTGCCTGCTGCCAAATGCCAGTTTGCCACACACACTCATCCTCCTCACGCTGCCTGCTGCTGTATTTCCTCCTGCTGTCTGTGTGTTTCCACTGCCAGGGAACACATTACAAGGTGCTGCTGCCCATGCGCCACCAGCTTATTACGCTCAAAAATAGCTGCATTATTTTGAAAAAAAAATTAAATTATTTTAGAGGTGTCCGGGTTGAAAACTGTGCTGTCCCAATTGTGTATTGGACACAATGTGGGCTTCACGACCGCTGTCTGGAACCTCATGCTGTTCATTTACGGCCCTGGAACCACCGCTAGGACCCAGGGTCTACTATGTCTCGCTGCCTGCCCTCCTGCCTGCTGCCAAATGCCAGTTTGCCACACACACTCATCCTCTTCACGCTGCCTGCTGCTGTATTTCCTCCTGCTGTCTGTGTGTTTCCACTGCCAGGGAACACATTACAAGGTGCTGCTGCCCATGCGCCACCAGCTATTATGCTCAAAAATAGCTGCATTATTTTGAAAATTTTTTTTTATTATTTTAGAGGTGTCCGGGTTGAAAACTGTGCTGTCCCAATTGTGTATTGGGCACAATGTGGGCTTCACGACCGCTGTCTGGAACCTCATGCTGTTTATTTACAGCCCTGGTACCACCGCTAGGAACCAGGGCCTATTATGTCAGTCACATCACACTGCCTGACACACACTATTCCTCCTCCTGTAGCTGCATTAAGCTTCTGTTGTCTGTGTGCTGCTACCACTGCCAGGGAAAACAGAAGAACTATTTTCTGCTGCCACCTGCCCACCCACTCTCCTACCGACAGCTATTACCACACACTACAAATAGCTGCAAGCCTGCAACTACTTCCTCCTCCTGCTGATGTCTGTTTTACCACCGCCAGGGTACACAGAAAAAGGCGCTGTGGCTTGCAATGTGCCACTACCTATTATGCCATCAACACAAATATAACTATGGTGTTATTAAAATAAAATATTTCCACAAATGAAGTAAAAAAAAATATTACAAAAGAAAGGAAAACCAAGACACATAATATAATGATAGAGAATAAGAGGAAGAAGAAGAAGAAGATATAGAAGAAGATATAGAAGAAGAAGATATAGAAGAAGATGAAGAAGAAGAAGATATAGAAGAAGAGGAAGAAGATATAGAAGATATAGAAGAAGAAGAAGAAGATATAGAAGATATAGAAGAAGAAAAAGATAATTGAAGAAGATACAAGAAGTAGAAGATGAAGAAGATTCGAGTACAAGAAGATATAGAAGAAGAAGAAGATGATGATGACGTAAATGAAGACTGTTACAACAACCATTTTGGACACACCTTCTCATGCAAACACTTTTCATGAAGTTAATTTACTATTTTTGATACCTTTTTTATAACTACTACATCACCACATAGTCACTTGATGTTTTTCTTCATAAAAAAGGTGGTTTCATGCATCATTGACCTCCAATACAAGTTTTACAAGCTATTTAAGGCCAGCCCGAATATTTTACTCGAATACAGACTCGGATAGTGACGTCGGATATCCGAGGTCGAATCGGATATTCGATTACATCGGATATAGAACTTCGAGTGAATTCGGATAGTTTACTATCCGAATTCACCAAACTCGAATAGGATAATGAGGTATCCGAGCAACACTAGTGATTATCACATATCAGGTCGCTGTCATAAGGGCCTGTAAGAAAGAGAGAATTTCTTCATATTTTAATCAACTGTTAGGCTTTGTTCACATAAATTGCCAGCGCTATCGCAAGCACTGAGAGATTTATACTGTGATTTTTGAAGAGATTTTACCAGTGATTTGCGCTTTTCTAAGCGTTTTTGCTCAGCAATGATTTTTTTCAGGAAGTGAACTCTTTAACCCAGAAGTGAATAAATACAATGAATTTATTCTTAAAACCGTGAACGCAATCGCTGCATAAATCGATTTTGTGAGCATTTAGCGCTCTTCCTATGCCTTCCATTGTAGAAAAAAAAACCGAAAATGGTCCAGGCACTGCTTTGGGAATCGCAAAGCGGACGAAACGCACTGATATGAACCCTCTCATAGAGATTCATTGCACACGCGTTTTGTGGACGATTTTTAAAATCGCCTACGCTTGAAAACAGGCCAAAAGCGCCCCTAGTGTGAACAAGCCCGAAACTTGCCTGGAATCGCTCTGAAAAAGTCTAAAAAAAAACGCTTGCGTTTGCGGATCCGCTAGCAGTTTTTGCTGTGCACTGGCCCTCACTTTAAAAAGGAACAACTTACTTTGAGTGCCCATCACACTTGCATTTGCAAAACGCCTGCGATTACAGCCGGCATTTATAGGAGTGATTTTTCAGTGGAACAATCACTGAACACTGCGGCGATTTTTCCGCCATCGCGTTTAGCGCTTCTATAGCACTGAAACGTCGGGAAATCGCCTGAAAATGATACAGGCGACGTGTTTGCATTTCGCGATGTTGGACGATTTGCCCAAGTAAGAAAGGGCCCATAGGGTTTAGTTACACTAGCGCTTTCAAAAGCGCTAGCGTTTGAGCGTTTTGCTGAAATCGCCGTCTGAAATCGCCGGCAAAACGCTTCGTAATATGTTGGCACTTTATAAATACAATAAATAATAATAATAATAATAATAATAAAGTGTGAATGGGGCCTCAGTGAATATTTTGCTTGTAAATGTGCTGAATGGTTATTTAATTAGGAGATAAATAAGTCATGTATGAGAATTTTTGTGAATAGAGCCCTAATGTGTTCCCAGCCTCTCCCTCAACTCTCCCGCTAGGTAGGGATGGTTATTGAGATGCAAATAATCCTGAGTTGATGCGGGGTCATGCAAATATTTAGGCCTCCTTTCCATGGACCGCTGATAGGCAGTGAAATGCCTCTCAAACTCTCTCAACTGCTCCCTGCTGCCTGGTAACTGCTCACTGCTCCCTGATAACTGCTCACTGCTGCCTGATAACTGCTCACTGCTGCCTGATAACTGCTCACTGCTGCCTGGTAACTGCTCACTGCTGCCTGGTAACTGCTCGCTGAGCACACAGTTCAACAGTCCGTGGAAGAGGGCCAAGGGCTCAGCCACACTTAAAGCACTTTTCTGAGTGCTTTGTGATTGATTAGCACTTTCTGTGCGCTTTTTTAAAAATTGCTCCCATTCACTTTCATTAAACTTGCAGTAAAAATCGCTGCAATTGCGTGATCTCATACGTGAAAAATCGCAGCAATTTTTAAACGATTTTTACAGCGAATTTAATGAGAGTGATTAGGAGAGATTTTTTTAAAAGCGCTCAGAATCAATCACAAGCGCTCAGAAAGGAGCTTATAGTGCGGCTGAGCCCTAAGGCCTCTTTTCCACGAACTGTTGATAGGCATTGAAATGCCTCTCAAACTCTCGCAACTGCTCACTGCTGCCTGGTAACTGCTTACTTCTGCCTGGTAACTGGTTGCTGAGCACACAGCTCAACACTTCATGGAAAGGAGGCCTTAATGTAAATGTTATACATCTTCAATAAAACCCCAAATTAAGCCAAAATGGAATTCAATTGGTCCATTTTCAAACTTCATAAATTTGCATAAGGCCTCCTTTTTAGGGACTGTTGAGCTGTGTGCTCAGCAAGCAGTTGCCAGGCTGCAGTGAGCAGTTATCATGCAGCAACAAGCAGTTACCAGGCTGCAGTGAGCAGTTATCATGCAGCAACAAGCAGTTGCCAGGCTGCAGTCAGCAGTTACCATGCAGCAACAAGCAGTTACCAGGCAGCAATGAGCAGTTACCAGGCAGCAGTGAGCAGTTGAGAGAGTTTGAGAGGCATTTCACTGCCTATCAAAAGTCAGTGGAAAAGAGGCCTAAAAATATCTGTATCAATTTGGATTTATTTGCATCTTATTGACCTTCCTAATCTCTAGTTGTTGGTCCCCCACCCCTCCTTCCAGCTGGTAATGGTACAGCCCACACATATATAAGCACTTGCTCTGGTTACCTGCAGTCAGTCAGTTGCTGCACAATAGAAGATGTGTGATCAGGAGCCCCAAGTTCAGCAGCCTTTGGATGGAGGATTTGGGGAAGTGCAGCAGGCAGATGAGGAGATCCAGGCTCTCTGTGATGCAGTAAGTGGCAGTGATGTTCTTATAGGGAGATTGGAAAGCTCATATATCAGTTAGAGGAGCCACCTGTGGAGGATGGGATACATAAGCAAAGTTTTATTTATGCTGATAGGTCAGCTTTAATATAACTTAAGATTCAAATTGGGCTCTATTCACAATAAGCAGTGTGGTTTAAAAAAAAAATTGGAGGTAAAATGCCTCATGTGGTATATTACACTCCCTCCCCCACCTCAAATTCACAAAACTTTTCCCTCATGAGGCAGAAGTTTGGTAATTTACCGAACAAGCATGCCTCAATTCACTAAGCCCTTCTCGGTAAGTGTCACTTACCAGCAGTGGCGTAGCTAAGGAGCTGTGGGCCCCGATGCAAGTTTTACATTGGGGCCCCACCAAGCACTCTATACATTTGATACAGGGCACCAAAACCTGCCAATGGCAACTACAGTGTCAGAGGTGCAAGAGGGGGATGGGAAACAGTTTGGTAATTACCACTATTCAAAGTATCTACAGAAGTGATTATGGGCACAGGACCAATAGAGAGCAAATACTGCAGTTGAGGGAGGGCCTCTCTGGCTCAAGGGCCCTGCTGTGGTTGCAACCTCTGTACCTGCTATTGCTATGCCCCTGCTTAACAGCCTTGCAGCAGGTGGGGGTGTGTGTATGTCTTCCCTTTAGATGTGCTGCACCCACCAGGGGGAGCTCTTCTGCTGCACAGAAACAGCATGGGGTAGAGCAGGTTATCGGCTGTTGAGGGCTGGAGAAAATTACCAACACTTTTGGCCGGTAACTGAAGTGCGAGAATCTCTGTGAATTGACATTTCCTGAGGTGATTAGCACAGAAGTTGGTAATTTACCTCACTAGTCGGGAACTGTGATTTTTGTGTGCGGTAGCAGCCAGGTTTAGTGAATTGTAACTTGGGAAGGTGATGGTAGAATCAGCTGTTTTGAGCATTACCGACTGTGGTAATGCTTTGTGAATAGAGCCCATAGTGGGAAACTGTCTATGGATACAGAATGGGCTCTATTCTCAATGAGTTAAAATAGGTAGTGATAAACACTGACCAAAATATCTCCATTTTCAAATTCACAATTTTTTTTTCTTCCTAAATTACCTCATGAGGTAAGTGTGGTAATTACCTCAAAATGTATCTCTAATTTGAGATTCTCAATTGAAAAGTTGGGGTTAATGATTTTTTTAATCACCTATGAATGTCAGGTGATTATCACTTCTCTGCTTTTGGCCTTCATGGTGGAGCCCTTTGAGCTTTGTTTGCTGGAGTTCATGTCAATTGTACATAGAAGGCAGAAAAGACGAGTGTGTCTAATCTCAAGGCGCACTTTCACACCTCGTACAGTCTCTTTTAGATGATTTAATAGATGCCGAGTAGGAAATTCATCTCTGCTCTAAAAAATAAGCAACATCATAATTACCTTTAAAGAAACATTTCTTTGTTACAGCTTATACAAATCTAGCAAAAAATCTCCAGTGTATGTACTTCCTGCTTTCATGGAAGCAGACATAGGGTTAACATCCTGTGTTTACACATTAGCTGCTCTGCTGAGGCAGCCAGCTGGCACAGCTGAGAGCTCAAATTACAGTTGTGATTATTCACAGATGAGAGGGAATTAGACAGGCTAAATTATATACATACAGGGTGCATTTCTCTGCTTTCCATCTGTCCTGTGCAAGAGTTGAGGTCCCACTATAAATGTGACAGGCTTTCCTGGGTGGTCTCTGTGTAATGGGCGGCAAGTATATGGGCTGCCCTACAGTGGTCAAAAAAGCTTTATTTCCGTACATATTACTGACAGTTTTATCACTTGTTTTACCGCACTTTTATCAAACATTTATCACACTTGGTACATTTTTAGTGAATACTCACTATTTTCACTATTTTTAGTGAATTATCACTGGAGGTAATTTTTTCACCCAAAAAGTTACTGCACATGGCTTTGTGAATAGAGCCCATTGTGGTAAAAATATGTTGGAGGGTAAATACTGCATCGGTATATTAGACTTGTGTGCTCTAATTCATAAAGTTTACAGTTATGATAAAAGATCATTATTTTCCTGAACTAGGCTGGTGTAACATCACATGAGAAGCTTTCACATGTAGATACAGCGTTTGGAGTGGCACTCCCTATCATACAGTCTGCAGGTGCAAGTGGAAAATTGACAGGCAAATGTTTCTCTCACCCTTCCTCCGATATCCCTTGATGTAGTATGCTTAGACGTGTGCACATCAGATCACCAACATGAAGAAAAAACTGCTATTGTGACCAGGAAGAAAAGAGAAAACATCCGGGCACCTTCCGTCTTCAATTTTATTGCAAAGTGATCTCATCAATTCGGGTTACATACCACTGGTGCGTACAACTGGTGGTCAGTTTGGTGGTGAGGTGGGGGTGCCGGGCATCAGTTGGCGCACAGCGTGACCAAGCGTCTAGTAAGACGCGAAACGGCCATCGCAAGCCCAACTGATGCCCGGCACCCCCACCTCCAACACGCCACCACCAAACTGACCACCAGTTGTACGCACCAGCGGTATGTAACCCGAATTGATGAGATCACTTTGCAATAAAATTGAAGACGGAAGGTGCCTGGATGTTTTTTTTTTTTTTTTTTTTTTTTTTTTTTTCCCTGGCAACATGAGAAGCTGCCTGAGTTGATTGTGCTTTTTAACTGCCTCTGTTTACCCTGAATCTTTTAGTCTTTCTAAACAATCTAATTGCCAAAGCTTATGGTGGCCATTCATGGTACAATAAAAACGTTCGATTATCCCATTTATTTGATCTAAATAATCAAACGAAAGTTGAAATATTTTTTTTTTAAAAAAAATCAAGAAATTCGAACGATTATCCAGTGTTTTTTTGTTTTTTCGCAAGAAAAATCAGATCGGACATGCTGGAAAAATCTGTATATTCGATGTAACGGCATAATCGAACTAAATTATGTAATCAGAAAAATAATTTGATTGTACCATGTATGGCCACCCTTAGAAGAACTTCAAGAAATGTTACACGTGCAGGCTTTCTGATGTGGAATGTATCTGAAAACAGGCACCCGAGAGGTTAAACACAGCCTGGGTATTCTGGGATGCCTATTTTGTTCTGCTCTCACTGCTGCGGCCTGGGAGGTCTGTCTCTATTAGCTTTCCTGTTATCGCTGGCTTATCTCCTTTTCTAAACAGATGGTATTCTCTGTCCCAATACCACCTGCTCTAATCTTTATGAATTGACATTTAGTGATGTGTTGAGATAATCACCGCACAAGGCGGTAATTTCCTGTACTGCTCAGGAATTGTAGCTTTTCATGCGGAAACAGCTTTTATGAATTGATACTTTGCTAAATGGTCGGTGACGTCGGCTGTTTTGAGCATTACCACATGCGGGAATGCTTTATGAATGGAGGCCAATGTGTTTTTGTCCCAGAGTAAAAAAATGTTTTCTCTATGGTGTGCTCACCACACAATCTTGGTTGTGCAATCTTGCCTCTTTCGTGTATTACAAAAGCTTATCAAAGTAATCCTTTCCAAGTATTTTCAATCTGTTGGGCCTTATACTACATAGATTTGATAAATCTGTATAGCCAAGATATAGGGTTTCCTTACATTGGGTAGTATGGATCTGACAGGTCTGGTTTTGGATTATTTTAGGGTGGGTTAGTGTTAAGTGCAATACAATAAAGGTTTCATAATTGTCTAAATCCTGAGCGGCAGCTATTTTGATAGCAATTCTTGGAATTTTTTATGCAGTTGCTCCTGTTTGTGTAAACAGTTAAGGTTGACGTATATTGGTGAGTGAGAGACAGGTTTTGCGGTATTTCACTGGTTTTGGATTATTGCCTTTCTATACCACTCTGACACAGTCCAACTCAGTGGTGTAGCAATGGGGGTTGCAGAGGGACCCTCCCTCACCTGCAGTATTAGTGTGTTCTTGCTTCCCAAGCTCTGCAGGAAAGGGGGTGGTGGCTGTACCTGGCTCACCTATAATGGGGACACTTCTGCCTGGCTACCTATACCTGGGTGGAGGGGTAAAATACTGCATCACAAATGTTCCTGAGCCTATGGGGTAAGGGGGTGCAATTTCTACACCCTTGTCCTGGGAGCAATTTGGCCTAGAAACTGCCCTGCCTGTCAGTGGGCTGCACCACAGATCAGAAACTGATAGCATGCCAAGACCCTCACCCCAGTGCCTCTTGGTTGGCACTGCTGATAGTATTATAGCTCTGTTTTGCATTGCTGCAAGTGTGACATAATGGTGAGCAACACAATTGGTTAATGGTAAGACCTATAAACGGCCAAGATGATGTAAGAACTGTATGCTGCAGTGTCTGGCTTTGACTGTCACTCCTGACTGCTGCCAGTGTCTGCATTATTTTTTTTTTTTTTTTTTTTTGTTCCTTCTAAACTACAGCTGCTACATGCTGTGTAATCTTATATCTCCCTCAGGTGAAGCCACAGTTCTTGAAGTCTGGAGTGAACACCACCATGTTTGTGGCCAAATCATACAGGCAACAGGTTGTGGCCGGCATGAACTACCTCATCAAGGTAACTTGTGCACATATGGATGGTGGGGATCTTGGCACAAGAAGTTATTAGTATTATTAGTAATCTAATCTTGCTGATATTATACTATAATGTTGTCCTTCCTGCTCCTGCATTCTTGGTCACCTAGAAGTTGTCGTCTTGCTGATTTTTGGCGCTCCCGGGTCCCTAATTGTAATCTAAGCATCCCAGTGTGCCATAGCAACAGTTAACTTGCAGGCTATGGTTCTACCAAAAATGCCATCTGCACCCAAAGTAGGGTGGCCACTTGCAGAACCCCAAAAAAGAGGACATCACACCATAAAAAGGACATCTTACTGAGGACAGTGGCGCACAATAGTCCACATGGTGGAGGGCCGGCCGACCACCAAATGCAATCTCATTGGCAGAATTCTCCACCACATGCATTCTCGTTGGCAGAAGATGTCCCCACAAAATGCATTGTTGGCAGACGAGTGGACTGACCTGAAGTGACTACGGCAGGCTCTCACTCGCTGCTGCTGGCTTAGCACTAGCGGGCCTAGTAGTCTGGCGGAGCGACTGGAAGTGGCTAGTGGCTACATGGCTATGTATGCGGCTGCCTCTGGGTCATGCGTGGCGGGGTCGGCTCCTTCCCCCGCCAAGCATGATGGGACGGGCTGCCTCTGTTCCCGCTGCGCTGACGTCTACGTGTCACATGTAACGTGACATCACTGCCGCTGCATTACAGGCAGCGCCAGCGTTAGGGAGATTCGAACTTAAGGTAGATGGGAGGAGATCGGGCCGAAAAGGACATATGGCTGTCCTCCCTTGCCTTCCGCCGGACGGAGGACCACAGGTCCAAAAACCAGACTGTCCGGCGGAAGTCCGGACGGATGGCCACCCTAACCCAAAGTGAGAACTTCATGGTAGGGAAGGGGGGCTGGAGAGACAGTAGCTTGTTTGGTTGAGTTGTGCAAGTCCATAGGGTACAGTTCTCCATTCAAAGCAACAGCTACTACTTGAAGGTTCTGGCTGAATAGTGTGGGCATATTACTACAACCTATCTGAACTCTAGCAGGTCAAGAGCGTGCTGGACCAAACCATTTTTATTATCTCTTGGACTCAAAGCCACAACCATACTAGGGCCTGGGGATCATGGTGGCTGTATCGGCTAACTTTTTTTTCTCCTACCCCTCCATTGTTTCCACCTTCTGATTCTCTCTGGGCCCATGGACTATATGCAGCATAGATTGCATGAGAACATAAATTGCCCAGTATACTCATACCTGTTAAGGACAGGTGGTATAGCTCAAGCATGCCTACAGCTAATAATCCCATTAAATTCTTTCATTATCCTACTAGTCGCTTCCCTTGGCACAAATAACCTCGGCACCCCCTCTTACAATGTATGCCTTAGGTGAGAACATACACAATGCTGTCCTCATTCCAAGTAGAGGCTCTGGATCACATAGAGCTTTCAGTACCAGTGTATAATTTGCCACCTCTGAGAGCCTTCAAAAGCACTTTTGCTTCCACACAGGTGGCTCTGTACTGTGCCTATCGTTAGGAGCTGCCTGTATTTGGAACAGGGGGCAGATCTGGGTAATATTGCCCCTAGAGCAAACATTGAAATTGTGCCCCACCCAAAGTCAGACCACACTGCCCCATATTAACTGCTTTGATTGCAATGATACAAGTCTCCCCAGTATAAGTAGCCCCCAATCTAGGTTGCTAGTTATCTCCCAAGTGTAACTAAACAGAGGTAGCACCCTAGCAGTGTTGCGAAAATTTCTTTGGTGAAAAATCGCAAGCATCGAAAATCCCATTTTCGATTTCACCGAATGTTCACGAAAATAAGTACTAGTTTCATTTCAAAAGGTGAAATTTTGCATTAATTTCGCCTAAAGTCCGTTTTTCGCGTTTACTATCTAAGCCCCCTTATAAGCTAAAATCACCAATTTGCAGGGTATATTTTTGAGAAAATCCATTTTAAAGTTTAAGGAGAAAAGTATACATTTAAATGAGTTACTATAGCAAACCTAGCGGTAGTGTAAATTTACTAATGTCTAAAGAGTGCAAAGTGCCAAATTCAAAATGCCAAGGGCCCTTGGCACTTGGCCATGGCACTGGCACTTGGCCCTTTCAATATTAGTAAATTTACACTACCGCTAGGTTTGCTACAGTAACTGTCATTTACTTCATTTAAATGTATACTTTTTTTTCCTTAAACTTTAAAATCGATTTTCTCAAACTATAATATACCCTGCAAATTTGGTGATTCTAGCTTGTAAGGGGGTTTAGATATTAAACGCAAAAAAACAGACTTAAGGCGAAAATTAATGCGAAAATATTAATTTTCTACTTTCACAAAAATTCAGCGAAAAGAATATTTGCATTTTCGCTCATCACTGCCCTAGCATAGGTAGCCCCCACTTTAGGTTAACCTAACAGTATATGTAGTTAGAGGGGTCTCCCCAGTATAGGTAGTTGTCCTCCAGTATAAGAGCAGGTACAAACACTTGAGAGGCATCCCTCAGTATGAAGGTGGGGCAGCCATGGTACTGTGGCACCCATGGCAGGACCCATGCCTGCACCCCTCTAGATGTGCCTCTGATTTGGAAGCTCTTGGGGACACAAGTGGGGCCAGACAGAGGTGAGAGTACTACCTCTAACCCAAGTTGGGTTGGAGAGTTCAGAGAAGCTCTTTTGCATAGATAACTGAAGTTTCTTAACCCTTCCTGTACTGGAAACAATGAGACTTAACTATTTGCTACGAATGTTCTATTTCTTACTACACCTACAGTACAAGCCAGTTGCCTGGTTCTGTTCTCTGAGGGCCCGTTTCCACTATAGCATTGCGTAATCGCCGGCAAATCACCGCAGGTGAAATCGCATGCGGGTGCGATTCCGCATGCATTTTTTTGCCGCGAATTCACATAGGTTAGGGTAATGCGATTTTAACCATGTCACTGCCTGTGTGAATTAACATGGGTACCTATGCGAATTCACGGCAAAAAACGCATGGGGAAAACTCATGCGATTTCCCTATTAAATACATTGCGTGCGATTCGCCTGCATTCCACATGCAAGCGAATTCTGAGGGCTCTGCCGTGCAGAAAAATCCTGCACAGCAAAACTGACAAGTGGAAACAGGCCCATCCACTTGTATTGGCTGTGCGAATCTGCATGCAGGAAACACATGCGGATTCGCGATAGTGGAAACAGGCCCTAATACTAGAAGTTGCTGGCCCAGAATGAGCTAAGAACTCCTTTATATTCATATTGGGCCTGGGAGGACTACATTGGTATTTTCTGCAGACTGGGAGTCACTTTTCTAAAGACTTTATATTTGTGTTTACAGGTGCAGTATACGGATGACAATTACGCTCACATCCTGGTGTTTCAGCCACTGCCGGGAGAAAATAAGCCGCCGTCTCTCACCTCCTACCAGCTGGACAAGACTGAAGGGGAGGAGCTTCTGCCTTTTAAGAGGGAGGCTGGGCCTCCTGAGGGGGAGGAAATTGTGCCTCCTGAGGGGCAAGAAGCTGGGCCTCCTGAGGGAGAATAGCTTGTGACTTCCTGGAGTTGCATCAGTCCTTTCCTGAGTTGCTGAATGTTCATCCAGATTCACTTATCAAACTCCACCCCTTGCTGCCCTGTGCTGGAATTCCAAATTCCCCACCCCTTGCTGCACTGTGCTGGGGGTGCTGTAATCACTGAAAGCAAGTTGAGTCTTGGAAACTTTCATATTGTCTGTATAAAGCAACTGAAATAAAATACTTTTCTGTTAAGCTTTTTGACTTTCTAGTTATTTGTCCTAACCAACTATAAATTGCATTTTGTGTGTATGTCTTTACATGGTAAAGTTTCGCTAGGTTTGACTTTTCTCGCAGCTCCATATAGGAATATTATTGCAAAAACTTCTCTAGTCACTTGCTTCAGAGCATCACAGGTGGGACTGCAGTATGGGGCCCAGTGAACTAGTACACTATTAGGGACCGTGGCTATGTTCAGCTTGGCCAGCCAATTTGCATTGCAAGTTTTTTTTTTTTTTTTTTTTATGGCATTCTAATTTCAGTGAATCAAAAATGGCACTCACTGCAGTGAGTAATGCTGGTCGCTGGCAACCACATAACGACCGCCTTACGCCGATAGGTGGCAGGTCGTATGTGGTTTCCCATGGAAACGGCCTTTCCATGTCAGTTCATGGAGGGTGCCAGTGAGGGGCCCAGACATTTCTGATGGCAGTGCTGACATGCACACAGTGTTCTCTTGTGCTGTCACTCACAGTAAACATGTGGCAGGCAGTGATGCTCATCTGAGCTAGGATATCCGAGGTACTCGGGATATCCTAGCTCTTTATTTCACTATTCGAGCTCGAATAGTATTAGCTATCCGGGCTGTGCTATCTGAGCGCACTCGGATAGCAAGCAGATATCCGGAGATATCCTAGCTATCCGCGCTCTGATGGCGTCACCAGCTCGGATAGTGCATGTCTGACGTCACCTCGAGTCCTCACAAGTGAATCAGAGGGCTCCCAGCCCTCTGACTGCAGCCAATCAGAGGGGGAGCCTGGCCAAGCCCCATCTATAAATGGCAGACGCCATCTTGCCTCACTTGTCCTGCTTGTGACTTACTGACAAACTGTGCTGCTGAGACTGCTCCAGTGCATTTTCTCTGTGCAAGTGCATTTATATTCTAAACCAAGCGTTTTTACACTCCAACAGTTGATATTCAACTGTACTGCTTTGTATTGTAGAGTGACCATATTTTTGTGGGTCCAACCTGGGAGGGGTGCAGGGGGGGGGCAGCGCACCGCAGCAAAAAGTGGGGAGGACGGAGCGTGCAGCGACGAAGACTGGGGGAGGGGGCTGCAGCGCGCCACGGTGAAAAATGGGCATGGCCATGACATTGTATGGGTGGAGCTAACATAATGATGCAACAGCGAGGCATAAAGCAGTGTTTACGCCATGATGTGGACAAACAAGACTTTGCATCATGGGTGTGCAGAAACTGTGTGATGCTAATAGTATACCGTAACCACAAAGCACCAAACCATCTATGACCATTAAATAATAAATGCAGTAAGTTACCCCGGACACCAGAAAACAAACGCAATAGGCAACATGTCAGCACAAAATAACCAATGCGGGCAACATGTCAGTATAAAATAAATGCAATGCGGGCAAACATTTCAGTATAAAATAAATGCAATGCGGGCAAATGTCACCAGAAAAACGCAATGCGGGCAAAATTCACCTGGAAAAGAAAAGCATTTACTCACCTGGCAGAACTCTCCGGCCTCTGGCGCACTGCTCCTGGGACCACATTCCTCCTGCTCGTCTCCCGCGCTGACAGGCAGGGCTACAGCAAGATGGCGCCCGAAGCCCTGTACTGGAGACACAAATAGTCTCCAGTACAGGACTCCGGCAGCCATCTTGCCATATACCCTGCTCGCCTGCCAGTGTTGGAACAGACACCGGAAGGAGGCTGGAGCGGGGCTGCGGGCAATGAAATGGCACGGCGTCTATAGACACCACTGCCAGTTCAGGAGAGAGTGGCCAGAGTCCCGAGGCCGGGACGTTCCGGTGCTGAAAGCGGGACGGTTCCTGGGACCTCATGCTGCCTGGGACAGCGGACCCCGAATCCGGGACGTCTGGTCACTCTAATTGTAGGTAGGTTGTATTTTAGGCAGTTTCGTTTGTGTGATTAGGGACTAGGGAGGGAGACTGTCACTGGTGCTGCAGTAGCTAGGCCCTGTGCCTAGGCAAGGCAGCCTGCCCTGCTCTGTGCTCTAGTCTCTAGTTACCTGTGCTCTCACCTGTCCTACTCTACTGTACTACTGTGTTAGATTTGTACTATTTTGTAGTTAGCAAGGCCCAGCTTTACTGCTATACCTGTCCTGTATCTGCTCTCTGTAATCTAGTCACACCTGTTCTATTATTTAGCTAGATTCTTCTGTTTAGTTAGTAGTACTGTACTCGTCTGTGTATAGGTACCATCCGTCACCACGTCAGCTAGGGTCTTTGTGTGCGCAGTGAACGTCTGCGCTGTCCACACCCTCTCGTTAGTGCTACACCCATCCTATTGTTTCTATTACTTCTATTGTGTATTTGCTGACTTGTACTGTAGTCTGTGTATAGGGACACCGTCAGTCAGTGTCAGCTAGGGTCTGTGTGCGCACTCTCATTAGCGCTACACCAATCTCTGCTGTAGAGTACACCTGTCCATCAGCTCACACACCCACCAGTCCCACCCCATTAAAGTACCCCACTTGTCCCACCCGCCTTTACATACATAAAGTTTTTCTTTTTTCATTTGTATAATAAAAATATACAATGTCTGGCACTGGCAGCTGCAGTTTGGGCAGGGGCAGCAAGGGCATCGCCAAGAGAGGTTGTGGCAGCCACACACCATGCGCAGTTCTGCATCTGCACCAGTGGCTATTCTGGCCTTGGCCGCCCAACAGCTGGGAGTCACACTGCAGAGACACAGCAGCAGCGTGTGGCGCAGATGTTACTCCCACCGCCAGGTCGTAGCCGTCCTATTGAGGAGAAGGACGCAGACTCTGTGGTGGAACTGATGGTGGATGAGCAGGCCACCATTAGCTCTGGAACAGAGTCCTCCACCCCCGCCACCACTCCTGTTCGCAAGAGCAGCAGCAGCCGCCCAGCACTGCCTGGGAAGAGGAAGAGGAGTGCAGTTCTCCAGCCCAGCGGGCAATACCAGCACCCTGTCACTCAGCAGCGCCTTCATGTTATCCCCAAGCACAGCGGGGCTATGGAATGCTGTTGCGGCAGAATTGGCGGAGGAAGGAATGCTCATGGGCACTTTGGGGGATGATGCTTTGGACAGTCACAGCGGTGACTGTCCATCCGCCCATGCATGCAGAAGGGGAGTTTGTGGGATCCCAGCAGGACATGTTTGTGGAGGGGGAGGATGATGACAGGGTGAAGGACAGAGACTGGGTGCTAGGTCCTGGGGGTGGGGATGTCGTCAGCTACGAGGAGGAGGATGCGTCTGTGGGCCTTGCTAGAAGGATCAGCATTGCAGGCATGGGAAGGATTACAAGTGGGCGTGGTATGCAGGCCACACAGCGTGCTGATCCGGAGACGAGTTCTGCCAGTGCCACCACAAGCCGCACCAAGAACCACCCTCCCAACCACCACATAGAGACCACAAATTCACCTCCCCAATATGGAATTTTTCACCCTGCCATATGTGGAGTGCAAGTATGCCACCTGCAACCAGTGCCGCAAGCAGCTCAGCAGAGGGAAGGAGCCCTCTGCGTTTGGCACCACCTCTCTGGCCAACCATCTTGCAGGGAAACCCTTTCATGAGCATGAGTTCATGAAGCTGGCAGTGGCAGACCCGCCACCACTGCGAAGCCGTCGGCAGCAGCCACCTGCCCTCCTCCACCTCCTCCAGCAGCACCAGCAGGAGTGCGTCAGCAACGCACTGCTCCTCCTGCCGCCAACACTAAGGCCTGTTCTGGCAGCCAGTCCTCAGTGGCCTCCTCTGCTCCCTCCACTGATTCCCGTGCCAGCAAAAGGCGTCGTCAGACCCTGCTCAGCGACACCTTCAAGGGGGTGGTCAGGGTTTTGCCTCCCAGCAGCCGTCGCGTGCGGCAGCTGAACAGCTTGCTGGCACGGGCGATGTGCTCCCAACTCCTGCCTTATTACCTTGTGCAGGAGGGAAGCGACATGCGTGCGCTCCTGATGTGTGCAGCCCCCGATTGGCCAATCCCCAGACGACATTTTTTCGCGCGCACGGCCATCCCTGCACTTCACCGCTCTGTGATGGCCAATGTCGGGAGAGGGCTGGAGCACGCGGTGGGTCAACGGGTCCACGTCACCATGGACTCGTGGAGCAGCCGGTTTGGGGCAGGCCGCTATCTGTCCTTCACCGCGCATTGGGTCAGCTTGGTGGAAGGGGGTGAGGAGGGGGGAGCAGCATCGGGCACTGTCAGAGCAGCAGCAACAATGCAGTGGGTGGTGCCACCATGCAGGGTCAGCGAAATTGCAGCAGGTTCCTCTGATCCGCTTCCATCCTCCGGCACACCAGCCCAAACCCCCCGCCTCAGCAGCAGCGTGAAGCCCCGCCACTGCCAAGCGCTGCTGGAATTGGTCAGCCTGGGGAAGACCAAACTGACGGCGAACCATGTCCTGGCCAAACTCCGAGAGCAGGAGAGGAATTGGCTGACCCCCAGAGGCCTCAGAGTCGGTGAGGTGGTGTCCGACAATGGGGTAAAACTGGTTGCTGCCATCAACAAGGGAGACCTGACCCACATCCCCTGCCTGGTGCACGTCCTGAACCTGGTAATCCAAAAGTTCCTGCGGACCTACCAGGGGATGGACCGACTCCTTGAGGCGGCAAGGAAGGTTGTGCGTCATTTCCGGCACTCGCCTGCAGCCGTAGCGAGCCTGGAATAGGTGCAGAAGGAGCTGCACCTGCCACAGCACCGGCTCATGATCAATGTTCCAACTCGCTGGAACTCCACCCTGGTGATGTTGGAGCGTCTGGTTGAACAGAGGCAGGCTGTCAGTCAGTACGTTGCTCAAGCAACAGTTGCCTCCATCACTGCAACTGGGCGTGCCGCCACCAACCTCCCATCCACCATCTCCACGGAGGACTGGGGACACATGCAGCAAGTGTGCTCAGTCCTGGCACCCTTCCTGCAGGCCACCAACATGGTAAGCAGGGACCATGCAATGGTGTGCGAGTGGGTCCCCTTGGTGTGTGCTGGACAGGGCCCTGTATGCACTGCTGGAAGAGGGAGCAGCAGCCTTGGACCAGCAGGAGCTGCAGGAAGCTTCACAGGCCACCTCTGAGGAGGAGGGCTTGGATTTGGTGGAGGTCCCTGACCTTGCTGCTGATGAGGGGGAGCAGCAGAGTGCAGCTGGAGTGGTGCAGGGGTGTAGAGAGGATGAGGTGGAGGTGGCAGAGGAAGAGGACAGCACTGTCGGCTCTGGGGCTGCCGATGATGTGCCAACAGACGTGGCCAGACTCTTCCCAATGGCAGCTCACATGCTGAGGTGCCTGCGCAAGGACCCAAGGGTGATCCAGATGAAGCATAGGGAGGACATCTGGATCTGCATGATGCTGGACCCACGTCTGAAGGGGAAGCTCAGCCAGTTCCTGCCTGCAGGAGGAGACTGTGCGCAACAAATGAGGGATTTGTAGCTGTCCCTTGTTGAGCGCTTGGAGGAAGCCTTCCCTCAGACATCCACTCCCACTGTCCAGCCAGCACAGAGGCAGCAGCAGGTGCCTGCATCCACCAGCAGCAAGCGCACGCGCACCACAGACCTGCTGTCTCTGACCCAAGAGCTCTACATGAGTGTAGAGCTGACAAGGACTAGAGAGGAGGTGCCTGCAGCAGCATCCTTCTCCAGTCACAGGCAGCGCTTGACCCGCATGGTGGCTGACTACATGGGGTCCTTCAGCGGGCTTGACAACATGGCCCCTGTTGATCCCATGGAGTATTGGGTCAAGCACCTACCGATCTGGAGCGAGCTTGCGTAGTACGCCCTGGAAGTGCTCTCCTGCCCCCCTTCCAGCATACTGTCAGAGCGTTGCTTCAGTGCAGCCGGTGAAGTCGTCACTGAGAAGCGATTTTGTCTGTCTCACAAGTCTGTGGACAGACTGACGTTTCTCAAAATGAACCAGGCTTGGGTGGAAGGCGAATTACTGTCGGCAAGAGGAAGACATGAAGTGCGCACACACATTACACCTGCTGCTGCTGTATTTCTTCCTGCTGTCTGTGTCTCCACTGCCAGGGAACACATTACAAGGTGCTGCTGCCCATGCGCCACCAGCTATTACGCTCAAAAATAGCTGCCTGCCCTGCATTATTTATTTTGGGGGGAAAAAAAATTATTTTAGGTGTCCGGGTTGAAAACTGTGCTGTCCCAATTGTGTATTGGACACAATGTGGGCTTCACGACCGCTGTCTGGAACCTCATGCTGTGTATTTACGGCCCTGGAACCACCGCTAGGAACCAGGGCCTATTATGTCTCGCTGCCTGCCCTCCTGCCTGCTGCCAGTCTGCCACACACTCAACCTCCTCACGCTGCCTGCTGCTGTATTTCCTCCTGCTGTCTGTGTCTCCACTGCCAGGGAACACATTACAAGGTGCTGCTGCCCATGCGCCACCAGCTATTACGCTCAAAAATAGCTGCATCCATTTGAAAAAAAAAAAATTGTAATTAATTTAGAGGTGTCCGGGTTGAAAACTGTGCTGTCCCAATTGTGTATTGGACACAATGTGGGCTTCACAAACGCTGTCTGGAACCTCATGCTGTTTATTTACGGCCCTGGAACCACCGCTAGGAACCAGGGCCTATTATGTCAGTCACATCACAGATCACACTGCCTGACACACACTACTCCTCCTCCTGTAGCTGCATTGAGCTTCTGCTGTCTGTGTGCTGCTACCACTGCCAGGGAAAACAGAAAAAAAACTATTTTCTGCTGCCACCTGCCCACCCACTCTCCTACCGGCAGCTATTACCACACTACAATAGCTGCAAGCCTGCAACTACTTCCTCCTCCTGCTGATGTCTGTGTTTTACCACCGCCAGGGTACACAGAAAAAGGAGCTGTGGCTTGCAATGTGCCACTACCTATTATGCCATCAACACAAATATAACTATGGTGTTATTACAATAACATATTTCCACAAATGAAGTAAAAAAAAATATAGAAGAAGAAGATATAGTGACGTCAGATATCCGAGGTCGAATCGGATATTCGATTAACTCGAATATTGAACTTCGAGTGAATTCGGATAGTTTACTATCCGAATTCGACCAAACTCGAATAGGATAATGAGGTATCCGAGCAACACTGGTGGCAGGTTTTGGACTAATCTCTTCATGGGGATTCTCAGTAATTAATTCTGGGGAAAGTATCTATACAAAGATGCCAGCATGCACAGTATTTTGGTAGCTGGGCAGTGCCCAGGAAGTGCTTTTTAAAATTTAAAGAAAAAAATGTGCCCCCCCCCCCCTCCCCTACACTTTAACGACCCTACACTTTCCACAAAATCTTTCTAATGGCCCATACTCAGGGGCTACAATTGTCGCCCGTGAGTATGGGCCGTCGCACGAGCGCGCACCCTGAACTGTCGCCCGCCGCTGATGTCGCCAGGCGATTGAAAGTTTCAATCGCCTGGCGACAGTCGCCGCCGCACTTTCGCCGCAACTGTCACTTGTCCGCGTGAGTACGTGGACTAGCGACAGCAACCTCCATTCACAATGCAGAGTTTCCGGCGGGGGGAGGAGGAACGTCGGCGACAGCTTCTGTCGCGCCGCTGGTCCCTCTTCCGCGTGTGTACGCGGAGGGACCTGGCGAGGAGCTGTCGCCGGCCTGTCGCCCACACGCTCACGTGTGCTGGCGACAGGCAACTTTTGCTGCCCGTGAGTATGGGCCATAAGGGCTCAAACCCACTAAGCGGCCTTTTCTAAGCACTGGTGACTTGAAAAAAGCTCTTGCTAATGCAATGCTATGGGGGATGTTTATAAAATCACATCGCTCCAGTGGGATCACACCTATAGTATTACATTAGCAAGAGCTTTTCACATCACAAAGCGCTAGTGGGCTCCAAGCCTCAGACTGTTAGAAAATGGTCCAGGCTTTGGAGTACCTTTTGAAATTAATTTCAACCTGCAGATCATCACACAACTGATAGGATCTCCCATCAGATAACCAGATGTCACCTTACAAGGTGACCCCATTTATGAAGTGGTCAGTAGCATCAGATCAGAATAAAGGCACATGACGCCGCATTGAAAACATACACTTAACGCTATTTAACAATAGTACTTCATAATGGCGCACAGAGAAATGAAAAGGCACATAGTGCCATTTATCAATAGCGCCATACAGATGTTGTGCACAGTGATGTTGTTAACCAGTTCCAGATTTCTGCTGTGTATATATACGCCCGTTTACCACTAGCAGATCAGGGACGTATATATACGCACTGTATACTTATAGCTGCCAATCGCAATTCCAGTGCAGTTTCTGCAGTTTTCCCATTTGCCTGTGATCAGGCCATGAGAATCAACTCATTCTCGGCCCCAATCACTGTGCCGTTAGGAATGGGAGAAAGAATCTATCATTCATAACCCTAAGGAAACGGTTACAGTTTTGTTCGTATCTGCCATAAACAGCAGACAATGAACTAAATGTAGTGCCATCTTGTGGCCAAAAAGTAAAATACAACCAAATACACCCCAGTGTAACAGAAGACGCTCTTACATTTAAGCATGTATTAAATATTTACTATTTAACCCCCTTCCACCCCTAACCCATAGTTGGCAAAATAAAACTTGTAAAAAAAAATCCTTCATAGTTACCTTAGGGACTTTTTAAATATGTATGTTATGTAGGTATATATGTTTTTGTAAATAAAAGCTTATAATTTTTATAGTATAAAAAAAAACTAAACTGAAAATATAGAAATGACTGGGCTCCATAGCAACCCCCCCCCACCCCCCCTCCAACGACCTTCCAACGCACCTCTCGGACCTCCCACCCAAACATCCCTCCAGAACCCTACACCCCAACATTCCCACACCCCTCCAAGTTGCCAGAAAAGAATCATTATGTGAGCAGCATTTACCAGAAAATAAACCTGTAAAAAAATAAAATAAATAAAAAATAAATAAAATAATTCACTCACCTGGCCAGCCTCTGACGCGCAGCTCCCCGATGATCCTCCTGCAGCCAGTGTAAACCTCACTGACAGGCCCCCATTTCTCTTCCCCCCCCCTCCCCCCCCAACAGCAGCCAGCACCTCTCCCCATTCACACACACACACACACACACACACACACACACACACACACACACACACACACACACACACACACACACACACACACACACACACACACACACACACACACACACACACACACACACACACACACACACACACACACACACACACACACACACACGCCTTCCATTTGCAGCAACATATGACGAGAGCTGCTGTACATGGATATTAAAGGATAACCGAAGTGACATGTGGCATGATGAGATAGACGTGTATGTACAGTGCCAAGCACACTAATAACTATGCTGTGTTCCTTTTTTCTTTTTCTGCCTGAGAGTTAAATATCAGGTATGTTACGTGGCTGACTCAATCCTGACTCAGTGTGACCCTCACTGATGAATTCCCCTTTTATCTCTTTCTTGCCCTCAGAAGCCATTTTCTGCTTGGAAAGTGTTTTATAGTTGAAATTATCAGTGAGGGTCACACTGTAGTCACTTCCTCTCAGGACTGAGTCAGCCACTTGCATACCTGATATTTAACTCTTTCAGGCAGAGAGAAAAAAAGGAACACAGCATAGTTATTTGTGTACTAGGCACTGTACATACCCATGTCACTTCGGGTATCCTTTAAGCCAGTCAAGAAGCGTCAGCACCCACACTAAAGTAATTTAGCTCTCAGGGCCGGGATCCACTAGAAGCAGTTTAGCAGCACTTGCCGATCATCAAAGCGCTACACCAGTGGATCCCTAGGGGTTGGTGCCACTAGCAAAGTTGTGATTGCAGAACACCTGAGCAATCCGAGAGTGATCGCATAGTTTTTTTTTTTTGGGGGGGGGGGGATCATAGTGTTTTGTACCCAGTATAACAAGTTTACTCTTTACTGAAGAAACCGTGCAGATATATCATAAACAACCATCAGGTAATGCAGCTTACTTACAACAGAGGAACGCAGAATGAATACAGGAAATAACAATGCCATTCAGATCACTATTGCATTTTACACACAGGGACATCTTGTGGTTGTTTTACTATACTGCAGTTTAAGGTAATTATGTTGTTCAATCTCTAACATTTGTGAACTCAGTTTAGTGCAGGAAACCGATCCTAATATTAAAAATAAGATCTGCTTCAACTTGTTAAAAAAAATGGATATGTTTGCCACGCTGCGGTAAACAGAGCGCAGAGTACGAACTCGATGCATTTTTCCAGAACGGCCGGGATGATGTAAAGCCTATGAGAATGGACAGTGTCTATTCTCACTAGCCTGGCTGCCACGCCCGCTTCACCCACCGCCGTGACATTAATACTCATATTTTTCCCCGGGTTCTGATGCTGCCGACTCCTCCGCACAGACCTGATACACAGATTGGGGCCAGGCAGAAGCATGGGGATTCCCATAGGGTTGCAAAAGAAAAGACCAATTGGAATCCTCAGCAACAGGATTCTCATTGGTTCATTGTGGACCAATGAAAACTCTCCCTGTTGCTAGGGATAATTGTCTCCCATCCCTATAGAGAACCCCATGCCCCTACTGGCCTCCAGGCCGAACACTGCTATTCCAGCGCAGGAGATTTGGGTGCAGCCAGCGCCACCATAGCCCGTATTAGGAATTACGGTTATAGCAGCGCCAAGTGAGTAACTTCGGCGCAGTCAGAAGACGGAGCTGAAGTTACATTTTAAACACTGTAATACGGCCTTTAGCAATAGCTGGAAGCCGAATTATTTCATTCCCCCACTATCCACGTGGACCTGGAGGGGGAATAGCATTTAACGCCGGGAACTTGTGCAGAAGCAGGATAAGCCATATACCGGCTGTATCCTGCGCCCAAGTCTCCTGGCAGAGATTTCTCTTGTATGCCTCCAGGCTGTATACCGAGGGACAGAGTGGTGGCAGGACATGTGAGTGGCGATCCTTATCAAAGCGGATGGGCGTATGGATGGACAGATGCAGAGTGGACAGAGTAGATTGCTGCGATCGGATGCAAAAATGGATGGAACACATGCACACTAGCCCATCTGGCATCTGCTTTAGGCCTTTTTTCCATTGGCAGTTGAACTGTGTGCTCAGCAAGCAGTTACCAGGCAGCAATGAGCAGTTACCAGGCAGCAGTGTGCAGTTACCAGGCAGCAGTGTGCAGTTACCAGACAGCAGCAAGCAGTTGTGAGAGTTTGAGAGGCATTTCACTGCCTATCAACTGCCCGTGGAAAAGAGGCCTAAAGGGATCTTAGCAGCCCCTGATTTCAAATAGCTGAAAGGAGTGTGGCAGAGGTGTCTAGGCAGTGGGCACCTTGTAGGAAAAAGGCACAGGAGACAAAAACGGGAGCCCAATAGTGTAATATGTCAAAAGTAGGTGAAATAAGAAAAATACTACTCGCAAAGGAGGGTTGCAAGGGGCAACCGACCACAGGAAGCAGGTGGAGACAACTAACCAGACTCCACTCGGGGTGGTCCTAACCAGGACCTGGATGCGGTCGCTCTCTTGGAGAAAAGGGCAAAAGACGGTCACCGTGGTGAGACCACGAATGGTCTGTCGCCACCTCTCAAACAAAATGTGTATGGGGGTAAACTAAGCACAGTAGGTTAAGAGGTGCCCTGGTAGAACAAAAGCATCTAAAAACAGCTTAAAATCGGGAAGAAAACGAGGTGTCTTACCTCAATGACGAAATCTTTGTAATTTTACAAAATATTTTTATTTAGCACAGGCAACATGTTTTGCGGGTCCATGCCCGCTTCCTCAGGCCAATAACAGTGCCAAATGAATAAATCTATTCAGCATAGGGAGGCTCCCTATGGTGAATAGATTTATTCATTTGTAAAATTACAAAGATTTCGTCATTGAGGTAAGACACCTCATTTTCTTCCTGATTTTAAGGCTGTTTTAGATGCTTTTATTCTACCAGGGCGCCTCTTAACCTACTGTAAATAGCTGAAAGGGCTGCCATGTTTGAGACCTAACCCCCCCTTGCTTCCTTCTCACTGCCATTATCTAGGGTTGGAGAAAAGTTCATCAAGTGTGACTTATCTGTTTGAAGCACAGTGCAAGCCCTCTTCCCCCTCCTTAATGCTGAATGGGTTTGTTTGAACTTAGCTTCTGGACAATTAAGCCTAATTAGAAGAGTCCTTATCTGCCTTTCATTTTCTGCTGCTTTTGGATGGACAGAGGAAGAAGAAGAAAACTGTCTGTAATTAATCCTGTGATGTAAAAAGATGAGGTAAAATGAAAGGGGTTTTTTTTAATTATTATTAATGAGCCATATTTTAGCATGCATTTTTAATGTGCTATTGAGATGCCATGGGAGTTAAAAATGATGCTCGGGTTCCCTTTAAGCGTGAACCGGCCTAAGGCAGCAATAAAGATGGATTTGATCAGTTGTCATCATCATCATATTTGGGCTCAAAGTGAACAATCTCCTCGTGTTCCGTCTTCCCCACCTGGAATGCCGTCAGGCTCATTTCCTCGTTGTAGCACGGGAGGTTGTCGTAGATCCGCAGATGCAGGTACTGGTCGCCTCCTACATGGACCTGAGGGGAGGAGCATCAGAAGATCTGTCATCAGCCATTGTAGAAATTGTATATTGTATAGAAATTGTATATTGTATACTTAAACCACTTCACCCCCAAAGCGTTTTTTACCCTAACGGACAAGAGAGATTTTCACCTTTCAGTGCTTATCCCTTTCATTTGGCAATGGCTTAAGCCAGGGGTGACCATTGATTATTATTTCTCTAATTTCATCCCCTATAGTTTTAATATAAACACTGCTACTGTAGATAAAACCCACACATTTTATCTGCCTATTTGTTCTGGTTATCACAAGATATTAATTATGTCCCTAGTACAAAGTATGGTGACAATATATTATTTGGAAAAAAAGGTGTATTTTTTCTATGGTGTTTTTTCCCCCCACTAAGCTCATGTGCATGCGTGCGGAAACGCACATGCACACACGGGAGCGCGCACACGCACGCGCACAGCGGCAGCAGCACTGTCTGACTTATAAAAACGTCCTGGAGCCGTTAAGAAGCTCTAGCAGGACGTTTTTATAAGTATGCTTGTCATTAAGTGATTAAATGACCACATTTTTTACACTATCACACTCACATGCCAATCTGAGGGGCAGTCTTTCAGCCTGTGTCTCACAACTGTTGTGTGCGATGCTGTCTGCACATCACATCACACTGCAGAAAGGAGGCTTCAAATGACGCAGTGCAGTGACAGGGTCATATGCATAGGCCCGCCCTCCGCTAGTGACGTAATCCCTGCATCGTGCACACCGTCCGCGTCACCCATTGAATTACATAGGCATGGGTCATGCGCTAACGCGCTTCTGAACTTTGAAATGGGATTGTGGTGATTTTGATACTCCCGCCGTTTGATACTTCCAACTCCATAGACTTGCATGTCCCTTGCGGTGGGGAAGAGTACCGCGGGGAGACGCACTTCGGCCAGTGTGCAAGGGGCCCTCAAACAATCAAATATTGCAGTTGCATTTGGTTCCATCTATAAACTCCATAAATTTACACCAAATTAACATATAATTAGCATCAACTTGGAATTTTTGACCATTCCAACCAATAATTCTGATCAGATCATTCTTGGATCAGGAGCAAGTATAGGCTTGTGTTTTCCCTTTTTCAACCCATCTACATCCAACTTATACCAGGCTACCTATACTGGGGGTACCTATACCTGGCTACCAATACTGAGGGCACCTATACCAGGCTACCTATACTGGGGGTACCTATACCAGGCTACCTATACTGGGGGCACCTATACCAAGCTACCTATACTGGGGGTACCTATACCTGGCTACCAATACTGAGGGCACCTATACCAGGCTACCTATACTGGGGGTACCTATACCAGGCTACCTATACTGGGGGCACCTATACCAAGCTACCTATACTGAGGGTACCTATACCTGGCTACCAATACTGGGGGCACCTATACCAAGCTAACTATACTGAGGGCACCTATACCAGGCTACCTATACTGGGGGCACCTATACCTGGCTACCTATACTGGGGGTACCTATACGTGGCTACCAATACTGGGGGCACCTATACCAAGCTAACTAAACTGAGGGCACCTATACCAGGCTACCTATACTGGGGGCACCTATACCAGGCTACATATACTGGGGGCACCTATACCAAGCTAACTATACTGAGGGCACCTATACCAGGCTACCTATACTGGGGGCACCTATACCAAGCTAACTAAACTGAGGGCACCTATACCAGGCTACCTATACTGGGGACACCTATACCAGGCTACCTATACTGAGGGCACCTATACCAGGCTACCTATACTGAGGGCACCTATACCAGGCTACCGATACTGGGGGCACCTATACCAAGCTAACTATACTGAGGGCACCTATACCAGGCTACCTATACTGGGGGCACCTATACCAAGCTAACTAAACTGAGGGCACCTATACCAGTCTACCTATACTAGGGGCACCTATACCAGGCTACCTATACTGAGGGCACCTATACCAGGCTACCTATACCTGGGGCACCTATACCTGGCTACCTATACTGGGGGCACCTATACCTGGCTACCTATACTGGGGGTACCTATACCTGGCTACCAATACTGGGGGCCCTTATACCAAGCTAACTAAACCGAGGGCACCTATACCAGGCTACCTATACTGGGGGCACCTATACCAGGCTACCTATACTGGGGGCACCTATACCAAGCTAACTAAACTGAGGGCACCTATACCAGGCTACCTATACTGGGGGTACCTATACCTGGCTACCAATACTGGGGGCACCTATACCAAGCTAACTATACTGAGGGCACCTATACCAGGCTACCTATACT
Organism: Hyperolius riggenbachi; assembly: GCF_040937935.1. NCBI lineage: Eukaryota > Metazoa > Chordata > Amphibia > Anura > Hyperoliidae > Hyperolius > Hyperolius riggenbachi. The sequence continues at coordinate 560,020,208 of NC_090647.1, forward strand.
GGGGGCACCTATACCTGGCTACCTATACTGGGGGTACCTATACCTGGCTACCAATACTGGGGGCACCTATACCAAGCTAACTAAACTGAGGGCACCTATACCAGGCTACCTATACTGGGGGCACCTATACCAGGCTACCTATACTGGGGGCACCTATACCAAGCTAACTATACTGAGGGCACCTATACCAGGCTACCTATACTGGGGGCACCTATACCAAGCTAACTAAACTGAGGGCACCTATACCAGGCTACCTATACTGGGGGCACCTATACCAGGCTACCTATACTGAGGGCACCTATACCAGTCTACCTATACTGAGGGCACCTATAACAGGCTACCTATACCTGGGGCACCTATACCTGGCTACCTATACTGGGGGCACCTATACCTGGCTACCTATACTGGGGGTACCTATACCTGGCTACCAATACTGGGGGCCCTTATACCAAGCTAACTAAACCGAGGGCACCTATACCAGGCTACCTATACTGGGGGCACCTATACCAGGCTACCTATACTGGGGGCACCTATACCAAGCTAACTAAACTGAGGGCACCTATACCAGGCTACCTATACTGGGGGTACCTATACCTGGCTACCAATACTGGGGGCACCTATACCAAGCTAACTATACTGAGGGCACCTATACCAGGCTACCTATACTGGGGGCACCTATACCTGGCTACCTATACTGGGGGTACCTATACCTGGCTACCAATACTGGGGGCACCTATACCAAGCTAACTAAACTGAGGGCACCTATACCAGGCTACCTATACTGGGGGCACCTATACCAGGCTACCTATACTGGGGGCACCTATACCAAGCTAACTATACTGAGGGCACCTATACCAGGCTACCTATACTGGGGGCACCTATACCAAGCTAACTAAACTGAGGGCACCTATACCAGGCTACCTATACTGGGGGCACCTATACCAGGCTACCTATACTGAGGGCACCTATACCAGGCTACCTATACTGAGGGCACCTATACCAGGCTACCTATACTGGGGGCACCTATACCAAGCTAACTATACTGAGGGCACCTATACCAGGCTACCTATACTGGGGGCACCTATACCAAGCTAACTAAACTGAGGGCACCTATACCAGGCTACCTATACTGGGGGCACCTATACCAGGCTACCTATACTGAGGGCACCTATACCAGGCTACCTATACTGAGGGCACCTATACCAGGCTACCTATACCTGGGGCACCTATACCTGGCTACCTATACTGGGGGCACCTATACCTGGCTACCTATACTGGGGGTACCTATACCTGGCTACCAATACTGGGGGCACCTATACCAAGCTAACTAAACTGGGGGCACCTATACCAGGCTACCTATACTGGGGGCACCTATACCAGGCTACCTATACTGGGGGCACCTATACCAAGCTAACTAAACTGAGGGCACCTATAGCAGGCTACATATACTGGGGGCACCTATACCAGGCTACCTATACTGGAGGCACCTCTACCAGGCTACCTATACTGGGGGCACCTATACCAGGCTACCTATACTGGGGGCACCTATACCAAGCTAACTAAACTGAGGGCACCTATAGCAGGCTACCTATACTGGGGGCACCTATACCAGGCTACCTATACTGGGGGCACCTATACCAAGCTAACTAAACTGAGGGCACCTATACCAGGCTACCTATACTGGGGGCACCTATACCAGGCTACCTATACTAGGGGCACCTATACCAAGCTACCTATACTGGGGGCACCTATACCAAGCTAACTAAACTGAGGGCACCTATACCAGGCTACCTATACTGGGGGCACCTATACCAAGCTAACTATACTGAGGGCACCTATACCAGGCTACCTATACTGGGGGCACCTATACCAAGCTAACTAAACTGAGGGCACCTATACCAGGCTACCTATACTGGGGGCACATATACCAGGCTACCTGTACTGGGGGCACCTATACCAAGCTAACTATACTGAGGGCACCTATACCTGGCTACCTATACTGGGGGCACCTATACCAGGCTTTCTATACTGGGGGCACCTATACCAAGCTAACTAAACTGAGGGCACCTATACCAGGCTACCTATACTGGGGGCACCTATACCAGGCTGTCTATACTGGGGGCACCTATACCAAGCTAACTAAACTGAGGGCACCTATACCAGGCTACCTATACTGAGGGCACCTATAGCAGGCTACCTATACTGGGGGCACCTATATCAAGCTAACTATACTGAGAGCACCTATACCAGGCTACCTATACTGGGGGCACCTATACCAGGCTACCTATACTGGGGGCACCTATAGCAGGGTACCTATATTGGGAGCAACTATATCAGGCTGCCTATACTGGGGGCACCTATACCAGGCTACCTATATTGGGGGCACCTATACCAGGCTGCCTATACTGGGGGCACCTATAGCAGGGTACCTATATTGGGAGCAACTATATCAGGCTGCCTATACTGGGGGCACCTATACCAGGCTACCTATATTGGGGGCACCTATACCAGGCTGCCTATACTGGGGGCACCTATAGCAGGGTACCTATATTGGGAGCAACTATATCAGGCTGCCTATACTGGGGGCACCTATACCTGGCTACCTATACTGGGGGCACCTATACCTGGCTACCTATACTGGGGGTACCTATACCTGGCTACCAATACTGGGGGCACCTATACCAAGCTAACTAAACTGGGGGCACCTATACCAGGCTACCTATACTGGGGGCACCTATACCAGGCTACCTATACTGGGGGAACCTATACCAAGCTAACTAAACTGAGGGCACCTATAGCAGGCTACCTATACTGGGGGCACCTATACCAGGCTACCTATACTGGAGGCACCTCTACCAGGCTACCTATACTGGGGGCACCTATACCAGGCTACCTATACTGGGGGCACCTATACCAAGCTAACTAAACTGAGGGCACCTATAGCAGGCTACCTATACTGGGGGCACCTATACCAGGCTACCTATACTGGGGGCACCTATACCACGCTAACTAAACTAAGGGCACCTATACCAGGCTACCTATACTGGGGGCACCTATACCAGGCTACCTATACTGGGGGCACCTATACCAAGCTACCTATACTGGGGGCACCTATACCAAGCTAACTAAACTGAGGGCACCTATACCAGGCTACCTATACTGGGGGCACCTATACCAAGCTAACTATACTGAGGGCACCTATACCAGGCTACCTATACTGGGGGCACCTATACCAAGCTAACTAAACTGAGGGCACCTATACCAGGCTACCTATACTGGGGGCACATATACCAGGCTACCTGTACTGGGGGCACCTATACCAAGCTAACTATACTGAGGGCACCTATACCTGGCTACCTATACTGGGGGCACCTATACCAGGCTATCTATACTGGGGGCACCTATACCAAGCTAACTAAACTGAGGGCACCTATACCAGGCTACCTATACTGGGGGCACCTATACCAGGCTGTCTATACTGGGGGCACCTATACCAAGCTAACTAAACTGAGGGCACCTATACCAGGCTACCTATACTGAGGGCACCTATAGCAGGCTACCTATACTGGGGGCACCTATATCAAGCTAACTATACTGAGAGCACCTATACCAGGCTACCTATACTGGGGGCACCTATACCAGGCTACCTATACTGGGGGCACCTATAGCAGGGTACCTATATTGGGAGCAACTATATCAGGCTGCCTATACTGGGGGCACCTATACCAGGCTACCTATATTGGGGGCACCTATACCAGGCTGCCTATACTGGGGGCACCTATAGCAGGGTACCTATATTGGGAGCAACTATATCAGGCTGCCTATACTGGGGGCACCTATACCAGGCTACCTATATTGGGGGCACCTATACCAGGCTGCCTATACTGGGGGCACCTATAGCAGGGTACCTATATTGGGAGCAACTATATTAGGCTGCCTATACTGGGGGCACCTATCCCTGGCTACCTATACTGGCAATTCAAGGTCGGCTGGCACACCAGTTGTTTTGGGCCGCGGAGGGTCCCCTTCATCAGATAAAGTGCAGACATACATGTCACAGACAGACAGGTCTGCACTTTATCTGATCAAGGGGACCCTCCGCAGCCCCAAAACAATTGTCATGTTGTGCATACAATAAAACTGCTTGGAACTTTGAACTGGTGTGCCAGCTGACCTTGAATTGCTTGTATTGGACTGATGCCACTTCTGCATCAAGGCTGAGCACCCTACTACCCACGGCAAGGTGTGCCTATCCAAAACCTGATATTGCATTGGCTACCTATACTGGGGGCACCTTTACCAGGCTACCTATACTTGGGGCACCTTCACCAGGCTACCTATACTGGGGGCACCTATACCAGGCTACCTATACTGGGGGCACCTATGTCAGGCTGTCTATACTGAGGGCACCTATCCCTGACTACCTATACTGGGGGCACCTATAGCAGGCTACCTATACTGAAGTCACCTATACTAAGCTAACTATATTGAGGGAACCTATACTGGGGGCACCTATAGTAGGCTGCCTCTATACTGGGAGCACCTACACCAGGCTACTTATATTGGGGGCACCTACATCGGAACACATGGATTGCAGCGCAGGAGATTTGGGCACAGCCGGCGCTACTATAGACACCAAACTATCGCAACTACTTGCTACTGCCTGGTAACCACTCACTGCTGCCTGGCAACTGCTTGCTGAGCATACAGTTCAACTGTCCATAGTAAAAAGGCAAAGGGCCTCTTTTCCACAGACGTCTGAACTGCTCGTTTGTCTAGAAGTTTAGGCCTCTTTTCAAAGAGCAGTTGATAGGCAGTGAAATGCCTCTCAGGCTCTCACAACTGCTCACTGCTGCCTGGTAACTGCTCACTGCTGCCTGATAACTGCTTGCTGAGCACACCGTTCAAGTGTCTGTGGAAAAGAGGCCTTAGGGCCCTTTCACATGGGCAGCTGAACTTTGTGCTCACTGAGCAGTTATCAAGCAGCAACAAGCAGTTACAAAGCAACAGCGAGGATACCAGCCAGCAGCAAGCAGTTGTGCGAGTTTGAATGTCTTTTCACTGCCTATCAACTGCCCTAAGGCCCCTTTTTCAAGAGCAGTTAATAGGCAGTGATAAGCCTCTCAAACTCTTAGGCCTCCTTTCCACAAACTGTTGAACTGTGTGCTCAGCAAGCAGTTACCAGGCAGTAGTGAGCAGTTACCAGGCAGCAGTGAGCAGTTACCAGGCAGCAGTGAGCAGTTACCAGCAAGCGACAAGCAGTTACCAGGCAGCAGTGAGCCGTTGTGAGAGTTTGAGAGGCATTTCACTGCCTGTCAACAGTTTGTGGAACAGAGGCCTTACAACTGGTCACTTCCTGGTAACTGCTTGCTGAGCACACAGTTCAAATGACCATGGAAATGAGCCCTAAACAAAATAGTCTCCTTCCTGCAATTAATCACCCTCAACTCACCTGCCAATTAGGGATGGTCAATATGATGGAAATAATTCCGAGTTGATGCAGGATTATGCAAATTTGGCATGCAATTTTATGTATCTTGAAAATGAACCAGTCAAATTCTGCCAATGTGAAATCTGATTGGTCAGTTTTTAAACTGCATAAGTTTACATGCCAAACATGCATACTCCTGAATCAACACTAAATTATTTGCATCCTATTAACCATCCCTTCTGCTAATCACTTGGGATGGTAAATCAGATGCAAATAACTCTAAATTGAATCAGAATTATGCAAATAGTTCATGCAAATGTTTAAGGCCTCTTTTCCATGGACAAGCAGTAAGGCTGATCAATAAGATTCAGATTGTTCCAAAATTATGCTAATTTTTTATGCAAATGTATGGAGTTTGAAAATGGACCAATCAATTTAAACACAGGTTTAAATTGATTGGCCCATTTTCGAGCAGCATACATTTGAATAAAAATGTGCACACATTTGCATCAACTCTGAACAATTTGCATATCTGTGATCTAATCAATTGCAAAACGCTCAGAAAAGCGCTTCTAGTGTGAATGGGCCCTTAGGCCTCTTTTCCACGGACTGTTGATAGACAGTGAAATGCCTCTCAATCTCTCACAACTGTTAAGGCCCCATTCACACTTAGAAGCGCAAAACGCGGGCGATTTTTGAGGGAGTCATTTTTACGCAATTTCACAGGTAAAAATCACTGGACAGTGCAGCGATTTCTCCGCGATCGCGTTTAGCGCTTCTATAGCACTGAAACGCGATCGCCGGGAAATCGCCAGAAAATGGTGCAGGCTACGCGTTTGCGTTTCGCGATTTTGGGCGATTTGCGGCAATTAGCGCAAATCGCCCAAGTAAGAATGGGCCCATAGGGTTTTATTACACTAGCGCTTTTAAAAGCGCTAGCGTTTGAGCGTTTTACCGAAATCGCCGGCAAAACGCTCAAGTGTGAATGGGGCCTTACTGCTGCCTAGCATCTGTTTGTTGCTGCCTAGTAACTGCTCACTGCTGCCTGGTAACTGCTTGCCGAACACACACCTCAACAGTTCGTGGAAAAGAGGCCTTACCAGGCAGCAGTGAGCAGTTGTGAGAGTTTGAGAGGCATTTCACTGCCTGTTAAGGCCTCTTTTCCACGGACTGTTGCTAGGCAGTGAAATGCCTCTCAAACTCTCACAACTGCTCACTGCTGCCTAGTAACTGCTCACTGCTGCCTGGTAACTGCTCGCTGCTGTCTGGTAACTGCTTGCTGAGTACACAGCTCAACAGTCCGTGGAAAAGAGGCCTTATGCAGCTTAAAACTAGACCAATCGAATCAAGCCAAGGTGGGATTCCATTGATCCATTTTCAATCTTCATAATTTTGCATAAAAAAATTGTAGCATTTTGCATAAATTTGGAACTATTTGCATCTTACTGACCTTCTCTAATCTCTCTAGTTGTCAGTCACTCCCCCCCTCCTTCCAGCTGGTAATGGTACAGCCCGCACATATATAAGCACTTGCTCTGGTTACTTGCAGTCAGTCAGTCGCTGTACAATAGAAGATGTGTGACCAGCAGTGCCAACATAAGCATGCCATGGCTGGAGGATTTGGGGAAGTGCAGCAGGCAGATGAGACAGTCCAGGCTCTCTGTGATGCTGTAAGTGGCAGTGATATTCTCATAGGGAGATTTTATTTATGTGATTATAAGTTCATGTTATAAAATTAATTTTAAAGGATTTTCATATTGAAAAAAATACTGAAGTGCGAGCTATTTGGAGGTTGCCATATGTATTTCCTTTTAAGTAATCCCAGATTCCTGGCTATCCGGCTGATACATTTAGCCCTTGAACAAGCATGTAGCAGATTAGGTGCTTCTGACATTGTCAGATCTGACTAGATATGCTGCATACTTGTTCCTGGTCAGACACTACTGCAGCCAAATGGATCAGCAGGGCTGTAAGGCAACTGATAATGTTTAAAAGGTGATACATATGGCAGCCTCCCTCTCCCTCAGAGGATCAGCATGACACAGGCAATCTGTGTTGTTTAAAAGGAAACAAATATAGCCGCCTTCATATTTTGCTGTTGTCCTTTAAAATGGGATGGGATGGCACTGTGGACAGCACCGTGGCTTAGTGGTTAGCTCTCTTGCCTTGCAGCACTGTCCTGGTTCAAATGCCATCCAGGTCAACATCTGCAAGGAGTTTGTATGTTCTCCCTGTGACTGTGTGGGTTTCCTCCAGGCACTCTGGTTTCCTCCCACATCCCAAAAACAGGTAAGTAAGTTGGCCCTAGACTACAATACACACATAGCCATATGACTAATGGTAGCGATTAGATTGTGAGCTCCTCTGAGGGACAGTTAGTGGCAAGACAATATACTCTGTACAGCGGTGTGGAAGATGTCGGCGCTATATAACACACAGCTAACTGATGCAGCTCCTGGCTTTGCCTGAACTGTTCCTGGGACTGGTGCCAGTGTTTGCATAATGGTCAGGTTTTGACCAGCCTCTCTGGCTAATGGTGTGATAACTATAGCTGCCCCATGTTGTATGTCTGGTAACCTTGTCTCTGCCATCTGTCTCCCCTCTCTGCAGGTGAAGGCTCAGTTCTTGGAGCAGTCAGGAGTGAACACCACCATGTTTGAGGCCATATCATACAGGAAACAGGTTGTGGCCGGCACAAACTACCTCATCAAGGTAACTAGCATACAATCGCTACAGCTGCTGTGAGTTTGGCGTGAGTAGTGTTCACTTTGCACACATCTTAATCCTATCTACTCCCAACTCTTCAAGATAAGGGGGATGTGTTAAGGTCCGTACACACGCCGAACTGCTGGCAACGACGGGTCTGCTGGCAACGACGGATCTATTGTCACCTCCTGCTGGGTGGGCGTGTTTTCAGCAGACAGTCCGGCGTGTGTAGTCTGTCTGCAGACTGATACGGCTGTTTCTGAGCGATCCGCCTGGCGGATCGCTCAGGAACAGCCGTATCAGTCCGCCGACAGACTGTACCCACGCCGGACTGTCTGCTGAAAACACGCCCACCCAGCAGGAGGTGACGACAGACCCATCGTTGCCAGCAGTCCGGCGTGTGTACGGACCTTAAAGGAAACAAAGTCAAGGGGGGAAAAAATCGGTTTAACTTCTGGGGTTTCTTCTGGCCCCTGCAGTATCCTGCAGTGACCCAGTTTAGTTTTCTGTACATCCACAGGTAGTTGGCATGCCATCCATGTCACTGGGTGTGTGATAAAGTGGTATAGGCAGAACCACAAGTCCAACGCAATAACAAATGTTATCAGCACACCACGTTAAAGTTATAGTGCTAGTATTCGCAATCAAGTGCAACAATTGTTTTGGGGGCTGCACAGGATCCCCCTTTATCAAGGTGTATGGTTACGTTTGTTGCACCAGTTTCATTTTTGGCGACTCTGCCCACTGTGCCTGCTTGGCTGTGTCCTTGATCGTGCCCCTGTTGCTGGAAGTGTCCTGTGCATGCACAGTACTTGTACTGTGCAGGCACTCCCAGTGATGGGGAGTGTGATCAAGGGCATCCCAGGCCAGGGCCATGCAGGTGCAGAGGCCATCAACTGGCTGGGTCACTGCAGGGGACTGGAAGATGGATACGTCACAGCATTAGCGCACGGTGGCTGCAGTGGGCTGGTAGAAGTCCCAGGTAAGGGGGGTGTGTGTGTGTGTGTCCCTTAGGTTTCCTTTAAGCCACTCCCCTGCACACCCCTAGTCAGGCATACCATAAATGGATCCATGTAAAGGATGGGAATAAAGTTTAGAGTCAAACACACTTTTCAATAGATCTGTACATCAGTCCTGAAAGAGGGATTTGGTGCCTAAAGAGGGACAGTGGGGAGCTATGTACTCCTGCTCTGTCTGCATTCTTGTCACATGTGGGTTTTTATGTATGCAAATTGCTAGGAAGACAACAGGAAGCAAACTCATAGATCTTTACTTTTTTTTTTTTTTTATTATTTGGCAGCCAACCCACATACTATGTAACACTATTTATGGAACGCTTATTGTACAAACGCAGCTTCTTCTGTGTCCCATAGACTAACATTGCTGCATAAAATTCAGGGTTTCCCCCTAGAGTTTCTGCTGTGTATCCAGCCTCGGCTTTTGTACCAATGTGTTCTCCATTCACATGTGCCACATCTAAGCACTTGTGTCCCTGAGTGCTTCCAAAGCCAGGTGACTCTGAACTACACATGCACTTTTGAGAATCCTGGCTTTGGGGACACGCAGGGACATGTGCCCTGGATGTCCCCCAGGCAGGCAGAGTAAAGGCACACAGCAATGGTGAGGGGGTGTGCATGCTGGATGCTCTGTGCTTCTATGTAGATATGGGGGTGCTGTAATGGTATGCTAGTTGCTGTGATGCCTTTATGCAGGGAGTTGTAGTTCATCTGTGGGGGCATGCTGGGAGTTGTGGTGCCACAGTGGGAGGCCCATGGGAGGGGGTCCACCCCTAAAGGGGCCAGGGAATACTATGGTGGGGACTGCCAGACAACCCAGCAGCAGGCCAGCCCAGAAGCGAGGTAACTGCCTAGTTTAAGTGATGCTGCTTTATTCATGAGATGTTGCATTTTTTCTTATTCCTGTGCATAACACCCATTTTTAGGCTAAAGTGCCCCTAATCTTAGTATCCTAGAAACACTCCTCAGGACACGAGCGGTTCTGAAGCCTCCCAAGTATCCCCAAAGGCATATTTTCAGTCACTTTAGAATCTCTTTACCTTTAAAGCGGACCCAAACCAAACATTTTTTTTAATTAAAAATATTTAGTTGCACCACTCTGACACATACAAAGATAAACACTCCTTCAAGCCTATGAACATTTCAGTGCCTGCTTTTCACCCCTCTCTTTTCATAGCTAGGGTTATACTGGGGGCAGCCATTAGCAATTCCTCCTTTGCTGGACACCTCCTACTCCACCAGTTTACGGATTCTGTCCCGGCAATTTGAAAAGGGAGGGGTTTCTCCAATAAATGTAAAATATTTTATATTTGTCGTCATGCAGCTGAAAAAAGGCTGCTATTGTTAAAATTTAGAAAATGTTTTATTTCTGAAATCTTGTATTTTTAATTTGGGTCCACTTAAAGTGAATACAAGAAAAGGCATTGCTTGTAGTGTTCTTCTGCCATCTAGTGGAACAAATTGAAAAATGTTGCCGCATGCACATTGCTGACACTAGAACTAGAGATGTAGGTGAACAGCAGGCCCTGTACTACTTCCTGGTTGCATTGTCCCAGAGTAGTAGGCCTGCCCGTGTCTGCATGTGCCCTTTAGTGTGCGTCATTGAAATCAAGGATTAGCACCGCCTGGCCAGGGCATTTGCACTAAAGGCCGCATGCAGGCGTACTACTCCGGGACATTGCGACCTGGTAGTACAAGGCCAGAATACCCGTAAAGATTCGCTGGCGAGCTTTTAGTTAGCATCTCTAACTAGGATGTGCAATTGACTTTCTCCTCACTTTTCTATGAGAATTTGGTGACCGTTCCATCAATTTATATTGCCCCTAGTGATTTAAGGGCATTTTATGACTAGGTGTGAAATATCACCTAGGATAACGTGAATTGCATATGGGCCCAGATGTCCTATTCAAAGCTCCCTTCTCTGACTTGGATGATTTAACCACCTTAGCGGTATAGACGAGTTCAGCTCGTCCATTACCGCCAGAGGGTGCGGCTCAGGCCCTGCTGGGCCGATTTTGATGAAATAAAGTGCAGCACACGCAGCCGGCACTTTGCCAGCCGCGTGTGCTGCCTGATCGCCGCCGCTCTGCGGCGATCCGCCGTGAGCAGCGGCGAAAGAGGGTCCCCCCCCCAGCCGCCTGAGCCCTGCGCAGCCGGAACAAATAGTTCCGGCCAGCGCTAAGGGCTGGATCGGAGGCGGCTGACGTCCATGACGTCACTCCGCTCGTCGCCATGGCGACAAAGTAAGCAAAACACAGAAGGCCGCTCATTGCGGCCTTCCGTGTCACTTTTGGCGGCCAGAGGCGATCAGAACTCCTCCGGAGCGCCCTCTAGTGGGCTTTCATGCAGCCAACTTTCAGTTGGCTGCATGAAATAGTGTTTTTTTTTTTTTTTTTTTTATTTAAAAAAAACCCTCCCGCAGCCACCCTGGCGATCTTAATAGAACGCCAGGGTGGTTAAGTGCCTCTGTCCACTGAGGCTGGATGCGCACGAGGCACAGTGCAGAAAACCATGCATGTTCTGTACAATGTGATTTTTAAATTGTTTGTATGCAAAGGGATACAAAACTCCAGTAAAATACAGTATCATATACTGTATATTCCTGCATATCAGACTACTTTTTAACCCTTGAAATGTTGGGTCGTCTTATATGCCGGGTGTCATTGATGCCGGGTGATACACCGCCTCTCAGATCTCCCTGCTGAGGGAGCGCAATCTATTCTTCCATACCGCTCTGATGGAACAGGTAGACAAGGAGAGTTGACCAATGCAACAAGTCAACTGACTGTATACATTTATATACTGGGTAACACATACAGTACAGCACCAATATCTGTTCAAACACAGCACCAGTAGGAAACGGTAAAAAAAGGGCGCAGGTGGCTAGTGAACAAATCAGGCGTCGCCATTCACTCCCATAATCGTTTACTGGGCGCCGAACAGGAAAAAAGGGCGCCCGAGAATAACATTTTCCAACGGCGCCCGAAGATTTTTCATGTTTTATAACTGCTTGTGGTGGTTTACGTTTCCTATTTCAATAAAACATTATTTTAAATGTTATCCCTGAGTGTTTGCAAAACATTATTATTCACGAAATAAAGCGATCAGTACGGAACGTAAATTGTAATTTTATCCCTTACGGTTTCTAAAACATTATTCTACACACAATACAGTGATCACTAGGGGGGGGGGGGGTCTTAGGTGTAGGCACCACTGGGGGGGGGTCTTAGGTGTAGGCACCACCGGGGGGGGGTCTTAGGTGTAGGCACCACCGGGGGGGGGGTCTTAGGTGTAGGCACCACCGGGGGGGGGGTCTTAGGTGTAGGCACCACCGGGGGGGGGGTCTTAGGTGTAGGCACCACCGGGGGGGGGGGTCTTAGGTGTAGGCACCACCGGGGGGGGGGGTCTTAGGTGTAGGCACCACCGGGGGGGGGGGGTCTTAGGTGTAGGCACCACCGGGGGGGGGTCTTAGGTGTAGGCACCACCGGGGGGGGGGGGGTCTTAGGTGTAGGCACCACCGGGGGGGGTCTTAGGTGTAGGCACCACCGGGGGGGGGGGGGGGTCTTAGGTGTAGGCACCACCGGAGGGGGTCTTAGGTGTAGGCACCACCGGGGGGGGTCTTGGGGTTAGGGGTAGGTACAGGAAGGGCTACTTAGTAATTTTTTTTTAAAACATTATTATAAGTTTCACTTTTTAAACGGAAGATTAACGTTTTTACAATTGCCGATTTCATGCACATTATTTAATGATTTATAACTTTATAGAACATTAATTTTTAACAAAATACAGTACAATACATTTTTAAACATTATCCATGCTTATCGTTTAAAACCCCACGCCCCTTTTTAACGTACGCGCACCAGTATATATTTTTTTTTTTATTTGGTGTGCGTTGGAAGAGGGGTAGTCTTATAGAGTATATCCCAAACTCTCTATTTTTAACTGGAAAAGTTGGGGGGGGGGGGGGGTCGTCTTATACGCCGAAATATATGGTAACTAAAAATGCAGCAAACACATTCCTCCATCTCCATTGAGATGCATTTTTGTGTTCTTGAACATTATGCAGCAAGTTGTACATTTACAAAAACTCATTGTAAAATGCACTTGTTTTTTGTTTTATACACATGTGGCCCATGTTAACTGCAAAACTCCTAGCATTTCTGTCTAGTGTTACTAGCCTGAGGATCAGACAGGCAACTGGCCTTGGTTTTTATAAGGGGAAGAAGAAAACAACCTGCATATTCTTCGCTAACCATTGAATTGGCACCATAGAAATTTTTTTTTAAAATAACTTTTGGGGGTGGCAGAGCAAAAGGGCGTGTCTTTGCACTTGTGACTGAGATGTCCCATAGATCGTTTCAGATGGAAATTGAGTGACAATTTTGCAGCACCCATTCTCTTCCCATTTTTATAGAATTTACTGGCTGGGAAGGTCAGCTAGGCTGCAATATCAAGTGGTGATGAGCACTTTGCAGATAAGGGCTCCATTAAAGTGTGCCGAGGTGACATGAGAGCAGGTCCGTTTCTAGGGCCGTCTGGGCGCTAAGAGTGGACGCTGTAATGGAGGAGGGAGTCAGCCACGGGGAGGGCAGCCCGACCTCTTCCTCTCCACGGGCCGCCCTCCGTGCTTCACGCCCCAACCCCCCCCCTCCAAGTGACTGCAGGGAAGCGCTGTGTACAGAGCGCAACTTGCCTCCCTGGTTCCAATTGCCGCCGGTCTCCTCTTCTCTTCATAGCCGCTGATGCACACGCTGCTTCCTGTTTAGCCAGAAGCAGCGTGTATCAGCAGCTGTGAGGAGAAGACAGAAGAGGAGACTGGCGGCAATTGGAACCAGGGAGGTGAGTTGCGCTCTGTACACAGCGTTTCCCTGCAGTCACACTTGGAGGGGGGAGGGCGGCCCAGGGAGAGGTCGGGCTGCCCTCCACGCAGCTGACTCCTCCATACTGGGGGCACCTACCTATTTAACCTGTATTGGGGGCACCTACCTAGCCTATACTGGTGGAAACTATACTGCTACCTATATTGGAGGCACCCACCTAGCTAACCTATACTGGGGGCAACTATACCGGCTACCTATACTGGAGGCACCTACCTGGCTAACCTATACTGGGGGCAACTATACCGGCTACCTATACTGGAGGCACCTACCTGGCTAACATATACTGGGGGCAACTATACCGGCTACCTATACTGGAGGCACCTACCTGGCTAACATATACTGGGGCACCTATGCCGGCTACCTATACTGGGGGGGGGGGACCTATAGCTGGCCACCTATACTGAGTGCAACTAGACCTGGCTGATCTATACTGTGGGCATGTATACCTGGCTCCGAGCGGGGGGGGGGGGGGGTGCGCAATTTTAACACCCTCGCCCTGGGTGCATTTTAGCCTAGAAACTGCCCTGCATGAGAGAAACCCGTTTATACTGTACTAAACCTATTAACCAGGCTATTTTACAGTTTATTTTGCTGCATGAAACAGTTAATTTCTAGGTATGGAAATGACAGCTTCTGTCTTGTCAGGAATATAGTCAATACCACTGATAAGAAAATTACAGCCATACAAGTGTTCCTGGCAAAATACAACTAAGGGCAGGGGAGAGCCAAAATACATGAACTAGTTACCCTTTTCTAACTCTAGGACACATAATGGGCTGCCACTGATTAGAAAGTAAAACATTTAACCTATATTTTTCTCAGGTTTACTTCAATTTCATATTGAGCTGGGAGGACTATGTTGGAATTGCTGGTTTCTGCAGACTAGGAGAGTAGTCATATTTCTAAGACTATCTTTGTTTTTACAGGTGAAGTGTGCAGATGAAATGTACGCTCACATCCTGGTGTTTCAGCCACTGCCAGGAGAAAATAAGCCGCCATCTCTCATCTCCTATCAGCTGGACAAGTCTGAAGGGGAGGAGCTTGTGCCTTTTGATGAGGAGGAAGCTAAGCCTTGTGAGGGTGAGGAAGGGTCTCCTGAGGGAGAGTCAATTGTGCCTTCCTGAAGAATTGCATCAGTCCATGCATTGCTGAATGTCCTTCCAGATTCACTTGTCAAACTCCACCCCTTTTTGCACTGTGCTGGGATTGCAAATTCCCCACCCCTTGCTGCCCTGTGCTGAGGGATGCTATAAAAAAAATATGAAGTAAAGTTTGACTCTTGTGACATATTGCTTGTCTGTATAAAGCAACTGAAATAAATGCCTTATTCTATTCAGCTTTTGTCTTTCTAGTTTTGTCCTATCTAGATTCTCCAAAGTGTATATCACACTGCAATATTAAGTGTGGGGATTGCTCTGACAAACATTGTCATGGTGAAAGTTCTCATAACGGACAAGTAGTTAAGGAGGGTTTTTTATATAACTGCTTGTCGACCGCATCAAGCCGTGGCGGCAGCCCCAGGACCGCCTAACGACCGGCGTAAAGTCCTGGGGCAGCAGTTTGCAGGAGATCGCATGCACGCTGCATGCGCAGCTCCTGCTTGGTGAGCGGAGCTCCGCCTTCAGTCTCTGAGCAGCGATAGCCACTCGGAAGACTGTTACACGGTGACACCGCCGTCTATTTACATGTACAGCACTGCAATCAGCAGCAGCGCTATACTGGGGACAGTGGGGGGGGGGGGGGGGGGGGGGAATCACTTGTGTTGTGTGGCCCTGCAGCTTGGCCTTAAAGCTGCAGTGGCCAATTAAGTAGAAAATAGCCTGGTCACTAGGGGGGGTTTAACACCATGGTCCTCAAGAGGTTAAAGGGGGACTGCAGTGAAAATTGAACAAAAGTGCTTTTTACAAGAATTATGTATAAACTAGTCAGTATTTGCTTATTGTAAAATCTTTCCTCACCATGTGATAAATGTCAGTGTAAATCAGGGAGACATGTTTACTCCTGGCAGGTGATGTCACTGGAAGTAGCTGCTGCTTGCTTTGATTTGGAAACTGTTTCCCACAATGCAACAAGGCTCCCACAGTGTGATCTCAGCACCATGGTACTGACATCACACTGTAGGAGGGGTTTCAACACCATACAGAGTAGTGTTGTCCGGATCATGAACTATTCGGATCTTTGATCCAAATCTCTTTTGAGTCGAATCATCCAGATCGCCAAAATGAATGATTTGGATCAAAAAGGGGGTGGAGCCAGGAGCAGCACACCACCCTCGCAGGGGGGTCCTGGAAGCAGAGCAGGATAGCTCAGTTGGAGGGGAGCCAGCCTTGCAGGGACAGGTAGATCAGAGAGGGGACATGGGTGCCACTGCCAGATATGTGTAGAGAACACATACTGGCTATAATGTGCTGCTGATTTTAGGCTCTGTTCCGTAGTGCTGCATATCTATCTATCGTATTTTTCGGACTATAAAACGCACTTTTTCTCCCCCAAAAGTGGGGGGGGAGTCACTGCGTCTTATGGTCCGAATACAGGGAGTCCCCAACTTACGAACGCCCGCCGATACGAACCGCCACTTCGCCGCAATGTTGGACTCCCTGTGCAGTCCCTATGTTCACTCTTTGTCTTTCTTCGCCTGCCTTCCTCCCCTGTAATTAGCGGCAGTTTGTTTAATCCCACTGCCCGGGTGTTATGTAGTTATCGGCAGCCATGTGTCACCGCCCCCCGCAGTGTAATTAGCTACATCAGTATAATCTGATTGGCCCCCGCTGTGTAGTTTGCCGCTGCCATGTATTACCTGATTGTCCCCGGGCCCGCAGTGTAATTCGCCACATCAGCATAATCCATTGCGCCCCGCTGTGTTATTAGCAGCCATATCTCACCCGATCTCGGGAAGTCCGCGCTGCTTAGAGACCTCTCCTATGAGTCATTCTTTCCCCTAGTGCTGGCTTTTCATGTTGCGTCATTACAGGCGGCCGGCACTAGGGGAAAGAATGACTCATAGGAAAGGTCTCTAAGCAGCGCGGACTTCCCGAGATCGGGTGAGATATGGCTGCTAATAACACAGCGGGGCGCAATGGATTATGCTGATGTGGCGAATTACACTGCGGGCCCGGGGACAATCAGGTAATACATGGCAGCGGCAAACTACACAGCGGGGCCCAATCAGATTATACTGATGTAGCTAATTACACTGCGGGGGGCGGTGACACATGGCTGCCGAAAACTACATAACACCCGGGCAGTGGGATTGTACTGATGTAGCTAATTACGACTGCAGGGTATAGTAGGGGAGGAAGACATGGCAAAACAGCAGGCACAAACGCAGGATGCGGGGGGGAAGGGATAGCTGAGGACACAACAGGACAAGCATAGAACACGGGACAAGCTGGGGACACAGGGACAAACAGATTACACAAAAGGAACAAGCATAGCACATAGGGGGACAAGCTGAGGACACAGTTAGACAAGCCATGGACACAAAAGGACAAGCATAGCACACAGGGACAAACAGAGGAACAAGCATAGCACAAAGGGGGACAAGCTGGGGACAAACATAGGATACAGGGGGCACAAACAGAGGAGGATACAGGGGGGCAGATAGGGATACAGGAAGACACAAGGGGCATAGGAGGACACCGGGAGACACACAAAGTACAAGAGGGCTATAATAATTGCTGTGAGAACATCCACAAGATGCCCCTGGACCATAGACACACCAGGTTTACTATATTTTTTTTTTTCCCTGGTTTTTGCCCAATAAACCTGGGTGCGTCTTATGGTCCGGAGCGTCTTATAGTCCGAAAAATACTATATATCTATATCGGGTGTGTATGTATGTGCCGCGATCACTCGAAAACCCCTTGACCGATTTGAACGAAACTTGGTATGCAGATCCCTTACTACCTGGGATGATATGTTCTGGGGGTCTCGCGGCCCCCCTGCACACCTGGGCGGAGCTACAAACAGCAAATCAGATTTCACCCATTCAAGTCAATGGAAAAAATGTAAAAGGCTGCCATTCTCACAGTATTCAAGCCAGAGTCCCCACACTTGGCACAGTTGGTCACTTGGTGACTGAGGTTACAAATCCAGGAAAAGTGGGTGGAGCATGAAACAGCCAATCAAAATTCAGCCATTCATTTTAAATAGGAAAAAATACAGCCATTCTTACACTGTTAATCGCAGGGTTCTCAAACTTGCCACACTTTGTCACTGGGTGAATAAGATTAAGATTTTGGAAAGTGGGTGGAGCCTACAACAGCCAATCAAAATTCACCTATTGCGTTTAAAGGGGAATATTTAAACTGCTGCCATTCTTACACTGTTTATGGCAGAGGCTTCAGACTTGCTGCAGTCAGTCATTGGGTGACTGGGGTCCAAATTCACTAAAGGGGCGGGGCCACAAACAGCCAATCAGATTTCTTTGCTGGATAAACTGCTTCCATTCACACATTTTTTTTTATGCCAGGAACCTGAAAGCTCACAAAATTGGTAATTGAGTGACTGTGTGACAAGGTTACACAAAGTGGGTGGAGCCAAAAACACATTTTACTGGGAAAATATAAACTGCAGCCATTCTTACACTGTTAATGGCAGAGTTGTCAAACTTTGCACAGTTGGTCATTGAGTGAATGTGATTAAGATTTTGGAAAGTGGGTGGAGCCTACAACAGCCAATCAAAAGCCAACTTTTGATTTTCAAAGGGAATATTTAAACTGCAACCATTCTTATACTGTTAATAGTAGATGCCTCAAACCTGGTACAGCTGGTCATTGGGTGACTGGGGTTAAAATTCAGAAAGGGGTGGAGCCACAAACAGCCAATCAGATATATAAAGTATTGATACCAAGGACCCCAAAGCTGATAAACTTGGTAATTGAGTGACTATATGACAAGGTTACAAAAAGGGGGCGGTGCCAGAAACTTAATTTTTTACATGGCAGGGTTCCCAAACTTGATACAATTGGCCACTGGGTGCCTGGGATGATTATTCAGAAATGTGGGTGGAGCCTACAACAGCCAATCAAAATTCACCTATTGATTTTCATGGGGAATATTTACATTGCTACCATTCTTACACTGTTAATGGCAGAGGCATCAAACCTGATACAGTCAGTAATTGGGTGACTGGGGACCAAAATCACTAAAGGGGTGGAGCCACAAACAGCCAATCAGATTTGTTAGATTGATTTCAGCCATTCTGTTATTGGCAGCAGAGCTGGGACAAGGTCCTCCAGCACCCAAGGCTGAGACACCAAAGTGCGCCCCTCCATCCTTCCCACTCCAGCTGTTACACACTGATTGCTATTAGACTAAGAGGGCCACAGGGCCCACAACCTCCCCAACACCTTAATATCTAGTTATCTGGCTTGCAGTCACTGCTATGTATCCCCTTTTCTTATTTATTTCTGCTTCAAACACAATTAGGAATGACAGCTGAATGAATTGTGCGCCCCCTCCTACTCTGCGCCCTGAGGCTGGAGCCTCTCCAGCCTATGCCTCGGCCCGGCCCTGATTGGCAGGGTTCTCAAACTTGACACAGTTGGCCACTGGGTGACTAGGATTAATATTCAGAAAAGTGGGTGGAGTGTACAGCAGCCAATCAAAATTCATCTTTTGATTTTCAAGGGGAATATTTACATTGCTGCCATTCTTGCACTGTTAATGGCACAGATTATTATACAGAAAAGTGGGTGGAGTCTAAAAAAACAGAATTCACCTGTTGATTTTCAAAGGGAATATTAAAATTGCTGCCATTCTTGCACTGTTAATGGCACAAGCCTCAAACCTGATACAGTTGGTCATTGGGTCACTGGGGTTCAAATTCAGAAAAGGGGATAGAGGAGGCATGGGCAAACTTGGCCCTCCAGCTGTTGAGGAACTACAAGTCCCACAATGCATTGCAGGAGTCTGACAGCCACAGTCATGACTCATAAAGGCAAATGCATTGTGGGATTTGTAGTTTCTTAACAGCTGGAGGGCCAAGTTTGCCCAGGCCTGGGATAGAGCCACAAACAGCCAATCAGATGTGTTTCATTTCACTGGGAAAATACAAATTATTGATGCCAAGGACCCAAAGCTCACAAACATGGTCATTGAGTGACTGTGTGTCCAGTTTACAAAAAGTGGGCGGAGCCAAAACAAATTTCACTGGGAAAATGTAAACTGCAGCCCTTCTTCACTGTTAATGGCAGGGATCTCAAACTTTGCCAAGATGGTCACTGGGTGACTGAGATTAATATTCAGGGAAGTGGGTGGAGCCTATAATAGCCAATCAAAATTCACCTGTTGATTTTCAAAGGGAATATTTAAATTGCTGCCATTTTTACACTGGTAATAGCAGATCAGAGCAGTTTCTAGGCTAAATTTCACCCAGGGTGAGGGTGTAAAAATCGCCCCCCCCCACCCCCACCCCCATGGAGCCAGGCATAGGTGCCCGCAGTACAGGTTGAACAGGTTAGCTACGTAGGTGCCTCCAGTATAGGGTAGCCTGTATAGTTGCCCCCAGTGTAGGTTAGATAGGTAGGTGCCTGCTTTATAGGATATCTACCTTGGTGCCTCCAGTATAGGGTAGCCCGTATAGTTGCCACCAGTGTGGGTTAGATAGGTAGGTGCCCCCAGTATAGTTTAGATAGGTAGGTGCCCGCAGTATAGGTTAGATAGGTAGGTTCCCGCAGTATAGGTTAGATCGGTAGGTTCCCCCAGTATGGGTTAGATCGGTAGGTTCCCCCAGTTTGGGTTCGATAGGTAGGTTCCCCCAGTATAGGTTAGATAGGTAGGTCCCCCAGTATGGGTTAGATAGGTAGGTTCCTGCAGTTTAGGTTATATAGGTAGGTTCCCGCAGTATAGGATAGTTAGGTAGGTTCCCGCAGTATAGCTTGGCTAGGTAGGTTCCCGCAGTATAGGTTAGTTAGGTAGGTTCCTGCAGTATAGGTTAGTTAGGTAAGTTCCCGCAGTATAGGATAGTTAGGTAGGTTAACACAGTATAGCTTGGCTAGGTAGGTTCGCGCAGTATAGGTTAGTTAGGTAGGTAGGTTCCTGCAGTTTAGGTTAAATAGGTAGGTTCCTGCAGTTTAGGTTAGTTAGGTAGGTTCCCGCAGTTTAGGTTAGTTAGGTAGGTTCCCGCAGTATAGCTTGGCTAGGTAGGTTCCCGCAGTATAGGTTAGTTAGGTAGGTTCCTGCAGTATAGGTTAGTTAGGTAAGTTCCCGCAGTATAGGATAGTTAGGTAGGTTAACACAGTATAGCTTGGCTAGGTAGGTTCCCGCAGTATAGGTTAGTTAGGTAGGTAGGTTCCTGCAGTTTAGGTTAAATAGGTAGGTTCCTGCAGTTTAGGTTAAATAGGTAGGTTCCTGCAGTTTAGGTTAGTTAGGTAGGTTCCGGCAGTTTAGGTTAGTTAGGTAGGTGCCCCACAATACAGGTGTTAGGTAGGTTCCCACAGTTTAGGTTAGTTGGTATGGGCGGCATGAGTTAGGCGCAGGAGCGGGGGGGAGCGGACATAATAGTAATAACTCACCTGCTTCTGCCGAACCCGCGCTGCTTCAATGTCCTTCCTTTCCCGGCATCTATCTCATTAGTAACAGTGCTTCCTGTGATGACATGCGGTATGTCATCACAGGGGGCGCTGTTACCAGGCGACGGACGCCGGGAGAGGAAAGATATTGAAACTGCGGGGGAACGGATGAAGAAGATGAGTTATAACTATTATGTCCGTTCCCCCGCTCCGGCGCCCCCGCCTCCTGCCGTACAATAAAGCGCCCCGGGCGATTGCACGTATCGCACGCCCATAGAAACAGGGCTGTAGCAGATGCCTCAAACCTGCTATAGTTGGTCATTGGGTGACTGGGGTTCAAATGTTGGAGAGGGGCGCAGCCACAGACAGCCAATCTGATTTGTTTAATTTCTATGGGAATATACAAATTATTGATGCCAAAAACCCCAAAGCTCACAAACTTGGTCATTGAGTGTTCGTGCATAAGGGTTAGAAAAAGTGGGCAGAGCCAAAACCGGTCAAATACATACACAGGCGGGCAGTTCCACGTCATTAGTGGGTGGAGACAAATACAAATTTCACTGGGAAAATGTATACTGCAGCCATTCTTACACTGTTAATGGCTGGGTTCTCAAACCTTGCACAGTTGGTCACTGGGTGACTGGGTTAAATATTCAGAAAAGTGGTTGGAGCCTAAAAAAGTGAATCAAACTTCACCTATTGCTTCTCAAGGGGAATATTTAATTGCTGCCATTCTTGCACTGTTAATGGCACAGGCCTCAAACCTGCTACAGTTGGTCATTGGGTGACTGGGGTTCAAATTCAGAAAAGGGGGTGGAGCCACAAACAGCCAATCAGATTTTTTTCATTTCAGTGCAAATTATTGATTCCAAAGACCGCAAAGCTCACAAACTTGGTCATTGAGTAATTGTGTGTTAGGGTTAGAAAAAGTGGGCGGAGCCAACACTAGCCAAATACATACCCGGGCAACGCCGGGTAATCAGCTAGTAGTGAATAAATGGGAAACTTTTGGCTGAGAAGCACAGCTCAGTAACTTTGCAGACATTGTGCTGGGCTAGAATGACAGGGCAGGCACTGTGATTGCTGTGCAATATGATCCTCCTGCACTGCTCTAAAAAGCTTCACTTCTCCAATTTATGATGCGTGTTGGAGGTGAAAACAGGACACATTGGGCTCTATTCATAAAAGGTTACCGCAAGTTTTCCGCTCAAAACAGCGGACTTTCCCGACCATTTAGCAAAGTAAGCATTCATAAAAGCTGTTCCCGCATGAAAATCTACAATCCCCCAGCAGAGCGAGAAATTTCCGCCTTCTCCAGTGTTTTTCTAGATTTATCTAGAAAAAAGTAACAAAATGGCCATTCATAAAGATTAGAGGAAGCGGTATGTGGACGGGAAATACCGCTTCCTCTGATTTTGCGGATTACATACAAGTGAATGGGACAGACCTCCCAGAGAGAGCAGTGCACGGAGGGACTCTGCCGGCTGAAGTGTTTCCGCATGCCTTCCGACAGCTTACCGCCTGCCTTCAGCGGGAGATCTCCGCACTAGCATCGCAGCGGGCAAGATTTTTATAAATGCCCACCCAGAAGTCTAATATACCGCTGCGGTATTTTCCCTCCAGGAGTTTTTTTCGCCACAAATTTTTTTATGAATAGAGCCCTTTGAGGTGGGGAATGCTTTCTTTCTTTTTAAAATGATCCGGATTTTTTTTTCAATGATCCGATTTGAATCATTGAAAAGATCCGAACTTCCCATCTCTAATACAGAGCACCCTAATCCATTTGTGAAAAGGAAAATATTTCTCATGGTAAAGGGAGTATGGGCTACTGATTGGGATGATCAATCCTTGGTCATGGTTTCTCTTTAAGGACCACTATTGTGACAGTTTGTAGAAGTACACTTCTCCCAGAGTATAATACACTATAAATTACAGGTCTCCTACACATCCGTCACTAACAATAAATACAAATCTGACTGGTTTTAGACTAGTCAATCTCCTTATGGTGGGTTCTCAGTAGTTTGCATTTGAGGAAACTAATTTTGGCAGCTGGCTAAACTGCTGTCCATGAAGTGCTTTGAAAATGGAAAATCCTCAAGGAGAAAAACTAAGCCAAAACCTGATATTTTTACAGTGTAGGTGATATAGGATTTTTTTTTGTGTGGATTTTACTCCAGAAATGTATCTTATACATTGCATCTAAGTGACCTCTCTAGTTTGTCTGATCCCAAACATGGCTGTCTTGCTGCCAGATTTCCACATGATATGCCCAAGAGATTCCTCTCTGAGCTGGATCTAATACACACTGCACATATGGCACCACAAGAGACAGAAGAAACTGATGGGTGGTTAACAACCCTAGACTTAAATGAGAACCTATACTGAGAAAAAGGGTTACTTGGGGAGGAGGGAACATCCTGGCTCTGATTGAGACTTCCTCTCTCCCACAGTGGTCTCTCTAGGCCATTCCAAATAGTGGACAGGTAAATACTTACCCCTTCCCCCCTTACCCCCCCCCCCCCCCCCCCCCCCCCCCCCCCCCCCACGCAGGCACAGTTGTGGCTCTCAACTCCTATCAGGCAGAACTAGTCAATAGCAGTTGGGTTTGCTCTACTGTGCAGTAAAGCAGATGAAACTGGGATTTGCTATTCCTGCCTAGCCCAAGAGCCACTCCTGCACTGGAGCAGGGGAAGGTAAATCTTTTTGTTGGGTGAAAGATTACCTCCAGTGATAATTCACTAAAAATAGTGAGTATTCACTAAAAATGTACCAAGTGTGATAAATGTTTGATAAAAGTGCGGTTAAACAGGTGATAAAACTGTCAGTAATATGTACGGAAATAAAGCTTTTTTTAACCACTGTAGGGCAGCCCATATGCTTGCCGCCCATTACACAGAGACGGCCCAGGAAAGCCGGTCACATTTAACCACTTTGTCCTTCAATACAGTATATCTATGTTACGGCCAGAACCCGAAGTTTGGCCACTTCTAGTTCTGGCCGGCCACTTCGGGTTCTGGCCGGCCAATGTGCGAAGTGGCCGCTGCGGCCAATGTTAGAAATGGATTTATTCCTGTAACATTAATGTATCTTCTGGCCGCAGCGCAGCGGCCAAACGTAGAACAACTTAGTTAATTTATTGCAATTAAGCCGGCGGCAATGTAACAATTCAAGCCGCCGGCTTTTTATCTGCCTCTCTCTCTCTCTCCTCTTATGGGCAGCAGGCGGGGACACGCGTGTCCCAGAGAGTCGTTCGTCGCACCAGGAAAGCAGAGCGGGGAGGCTGCAGACATTGCTTCTGCCAGCACCCGCTCTGCAAGAACGGCAGGATTCCCCTGCCGCGACGAACGACTCCGGGGGGCACGCGTGTCCCCGCCGGCTGCCCATAGGAGAGCGAGAGAGGCGGGGGGGGGGGGGGATTCTGGAGAGAAAGGCAGAGAAAAAGCCGGCGGCTTGAATTGTTACATTGCCGCTGGCTGAATTGCATTAAATGAACTAAGTTGTTATACGTTTGGCCGCTGCGCTGGGGCCAGCAGATACATTAATGTCACAGGAATCAATCAATTTCTAACATTGGCCGCAGCGCAGTGGCCACTTCGCACATTGGCCGGCCAGAACCCGAAGTGGCCGGCAAGAACTAGAAGTGGCCAAACTTCAGGTTCTGGCCGTAACATCTACATCAGCTGTGGCTCTCTCCAAGCCACAGCGATGTAGATATACTGACCTGCTTGCAGCCCTGTTGTGCAGGAACAGGTGCGCTTCAGAGCGCACCTCCCGGCACTAATAGCTGCAATACTAATTGGTGAAAGGGAAAATGTTCCCTTGTAGCCAATTAGTAACCCCTCCACGGATGAACGATCACCGCTGTAGCAAACAGCGTGATCATTCATCTCTCCCCTCCGTGGTCAGATCTGCTAAAAAAAAAGATTAGAAAGCAGCCTGACTCACCTTTTCCTGTTCCAGCGACCAGCCTGCAGCCCGAGCCTCTGATCCCCGCTCTGCACACAGCCCTGTGATGCTGAATAGCAGAGTCCCGGCTTGATGACGTCATCAAGCCGGGACCCGGTAACCGGCATCACAGGGCTGCGTGCAGAGCGGCGATCGGAGGCTCGGGCTGCAGGCTGGTCGCTGGAACAGGAAAAGGTGAGTCAGGCTGCTTTCTAATCCTTTTTTTTTTTTTTAAAGCAGATCTGGCCACTGAGGGGGCTGCCTGGGTGGGGGGTGGGACATGTGGCTGGCCCTTATGGGGGTTGTTGAGCCCGGGTGGGAGGGAAAAATGTGCAGCTGGGGGGGGGGATAAAGTAAGAGGGGGTACAATTTTATTTAATGTGCATCATTTTATACTGGGGGTAGATCTGGCTATAATGGTGGGGGGTGGGCCCTAATCCAGGGTGCACCCGCTAATCCTGAGGGCGCATCTGGCTATAATGGGGGACCACTATTCCTGGGGACACATTTAGTTATGAGGGGCAGTAATCCTGGGGATACATCTGTCTGTCTACTGGGAGGTGCCAAACAGAGGACACATCGGGCTATACTGGGGGTGACTGATATTGGGGACACATCTGGCTATAGGGGGGAGGGGGGTCTGATACTCGGGACACATTTTGCTATCTATACTGGGGGAGATAATACTGGTGACATGTTTTATCTTCTGTGGCACTTTTTATTTTTAAACTGGAATTGATAAAAACTGAGCAAAAATGCATTTTTTTCATTTTTCTCCTTTCCCCCATTAAAATGCATAGAAAACTTTTTTGGTCTAGGGACAAAATACCCGCCAATGAAAGTCTAGTTTGTCCTGAAAAAAACGATACCTAGATCATTTAGGTGTCGTAAATAGGGATAAAGTTATGGCTGATTAAAGAGGGACACCGCTAAAGTGTCAAAACTGCTCTGGTCAATAAGGGGAAAACAAGGTCTGGATGCGAAGTGGTTAAAGTGGGACCTTAACTCTTGCGCAGGACAGAATGAAAACATATATAAATGCACCCCGTATGTATATAATTTAGCCTGTCTAATTCCCCCTCATCTGTGAATAATCACAACTGTAATTTTAGCTCTCAGCTGTGCCAGCTGGCTGCCTCAGCAGAGCAGCTAATGTGTAGCATTGCCGCTGGCTTCATTTCATTAAATTGACTAACGTTTGCTACATTTTGCCAGAGACGGCTAAGAAAATACATTCAGCTTAACAGGAAACATTCCATTTCTAACATTGGCCGCAGCGCAGTGGCCACTTCGCACATTGACCGACTAGAACGCGAAGTGGCCACACTTTGGGTTCTGGCCGTAACATATATACAAAACAGCTTTTCCTTATGAGTTGACTCAAAATTATGACTCTTAATTCAAAATTATGAGTCGAATGCAGAAATGTTGTGTGCATTTGAAATCGCCATTCAAGATCACGGCCAATCGCAAATGATGATTTTGAGGTTGAAAATGCCACTTTCGGTCGTAATTATGGCTGATTGTAATCTTAAGGTCGTAATGAGCAACCCTACTAGCCAGTACATATTCAGTAGGAGACCTTGGGCAAGACTCCCTAGGACTGCTACTGACTATAGAGCGCTACCTAGTGGCTGCAGCTCTGGCTCTTGGAGTCTGCCAGGAGAAAAGCGCAATGTAAATGTTATTTCTCTTGTCACTAATGGTCAGTGAAATCCATGTTAAATGTTCTGCCAATTTACCTTAATGAAGTAGTTTGTTCCCTGGACAACTTGCGTCTTGTACGAAACGGCTTGAAAAGTGTCGAAATTCAGGCCAGATTTCTGGGTCACCTGTTCTTTGAACTAGATGAGAAAAAACATGCGTGAGGATCCAACATTCATCTCCGAACTGATCACAAAACTGCCTAAAGGCTCATACACACGTCCAGCTTAAAGGACACCCGAGGTGAAAATAAACTAAAACTAATGAAATAAACAATTGTATCTATCTTCCTTCTACTAAAAATGACTTTTTAGGATATTCCACAGTTTTATTTTATATTTAAATCTACTTTAAGTTTTTCTGTTTCATTGTTTCTGCTCAATGACCCATTCATTAAAGTATGCCAGAGCTAAAATCTATGAAATATTGACACCCCCCCCCCCCCTTTTTTTTTTATAATCTCTTTCCTGCTTTCAAGCCATTTTCTGCATGGAAAGTGTTTTATAGTTGTAATTTATTATCAGTGAGGGTCACACTGTAGTCTGACCCAGTCCTGACTCAGTGAGGAACTGCCACTTACAGTCATACCTAATGTTTAAAGGGAACCTGAACTGAGTAAAATTATTTAAAATAAACACATAGGGCTTGATTCATCATCTGTAGTGCGCCCTATGCACGCCCTACATAGCAGTGTGCGCTGCCATGTAAGGACTGCGCCTTCCTTAGTTATGCGCATTACAATGCGCAAAGCAATGTGCATAACATTAACAGTGGGTGACCCGGCTTCTGTGAAGTATCTGGGCCACCGACAGTTAATGTTATGCGCATTGCTGCGCGCATGCACGTAACTAAGGAAGGCGCAGTCCTTACATGGCAGCGCACACTGCTATGTAAGGTGTGCATAGAGCGCACAACGGATCATTAAGCTACGCTTCTAAAGCAGTGCGGCTTGGTGAATCGCCGAAAGAGGGACAGTTGTGAGCTATGCAGTGTAATGCCACTCCAGTCTCTATAGAACTACAAGTCTCAGCATGCATCTCAGTCATATCACGACTCCAGTCTCTGCTGAGCTACTGGTCCCAGCATGCACCGCAGTGATGTCACACCAGCCTCTATAGAACTACAAGTCCCAGCATGCACTGCAGTGATGTCACACCAGCCTCTATAGAACTACAAGTCCCAGCATGCACTGCAGTGATGTCACACCAGCCTCTATAGAACTACACGTCCCAGGATGCACTGCAGTGATGTCACTGCAGTCTGTATAGAGTTACAGGTCTCAGCAGGTCCCCCCCATGTCTCACCGTGTTACAGATGTTCTGCACCTTCTGGTTTGCAGGTTTCAGAGTCCCCCACACCTGGGCATGGCTGATGAGCGCAGGCACTGTATGGCTGACTGTATGTACCAGGGTGGGCTGTACTATGGCTGGATGTACCAGGGTGGGCTGTACTATGGCTGGATGTGAGGTGGGCTGTACTATAGCTGGATGTGCTGTATATACCGGGGTGGGCTGGATGTGGAGGAGGAGCACATTCCAGGCAGGACAGGCGGGTCCACTATGGCCCGGTTCACATTAGCGGTGGCTATCCGGAATAGCCGTGCCGGAGCCGCACCGCATGCTGGCCGGACGAAACGGACGCACGGCATAGCAATGTAAGTCTATGCCAGGGTTCACATGTGTCCGTTTCGTCCGGACCGGAGACGGACCGGATCCGGACTCCGGTGTCCGTTCCAACATGCGCTATTTTTTGGTCCGGCTCCTCCGGCAGCCGTATCCGGGGCGGAGCCGGACTGCACCATCCGGCCAATGGAAACCAATGAGAACCGGAGAGCGCACAACACACTGGCAAAAAATCCGGATGTTCTACCCCACTTCCTATGAGGATTGTTGCGGCGATATTGTATCGGGGACACATGGGCAACCATTTTGGAGTGGAGCAGCACGAGCTGGAGATGTTGGCAGCATTTTTGGAGGTGGAGGTGAGTGCTAAACAGCGGAGGGCCTGATTCCACAGGTCCCCCTTCTGCTGACCTCCCAGACCCCAACATTTTTTTTTGTTTTTATACAGGTTGTTATCTCTTTAAGAATCCGGATCCGGACCGCAACCGTGTTCATACCGCACGGAAACCGTATGCAACCGGACCGGATCCGGACAGGAAACGTACGGTTTAGGTCCGATCCGGCTCCGGTGCGGTCCGGACATCCGGTGCGGTTTTTGCAAAACCGCAAGTGTGAACCGGGCCTTAGTGTGACTCAATCTATGGAAGTTCAGCACAATCATCAGCTTTTCCCAGGAATTGCCTCATCTATCCGGCTGCATTGTCCTGTGTTACCCTGAGCAGCAATGTCCCCTCCTGTGTCCTATGGATAGGAGACGCTATAATACTCTGCTGAATATTTACTGCTGTATAACCCAGAAAGCAACACAGAACTGAAACCAGCATGCACTGCATTAATGTCTCTATAGAACTGCAAGTCCCAGCATGCACTGCAGTCATATCACTCCAGTCTCTGCTGAGCTACAGCTCCCAGCATGCACTGCAGTGATGTCACACCAGTCTCCATAGAACTACAAGTCCCAGCATGCACTGCAGTGATGTCACACCAGCCTCTATAGAACTTCAGGTCCCAGCATGCACTGCAGTGATGTCACTCCAGTCTCTGCTGAGCTACAGGTCCCGGCATGCGCTGCAGTGATGTCACTCCAGTCTCTGCTGAGCTACAGGTCCCAGCATGCGCTGCAGTGATGTCACTCCAGTCTCTGCTGAGCTACAGCTACCAGCATGCACTGCAGTGATGTCACTCCAGTCTCTGCTGAGCTACAGGTCCCAGCATGCACTGCAGTGATGTCACTCCAGTCTCTGCTGAGCTACAGGTCCCAGAATGCGCCGCAGTGATGTGACTCCAGTCTCTGCTGAGCTACAGGTCCCAGCATGCACTGCAGTGATGTCACTCCAGTCTCTGCTGAGCTACAGCTCCCAGCATGCGCCGCAGTGATGTCACTCCAGTCTCTGCTGAGCTACAGGTCCCAGCATGCGCTGCAGTGATGTCACTCCAATCTCTGCTGAGCTACAGGTCCCACTCCCAGCATGCGCCACAGTGATGTCACTCCAGTCTCTGCTGAGCTACAGGTCCTAGCATGCGCCGCAGTGATGTCACTCCAGTCTCTGCTGAGCTACAGCTCCCAGCATGCACTGCAGTGATGTCACACCAGTCTCCATAGAACTACAAGTCCCAGCATGCACTGCAGTGATGTCACACCAGCCTCTATAGAACTACAAGTCCCAGGATGCACTGTAGTGATGTCACTGCAGTCTGTATAGAGTTACAGGTCTCAGCAGGTCCCCCCATGTCTCACCGTGTTACAGATGTTCTGCACCTTCTGGTTTGCAGGTTTCAGGTTTCCGAGTCCCCCACACCTGGGCATGGCTGATGAGCGCAGGCACTGTATGGCTGTTAGTGTTGTCCGGATCATGAACGATTCGGATCTTTGATCCGAATCTATTTTATGAGTCGATCATCCGAATCATCAAAATGAGTGATTCGGATCGCAAAAGGGGCGGGGCCAGGAGCGACACGCCCCCTCTCAGCGGGCAGCGGGGTCTTGGAAGCAGAGCAGAGATGGATCGCTCTGTTAAAAGGGAGGCAGCCTTGCAGGGAGAAAGGTAGATGAGAGAGAGGGGACATCGGTGCCACTGCCAGATATGTGTAGAGCACACATACTGGCTGCAATGTGCTGCTCATTACAGGCTGGCTGTTCCTTAGTTGTACACAGTGATCACATTGGAAGCTTTTGGCTCAGCACAGCTCAGTAACTTTGCAGACACTGTGATTGAAAGGCAATATAATCCTCCTGCACTCGGCACTAAACAGCTGCACTTATCTTCTGGGAATGCTTTCTTTCACTGTGCGACCTTTTCTTTCAAAGTGTACAAATGAACATATAGGTGAAATATATGTAAAGCATGTGATTGCAGCATGTGGGTATTACGTGCAAACATTTCTGCTCTCTGCTCGTCCCTCCTCCCTTCTCTGTCCACTCCCTGCCCTCTGTCCATCTTCTCCCCTTCTCTGTGTGTCCATCCCCCTCCCCTTCTCCTGTCCACAGACCTGTCCTGCTGTTCATTTCACCCCCGAATGCTTACGGTAGTAAAATGATCCGAGATTCGGATCAAAGATCCGGATCTCTTCAATGATCCGATTCGAATCATCCGGATCATTGAAAAGATCCGAACTTCCCATCTCTAATGGCTGTATGTACCAGGGTGGGCTGAACTATGGCTGGATGTGCTGTATATACCGGGGTGGGCTGTACTATGGCTGGATGTTGGGGGGGGGGCTGTACTATAACTGGATGTGCTGTATGTACCGGGGTGGGCTGTACTATGGCTGGATGTGGAGGGAGGAGCACGTTCCAGGCAGGACAGGCGGGTCCACTATGTGTGACTCAATCTATGGAAGTTCAGCACAATCATCAGCTTTTCCCAGGAATTGCCTCATCTATCCGGCTGCATTGTCCTGTGTTACCCTGAGCTGAGCAGCAATGTCCCCTCCTGTGTCCTATGGATAGGAGACGCTATAATACTCTGCTGAATATTTACTGCTGTATAACCCAGAAAGCAACACAGAACTGAAACCAGCATGCACTGCATTAATGTCTCTATAGAACTGCAAGTCCCAGCATGCACCGCAGTCATATCACTCCAGTCTCTGCTGAGCTACAGCTCCCAGCATGCACTGCAGTGATGTCACACCAGTCTCCATAGAACTACAAGTCCCAGCATGCACTGCAGTGATGTCACACCAGCCTCTATAGAACTTCAGGTCCCAGCATGCAGTGCAGTGATGTCACTCCAGTCTCTGCTGAGCTACAGGTCCCGGCATGCGCTGCAGTGATGTCACTCCAGTCTCTGCTGAGCTACAGGTCCCAGCATGCGCTGCAGTGATGTCACTCCAGTCTCTGCTGAGCTACAGCTACCAGCATGCACTGCAGTGATGTCACTCCAGTCTCTGCTGAGCTACAGGTCCCAGCATGCACTGCAGTGATGTCACTCCAGTCTCTGCTGAGCTACAGGTCCCAGCATGCACTGCAGTGATGTCACTCCAGTCTCTGCTGAGCTACAGGTCCCAGCATGCGCCGCAGTGATGTGACTCCAGTCTCTGCTGAGCTACAGGTCCCAGCATGCACTGCAGTGATGTCACTCCAGTCTCTGCTGAGCTACAGCTCCCAGCATGCGCCGCAGTGATGTCACTCCAGTCTCTGCTGAGCTACAGGTCCCAGCATGCGCTGCAGTGATGTCACTCCAGTCTCTGCTGAGCTACAGCTCCCAGCATGCGCCGCAGTGATGTCACTCCAGTCTCTGCTGAGCTACAGGTCCCAGCATGCGCTGCAGTGATGTCACTCCAATCTCTGCTGAGCTACAGGTCCCACTCCCAGCATGCGCCACAGTGATGTCACTCCAGTCTCTGCTGAGCTACAGGTCCTAGCATGCGCCGCAGTGATGTCACTCCAGTCTCTGCTGAGCTACAGCTCCCAGCATGCACTGCAGTGATGTCACACCAGTCTCCATAGAACTACAAGTCCCAGCATGAACTGCAGTGATGTCACACCAGCCTCTATAGAACTTCAGGTCCCAGCATGCACTGCAGTGATGTCACTCCAGTCTCTGCTGAGCTACAGGTCCCGGCATGCGCTGCAGTGATGTCACTCCAGTCTCTGCTGAGCTACAGCTCCCAGCATGCGCCGCAGTGATGTCACTCCAGTCTCTGCTGAGCTACAGGTCCCACTCCCAGCATGCGCCACAGTGATGTCACTCCAGTCTCTGCTGAGCTACAGGTCCTAGCATGCGCCGCAGTGATGTCACTCCAGTCTCTGCTGAGCTACAGCTCCCAGCATGCGCTGCAGTGATGTCACTCCAGTCTCTGCTGGGCTACAGGTCCCAGCATGCGCTGCAGTGATGTCACTCCAGTCTCTGCTGAGCTACAGGTCCCAGCATGCGCTGCAGTGATGTCACTCCAGTCTCTGCTGAGCTACAGGTCCCAGGATGCGCTGCAGTGATGTCACTCCAGTCTCTGCTGAGCTACAGGTCCCAGCATGCGCCGCAGTGATGTCACTCCAGTCTCTGCTGAGCTACAGCTCCCAGCATGCGCCGCAGTGATGTCACTCCAGTCTCTGCTGAGCTACAGCTCCCAGCATGCGCCGCAGTGATGTCACTCCAGTCTCTGCTGAGCTACAGGTCCCAGCATGCACTGCAGTGATGTCACTCCAGTCTCTGCTGAGCTACAGGTCCCAGCATGCGCCGCAGTGATGTGACTCCAGTCTCTGCTGAGTATCACGATCTGTTCCTGCTGGTGACGTTTGTGAACTGTATGGACTTCCTCTGTTCACCAGCAGATGTCCCCTCTCATTTCAAGAACATTGTACATTCCTCCTGAAGTTCCCTCTGCCCACCAGCAGAGGTCTCTGTATTCAAGAACTGTGTCTCTGCAGCCTTGGAAGAGGTCACATGACCATGCTGCAGAGTATAAAAGTCCAGCTACAACAGAACACTGTTGCTAGTTCATTGGTGATGATAGCCTAGAGCCTGTGTTCTGGTCCTTTCCCTGTTACCTGATTCCTGTTACCTGTAACCTGTCTGCCTGTTACCTGATTGTTTGATTCCCTGGTTTATGATATTGGCTTTGTCTGACTATTCTTCTGCTCACTGATTGTATTGCTTGATGTCCTGGTGTCTGATCTCGGCTTGTTGACTAACCTATTGCCTGCTGCATATGTCCTGCGCTTGGTTGTATATTATCCTGTGTATATATTAGTTAGTTAGCTTAGTTAGACAGGGTTCGGGGTTCACTGTGTGCACACTGTATATATTATTATTGGATTGTGTACGTCTGATCGCAAGACAATTGCCTGCAATCATATTGCTAGTTGTACAATTCATTTGTATTTATGTTCATGCACCAATTGCAGCATCACTTGTGTATATATCCTGTCCTTGTAAATAAATCATTACTTTATTTCACATTTACCCTGGTTTTGGTCTTCAGTATTTCCACATTAAGTGACATTCTGCATTCAGTGCAAATCTGTGTGCACTGCTCGTTACACTGAGCTACAGGTCCCAGCATGCACTGCAGTGATGTCACTCCAGTCTCTGCTGAGCTACAGCTCCCAGCATGCGCCGCAGTGATGTCACTCCAGTCTCTGCTGAGCTACAGGTCCCAGCATGCGCTGCAGTGATGTCACTCCAATCTCTGCTGAGCTACAGGTCCCACTCCCAGCATGCGCCACAGTGATGTCACTCCAGTCTCTGCTGAGCTACAGGTCCTAGCATGCGCCGCAGTGATGTCACTCCAGTCTCTGCTGAGCTACAGCTCCCAGCATGCACTGCAGTGATGTCACACCAGTCTCCATAGAACTACAAGTCCCAGCATGAACTGCAGTGATGTCACACCAGCCTCTATAGAACTTCAGGTCCCAGCATGCACTGCAGTGATGTCACTCCAGTCTCTGCTGAGCTACAGGTCCCGGCATGCGCTGCAGTGATGTCACTCCAGTCTCTGCTGAGCTACAGCTCCCAGCATGCGCCGCAGTGATGTCACTCCAGTCTCTGCTGAGCTACAGGTCCCAGCATGCACTGCAGTGATGTCACTCCAGTCTCTGCTGAGCTACAGGTCCCAGCATGCACTGCAGTGATGTCACTCCAGTCTCTGCTGAGCTACAGGTCCCAGCATGCATTGCAGTGATGTCACTCCAGTCTCTGCTGAGCTACAGGTCCCAGCATGCGCCGCAGTGATGTGACTCCAGTCTCTGCTGAGCTACAGGTCCCAGCATGCACTGCAGTGATGTCACTCCAGTCTCTGCTGAGCTACAGGTCCCAGCATGCGCTGCAGTGATGTCACTCCAGTCTCTGCTGAGCTACAGGTCCCACTCCCAGCATGCGCCACAGTGATGTCACTCCAGTCTCTGCTGAGCTACAGGTCCTAGCATGCGCCGCAGTGATGTCACTCCAGTCTCTGCTGAGCTACAGCTCCCAGCATGCGCTGCAGTGATGTCACTCCAGTCTCTGCTGGGCTACAGGTCCCAGCATGCGCTGCAGTGATGTCACTCCAGTCTCTGCTGAGCTACAGGTCCCAGCATGCGCTGCAGTGATGTCACTCCAGTCTCTGCTGAGCTACAGGTCCCAGCATGCGCCGCAGTGATGTCACTCCAGTCTCTGCTGAGCTACAGCTCCCAGCATGCGCCGCAGTGATGTCACTCCAGTCTCTGCTGAGCTACAGGTCCCAGCATGCGCCGCAGTGATGTCACTCCAGTCTCTGCTGAGCTACAGGTCCTAGCATGCGCCGCAGTGATGTCACTCCAGTCTCTGCTGACCTACAGGTCCCAGCATGCACTGCAGTCATATCACTCCAGTCTCTGCTGAGCCACAGGTCCCAGCATGCACTGCAGTGATGTCACTCTAGTCTCTGCTGAGCTACAGGTCCCAGCATGCGCCACAGTGATGTTTCTCCAGTCTCTGCTGAGCTACAGCTCCCAGCATGCACTGCAATCATATCACTCCAGTCTCTGCTAAGCTACAGGTCCCAGCATGCACTGCAGTGATGTCACACCAGCCTCTGCTGAGCTACAGGTCCCAGCATGCACTGCAGTGATGTCACTCCAGCCTCTGCAGAGCTACAGCTCCCCGCATGCGCTGCAGTGATGTCACTCCAGCCTCTGCTGAGCTACAGCTCCCAGCATGCACTGAAGTGATGTCACTCCAGTCTCTTCTGAGCTACAGGTCCCAGCATGCACTGCAGTGATGTTACTCCAGTCTCTGCTGAGCAACAGGTCCCAGCATGCACTGCAGTGATGTCACTCCAGTCTCTGCTGAGCAACAGGTCCCAGCATGCGCTGCAGTGATGTCACTCCAGTCTCTGCTGAGCTACAGTTCCCAGCATGCACTGCAGTGATGTCACTCCAGTCTCTTCTGAGCTACAGGTCCCAGCATGCACTGCAGTGATGTCACTCCAGTCTCTGCTGAGCAACAGGTCCCAGCATGCGCTGCAGTGATGTCACTCCAGCCTCTGCTGAGCTACAGGTCCCAGCATGCACTGCAGTGATGTCACTCCAGTCTCTGCTGAGCAACAGGTCCCAGCTAGGGTTGCCAGGTGTCCGGTTGTACACCGGACAGTCCGGTTTTTGTGCGCTGTGTCCGGTGCAAAAAGGCATGCTAAACCGGACAATTAAGTTGTCCGGTTTAGAGCCCCCCCCCCCCCCGCAGCACAGGAGGAGAACAGCGCAGCAGAGAGAGAGCTGGGAGCAGCGGTGGAGAAGGGGGGCAATCTCCCCCCCCTTCCTTCACCTTAGGGTGCTCTCTCTCCCCCGCTGTCTCCTCCAGGATGATGTGCAGGCTGGCGAGTGGCTGCAGGCGGAACTTACCTCTGTGTCGCTCCAGGGGCGGAAGTTCGGGTCCCGCGGCCGCTGAGATTCGACTCAAAAAAGATCCGGATCAAAGATCCGAATCATTCATGAGCCGGACAACACTAATCAGTCGGAATAGTGTTGTCCGGCTCATGAATGATTCGAATCTTTGATCCGGATCTTTTTTGAGTCGAATCTCAGCGGCTGCGGGACCCGAACTTCCGGCGCCTGCGACACAGAGGTAAGTTCCGCCCGCAGCCACCCGCCAGCCTGCACATCATATTGGAGGAGACAACGGGGGAGAGAGAGCACCCTAAGGTGTGGGAAGGGGGGGGGAGATTGCTCCCCTTCTCCACCGCTGCTCCCAGCTCTCTCTCTGCTGCACTGTTCTCCTCCTGCGGCGGGGGGGGGGGGGGGGGCGGGGGGCACCTGGCTACCTAACCTATTCTGGGCACATATAGCCCCTGGCTACCTATTCTGGGCACATATACCCCCTGGCTACCTATTCTGGGCACATATAGCCCCTGGCTACCTATTCTGGGCACATATAGCCCCTGGCTACCTATTCCGGGCACATATAGCCCCTGGCTAACTATTCTGGGCACATATAGCCCCTGGCTACCTATTCCGGGCACATATAGCCCCTGGCTACCTATTCTGGGCACATATAGCTCCTGGCTACCTATTCTGGGCACATATACCCCCTGGCTACCTATTCTGGGCACATATACCCCCTGGCTACATATACTGGGACATATATACCCCTGCCTACGTATACTGGGACATTTACACCCCTGCCTACATATACTGGGACATATATACCCCCTGGCTACATATACTGGGCACATATATCCCTGGCTACATATACTGGGAACACTGGCTGTTTGTCATTATGTGCATTTAGTGGTGAAAAGCTGTCTCTTTTGTGCATTTACTGGTGAAAAGCTGTCTCTTATTATGTGCATTTACTGGTGAAAAGCTGTGTCTTATTATGTGCATTTACTGGTGAAAAGCTGTCTCTTGTGCATTTACTGGGGAAAAGCTGTCTCTTATTATGTGCATTTACTGGCGAAAAGGTGTCTCTTATAATGTGCATTTACTGGTGAAAAGCTGTCTCTTATGTGCAGTTACTGGTGAAAAACTGTCTCTTATGTGCACTGGACCAGTACTACTGGTGAGGACAGTTAGTGACATGGCTATGTACTCTGTAATGTGCTGCAGAAGATGTCAGTGCGATATAAATACTATAATTTTTTTTTTTTTAAAAAGCCCATTGCTTAGCCCCACTCTACATAAAAGTGCGCTTCTGACTCTGCCCCTAACTCCACCCCTAACTCCACCCCCTGTCCGGTTTTCTCCATCAGCCGACCTGGCAACCCTAGTCCCAGCATGCACTGCAGTGATGTCACTCCAGTCTCTGCTGAGCAACAGGTCCCAGCATGCGCTGCAGTGATGTCACTCCAGTCTCTGCTGAGCTATAGTTCCCAGCATGCACTGCAGTGATGTCACTCCAGTCTCTTCTGAGCTACAGGTCCCAGCATGCACTGCAGTGATGTCACTCCAGTCTCTGCTGAGCAACAGGTCCCAGCATGCACCGCAGTCATATCACTCCAGTCTCTGCTGAGCTACAGCTCCCAGCATGCACTGCAGTGATGTCACACCAGTCTCCATAGAACTACAAGTCCCAGCATGCACTGCAGTGATGTCACACCAGCCTCTATAGAACTTCAGGTCCCAGCATGCACTGCAGTGATGTCACTCCAGTCTCTGCTGAGCTACAGGTCCCGGCATGCGCTGCAGTGATGTCACTCCAGTCTCTGCTGAGCTACAACTCCCAGCATGCGCTGCAGTGATGTCACTCCAGTGTCTGCTGAGCTACAGGTCCCAGCATGCGCTGCAGTGATGTCACTCCATTCTCTGCTGAGCTACAGGTCCCACTCCCAGCATGCGCCACAGTGATGTCACTCCAGTCTCTGCTGAGCTACAGGTCCTAGCATGCGCCGCAGTGATGTCACTCCAGTCTCTGCTGAGCTACAGCTCCCAGCATGCGCTGCAGTGATGTCACTCCAGTCTCTGCTGAGCTACAGGTCCCAGCATGCGCTGCAGTGATGTCACTCCAGTCTCTGCTGAGCTACAGCTCCCAGCATGAGCTGCAGTGATGTCACTCCAGTCTCTGCTGAGCTACAGGTCCCAGCATGCGCTGCAGTGATGTCACTCCAGTCTCTGCTGAGCTACAGGTCCTAGCATGCGCCGCAGTGATGTCACTCCAGTCTCTGCTGAGCTACAGCTCCCAGCATGCGCTGCAGTGATGTCACTCCAGTCTCTGCTGAGCTACAGGTCCCAGCATGCGCTGCAGTGATGTCACTCCAGTCTCTGCTGAGCTACAGGTCCCAGCATGCGCCGCAGTGATGTCACTCCAGTCTCTGTTGAGCTACAGGTCCTAGCATGCGCCACAGTGATTTCACTCCAGTCTCTGCTGAGCTACAGGTCCTAGCATGCGCCGCAGTGATGTCACTCCAGTCTCTGCTGAACTACAGCTCCCAGCATGCGCCGCAGTGATGTCACTCCAGTCTCTGCTGAGCTACAGGTCCCAGCATGCGCCGCAGTGATGTCACTCCAGTCTCTGCTGACCTACAGGTCCCAGCATGCGCCGCAGTGATGTTTCTCCAGTCTCTGCTGAGCTACAGCTCCCAGCATGCACTGCAGTCATATCACTCCAGTCTCTGCTGAGCCACAGGTCCCAGCATGCACTGCAGTGATTCACTCTAGTCTCTGCTGAGCTACAGGTCCCAGCATGCGCCACAGTGATGTTTCTCCAGTCTCTGCTGAGCTACAGCTCCCAGCATGCACTGCAGTCATATCACTCCAGTCTCTGCTAAGCTACAGGTCCCAGCATGCACTGCAGTGATGTCACACCAGCCTCTGCTGAGTTACAGGTCCCAGCATGCACTGCAGTGATGTCACTCCAGCCTCTGCAGAGCTACAGCTCCCCGCATGCGCTGCAGTGATGTCACTCCAGCCTCTGCTGAGCTACAGCTCCCAGCATGCACTGCAGTGATGTCACTCCAGTCTCTTCTGAGCTACAGGTCCCAGCATGCACTGCAGTGATTGTCACTCCAGTCTCTGCTGAGCAACAGGTCCCAGCATGCACTGCAGTGATGTCACTCCAGTCTCTGCTGAGCAACAGGTCCCAGCATGCGCTGCAGTGATGTCACTCCAGTCTCTGCTGAGCAACAGGTCCCAGCATGCACTGCAGTGATGTCACTCCAGCCTCTGCTGAGCTACAGGTCCCAGCATGCACTGCAGTGATGTCACTCCAGTCTCTGTTGAGCTACAGGTCCCAGCATGCGCCGCAGTGATGTCACTCCAGTCTCTTCTGAGCTACAGGTCCCAGCATGCACTGCAGTGATGTGACTCCAGTCTCTGCTGAGCTACAGGTCCCAGCATGCACTGCAGTGATGTGACTCCAGTCTCTGCTGAGCTACAGCTCCCAGCATGCACTGCAGTGATGTCACTCCAGTCTCTGCTGAGCTACAGGTCCCAGCATGCGCTGCACTGATGTCACTCCAGTCTCTGCTGAGCTACAGCTCCCAGCATGCACTGCAGTGATGTCACTCCAGTCTCTGTTGAGCTACAGGTCCCAGCATGCGCTGCAGTGATGTGACTCCAGCCTCTGCTGAGCTACAGCTCCCAGCATGCACTGCAGTGATGTGACTCCAGCCTCTTCAGAGCTACAGCTCCCCGCATGCGCTGCAGTGATGTCACTCCAGCCTCTGCTGAGCTACAGCTCCCGTCATGCGCCGCAGTGATGTCACTCCAGTCTCTTCTGAGCTACAGGTCCCAGCATGCACTGCAGTGATGTCACTCCAGTCTCTGCTGAGCTACAGGTCCCAGCATGCACTGCAGTGATGTCACTCCAGTCTCTGCTGAGCAACAGGTCCCAGCATGCATCGCAGTGATGTCTCTCCAGTCTCTGCAGAGCTACAGGTCCCAGCATGCACTGCAGTGATGTGACTCCAGTCTCTGCTGAGCTACAGCTCCCAGCATGCACTGCAGTGATGTCACTCCAGTCTCTATAGAAAGGGGTTAGACCAGGGCTGGGCAAACTTTGCTGCAGACTGCGGGCTGCATTTCTAAAATTTTTCCCCTTCTCCCTCCCTGCAGATTCGCGTGCGGAAAAATACGGTGGGTTAAAACTCCTGTGTGGGGTCTCCATGGCAACAGGGAGTCATCATGTGACATGCATCACATGACACGCTAGCATATTACATGCTGACTGCCAGCGTGTAATATGCTGGCATGTCATGTGACGCATGTCACTTGGCGCCCTGTTGCCATGGAGATGCGACTCTGCTATCACTGAGTCACACCTGGTGTGATGTAAAAAACTGAAGCTGGGTGAAGGGCGGAGTCGGACTCGAAGAGCGTCCAGCGGTGTCGGCAAGCTGTCCCTTCATCCCCCAAGTCCCAGACACTTGCCTGACCCCTGTGGTTCACATGTTTGGCAACTTGACTGCCTAAGTGTGCCAGCCCGCTGCTTGCCCCTTGCTTCCTGGTACCCTAGGCCATGACCTCTGTGGCCTTGCCTGAAATCCGGCCATGTCAATGCTTATGTCTTTGTTCACAGTGGGGAGCGTGGCCAGAGGATAAAGAGGGACCCTGCGATGTAATGGTGGCCTGTAAGAGGATCCAGGAAACCTCTGAACCGCCATTAGGGGGCAAACCTCATGTCAGCTTGTTATGTTGGCTATGAAATAGCCAATATATTGTTCTTCGAGTTCAGCTTATTCTTCTTCTTATTATTATTACCGCCCCCCCATTTTCTAAACGCTACTCCTCCCACAGTTTCAGGGGTACAAGCCCCAAACTTTCCACACTTATTCGTCTTATAGCGAAGTACGTTGCTTGTGCTTTATTAAGCGATCCCACCCTCGGGGCCCCTGCGGCGGACCCCGGAAGACCCCTTTTTTCGTATTGACTTTGACAGGGAAAAATTTCAAATCTCTGCCACTCGTACAATTTTGAAGCTACACTCCCCATACTCGGACCACATATTGTTGGTGTCACCCCAAATAGAAATATGTATTTTGGGGAGTCACCCCAAAGTGGGCGGAGCTACCAGCGGCCAATTAAATTTAGCAATTTTCTATACGCTACTCCTCCTAGAGTTTTAGGAGTAGAATTCTGAAACTTTGCACACTTGTTCGCCTCATACCCGAATAGGTTGTTTGTGCTTTTTTAAGCAATCCCACCCTCCGGGCCCCTGTTGCGGACCCCCAAAGACCCCATTTTTCCCATAGACTTTCATTGGAAAATTTTAAACTTCTGCCACTCATACTGCTTTGAAGTTACACTCACCAAACTTGGGTCACTTAGTCATGGGGTGAAGCTGAAGCATACTGTCACATTTTGGGGACCCTAAAAAGTGGGCGGGGCCAAAAACCGCCAATCAGATTTTCACTATTTACTTCAATGGGAAAATTTAAACAGCTGCAATTCTCACTGTATTAAAGCCAGGGTTCCCAGACTTGGCACACTGGGTCACTGGGTGACTGGGGTTAAAATGTGGCAAGGTGGGCGGAGCCACCTGCAGCCAATCAGACACATAGCCAACATCCTGTGGTTTCTTCAGAAACGACACAATCTAGTTAACTTTGTGTTTATAAACTAAAGTACAGTCATTCATTTCATAGGGTTTCTATCAGAGTCTAGCAGCTAGGAGTGAAAAAATGGCAAGTACCCAAAGCAAACAATAACCTGCCTGGCAGGATAAGAGGCACAAACACTGCAAATATGGCCTGACACAAGAACAATGCAGGAAGGTAATAAAATTTGCTAGCCCCAAAGATCAGTGGCAAGTGCCCCGGATCTATTCTGGGGTGCCCTGGATGTCCCCCAGGCAGAGTCAGCTGTGGTGCTTAAATGGCTGGCATGCTGGGAGCTGTAGTGCATAAATCGGGGGTATGCTGGGTGCTGTGGTGCCTCTATGTGGCCATACTGGGTGCTGTGGTGCCTTTATGGGAGCGAGCATGCAGGGAGCTGTGGTTCTTCTCTGGGGGCATGCTGGGAGTTGTGGTGCCTCAATGGGAGGCGGGTGGGAGCATGGGAGGGGGTCCAGTAGATGGTCAGGGAATGCTATGAGGGAGCTGCCAGGTGACTCTGCCTAGTTATGTGACACTGCCTAGTTACAGTATGTGATATGCTGCATTATTATTATTTTTTTGTATTAGAGAGAGGGGGCTCCATCCAACATTTTGCTGGGCAGGCCTCATTCACATTTGGCTCCACCCATGACCACACCCACATTGTGGTGCACATCCACACACCCATTTTCTGGCTGCAGTGCCCAAAAGTGCCCCGGATCTCTTAGGATCCTAGCGATGCCCCTGGTAATACCGATATGCTGTATATGTCCTGAATATTAAACATTAGTGCCATATATCTGCAGTAATGAGCCCAGCAGGGATGCCACGCCTCTTAGGGCCGGTTCACACCGGTGACTGCCGGCGGCGCGTTTAGCCAAACGCTTTTATGTGAAATA
The DNA here is from genome assembly GCF_040937935.1 of Hyperolius riggenbachi. Lineage (NCBI taxonomy): Eukaryota > Metazoa > Chordata > Amphibia > Anura > Hyperoliidae > Hyperolius > Hyperolius riggenbachi. The sequence goes on from NC_090647.1 coordinate 560,063,347, forward strand.
ACAGAAAAGTATTTAGCATTGGTTTCCGTTGTTCCTTTGTGTTTTGAGCCCCAAGCCTAGGAGGACATGGAACTGCCAAACCCGACCCCCGCTAGATGCTACACGCAGTGTCTCTGGGATTTTCTCATATTTACCGGAAAATGACAGTATACGCATTTATCTCAATCTGGGAAGCGGTTCATCCTGACGGTAATGAGTCATGCGGCTGCCGGCAGTCACCCGTGTGAACCAGCTCTTATATGCCTGCCGTGACCTCTGCCGACAGTCACCAGTGTGAACCCGCTCGTATGTGCCTGCCGTGACCTCTGCCGACAGTCACCAGTGTGAGCCTGCTCTTGTGTGCCTGCCGTGACCTCTGCCGGCAGTCACCAGTGTGAACCCGCTCTTGTGTGCCTGCCATGACCTCTGCCAGCAGTCACCAGTGTGAACCAGCTCTTATGTGCCTGCCATGACCTCTGACGGCAGTCACCAGTGTGAGCCCGCTCTTGTGTGCCTGCCATGACCTCTGACGGCAGTCACCAGTGTGAACCCGCTCTTGTGTGCCTGCCATGACCTCTGCCGGCAGTCACCAGTGTGAACCAGCTCTTATGTGCCTGCCGTGACCTCTGCCGACAGTCACCAGTGTGAACCCGCTCGTATGTGCCTGCCGTGACCTCTGCCGACAGTCACCAGTGTGAGCCCGCTCTTGTGTGCCTGCCGTGACCTCTGCCGGCAGTCACCAGTGTGAACCCGCTCTTGTGTGCCTGCCATGACCTCTGCCAGCAGTCACCAGTGTGAACCAGTTCTTATGTGCCTGCCATGACCTCTGACGGCAGTCACCAGTGTGAACCCGCTCTTGTGTGCCTGCCATGACCTCTGACGGCAGTCACCAGTGTGAACCCGCTCTTGTGTGCCTGCCATGACCTCTGCCGGCAGTCACCAGTGTGAACCAGCTCTTGTGTGCCTGCCGTGACCTCTGCCAGCAGTCACCAGTGTGACCCAGCTCTTATGTGCCTGCCATGACCTCTGCCGGCAGTCACCAGTGTAAACCCGCTCTTGTGTGCCTGCCATGACCTCTGCCGGCAGTCACCAGTGTGAACCCGCTCTTGTGTGCCTGCCATGACCTCTGCCGGCAGTCACCAGTGTGAACCAGCTCTTGTGTGCCTGCCGTGACCTCTGCCGGCAGTCACCAGTGTAAACCAGCTCTTATATGCCTGCCATGACCTCTGCCGGCAGTCACCAGTGTGAACCAGCTCTTGTGTGCCTGCCGTGACCTCTGCCAGCAGTCACCAGTGTGACCCAGCTCTTATGTGCCTGCCATGACCTCTGCCGGCAGTCACCAGTGTGAACCAGCTCTTATGTGCCTGCCATGACCTCTGCCGGCAGTCACCAGTGTGAACCAGCTCTTATGTGCCTGCCATGACCTCTGCCGGCAGTCACCAGTGTGACAATTGCAAATTGTTAGTGAAACTAACATCCTCCAAGTGGTAGACAGGTCATGTGTGTGCTCATTGTGTATTTGAATCCCATGAGTGGGGTGTGCACTTTTTTGCAGGTAAGCACTCATCTGTTTTTAAGTAGCGCTGTTCATTTCTTTGCTGTGTTTGATTTAATTCTGGTCAGCTGCTCCCACTTGTTAGTGTTTCTTTGGTGTATATGCAGAGCCTCTGTTTGGTTCAAGGTGCGTTCGTAGTTCCTGGGGGGGCTCAGCGCATCTCTGAGCTGAGGCCATTCAGGGGCGGCCTGGTGATGCGCTGATCCCACTTTTTCTGCGCAATTCTTAATTTTACTGGTAGCGCGCCCAGGCTATGCATATGCACAGGTAGGTTTTAGTTAGTGTTAGGTCCCCTCCCATGGAGGAAAGACTTCTACGACAGTGGGAGGGACAAGTACCTAACAATTGCAAATTGTTAGTGAAACTAACATCCTCCAAGTGGTAGACAGGTCATGTGTGTGCTCATTGTGTATTTGAATCCCATGAGTGGGGTGTGCACTTTTTTGCAGGTAAGCACTCATCTGTTTTTAAGTAGCGCTGTTCATTTCTTTGCTGAGTCACCAGTGTGAACCCGCTCTTATGTGCCTGCCATGACCTCTGCCGGCAGTCACCCGTGTGAACCCGCTCTTATGTGCCTGCCATGACCTCTGACAGCAGTCACCAGTGTGAACCAGCTCTTATGTGCCTGCCATGACCTCTGCCGGCAGTCACCAGTGTGAACCCGCTCTTGTGTGCCTGCCATGACCTCTGCCGGCAGTCACCAGTGTGAACCCGCTCTTGTGTGCCTGCCATGACCTCTGCCGGCAGTCACCAGTGTGAACCAGCTCTTGTGTGCCTGCCGTGACCTCTGCCGGCAGTCACCAGTGTGAACCAGCTCTTATGTGCCTGCCATGACCTCTGCCGGCAGTCACCAGTGTAAACCAGCTCTTATGTGCCTGCCATGACCTCTGCCGGCAGTCACCAGTGTGAACCCGCTCTTGTGTGCCTGCCATGACCTCTGCCGGCAGTCACCAGTGTGAACCAGCTCTTGTGTGCCTGCCGTGACCTCTGCCGGCAGTCACCAGTGTAAACCAGCTCTTATATGCCTGCCTAGACCTCTGCCGGCAGTCACCAGTGTGAACCAGCTCTTGTGTGCCTGCCGTGACCTCTGCCAGCAGTCACCAGTGTGACCCAGCTCTTATGTGCCTGCCATGACCTCTGCCGGCAGTCACCAGTGTGAACCAGCTCTTGTGTGCCTGCCGTGACCTCTGCCAGCAGTCACCAGTGTGACCCAGCTCTTATGTGCCTGCCATGACCTCTGCCGGCAGTCACCAGTGTAAACCCGCTCTTGTGTGCCTGCCATGACCTCTGCCGGCAGTCACCAGTGTGAACCCGCTCTTGTGTGCCTGCCGTGACCTCTGCCGGCAGTCACCAGTGTAAACCAGCTCTTATATGCCTGCCATGACCTCTGCCGGCAGTCACCAGTGTGAACCAGCTCTTGTGTGCCTGCCGTGACCTCTGCCAGCAGTCACCAGTGTGACCCAGCTCTTATGTGCCTGCCATGACCTCTGCCGGCAGTCACCAGTGTAAACCCGCTCTTGTGCGCCTGCCATGACCTCTGCCGGCAGTCACCAGTGTGAACCCGCTCTTGTGTGCCTGCCATGACCTCTGCCGGCAGTCACCAGTGTGAACCAGCTCTTGTGTGCCTGCCGTGACCTCTGCCGGCAGTCACCAGTGTAAACCAGCTCTTATATGCCTGCCATGACCTCTGCCAGCAGTCACCAGTGTGAACCAGCTCTTGTGTGCCTGCCGTGACCTCTGCCAGCAGTCACCAGTGTGAACCCGCTCTTGTGTGCCTGCCATGACCTCTGCCGACTATCACCTGCTGTACCTTGTGCAGGATGCCGTCTGTGCATGATCTGTGTTGAATAAAATAATACTAAACGATAATAGTATAAAATCACTGTAGTCAGCATAAGCGCTTTCCTCTGAACGTCTCACACATACATACAGTATGTCTAGAATTTCCCAAGTGTAAAAGTAGCTGCACTCCCTCCCTAAACATCTCTCACATTCCTACTCCCCCTCTTTATTGCTTGGCTTACTGCAACCCACGCTGAGGCCTATGGGCACATATTTACTGTCATGCATATATATCCTTCATGTCACTGCATAGCCCACAACTGTCCCTCTTCGGGAGCCCTGTCCCTCTTTCCTCCTCATTTGTCCCTCTTTCAGGACTTTGTCCCTCTTTCTATGTAAAAATATATATATATATATATATATATATATATATATATATATATATATATATATATATACATACTAGCTGATTGCCCGGCGTTGCCCGGGTATGTATTTGTCTGGTGTTGGCTTTGCATACTTTTTTTAACCCTAACACACAATTACTCAATGACCAAGTTTGTGTGCTTTGCAGTCTTTGGTATCAATAATTTGCATTGAAATAAAAAAAACTGATTGGCTGTTTGTAGCTCCACACCCTTTTCTGAATTTAAACCCAAGTCACCCAATGACCAACTGTACCAGGTTTGAGGCCTGTGCCATTAACAGTGCAAGAATGGCAGCAATTAAATATTCCCATTGAAAAGCAATAGGTGAAGTTTGATTAACTTTTGTAGGCTCCACCCACTTTTCTGAATATTAATTCCAGTCACCCAGTGACCAAATGTGCAAAGTTTAAAAGCCCTGCCATTAAGGCCCCGTTCACACTTGCGGTTTTGCGAAAACCGCACCGGATGTCCGGACCGCACCGGAGCCGGATCGGACCTGAACCGTACGGTTCCTGTCCGGATCCGGTCCGGTTGCATACGGTTTCCGTGCGGTATGAACACGGTTGCGGTCCGGATCCGGATTCTTAAAGAGATAACAACCTGTATAAATACCTGGGGTTCTGGGAGGTCAGCAGAAGCTCTGGGGTCATTGTTGGAGACAGCTGGACGTGTGGAGACCATCCTTGGATACAGAGACAGCAGTTGGGACCATGGATCCAGTCATTTTTTACGCTTATTACCTGGGAATTCTCTCCTTCCTGTTGTTTACCTACTACTATGTGGGGAGAAGGCGTGCTCCTCGCAGGAGATGGTGGGTGCACCTTCTACTAGCCAGGAGGCAGAGGAAGGGAGAGTTCCAGGCCCTCTACCGGGACCTCAGACGACACCCACAGAAGTTCTACAGCTACACTCGGATGTCTATTCCCCTGTAAGTATATAGGCCTAAATACACCAACCCCCACCATTCCTAAACACCACACCCTCACCCCCACAACACCTCATCCCTGTATACGTAGCTAAACACACCACCCTGACCCCCACACCCCTGTATACCTAGCTATACACTACACCCCCACCCTCCACAACACTCCCAAACCTCTGTAAACACACCTCCCCCATCAGGGGCGAGCCTGGGGTGCCTGGCACCTGGGTGCAAGATTTTCTCTGGCGCCTATGGGAGTGGTTAAATTAACCACGCCCAACCACATAACCACACCCATGTCTTGCCTAATCACACCCACACCTTCCACCTCTTTCCGCATGCATGTGATACCCCATTCCTACCCCTCTTCCATGGGCTTGCTCCTGGCTGGCTTTGGCTTCCTGCGAGTCTGCTAGTCTCTGGATTGACTCAGGCTGAGAGGCTCTGCGAGTGCGACGCAGTCACACACTGCATATTTATGGCTGCCTGCGGCCACCCTACTCTCGCTGTCGTAGGCTCCTCCCCCCGCCAAGCCCAAGCGTGAGGTGGGCTGCCTGTATCTTTCCCGTTGCGCCGCGCAGCCTGCCAGTGTTGCCAACCTTTCACGTTATTTTTTTACTGACAAATACCTAAAAATTTACTGACAAAAGATTATTTTTACTGACAAAATTTCCCCACTAAATGCACATAAGAGACAGCTTTTCCCCCATGTAAATGCACATAACAAGAGACAGCTTTTCCCCATGTAAATGCACATAAGAGACCGCTTTTCACCAGCAAATGCACATAACAAGAGACCGCTTTTCACCAGCAAATGCACATAACAAGAGACCGCTTTTCACCAGCAAATGCACATAACAAGAGACCGCTTTTCACCAGCAAATGCACATAACAAGAGACCGCTTTTCACCAGCAAATGTACATAACAAGAGACCGCTTTTCACCAGCAAATGTACATAACAAGAGACCGCTTTTCACCAGCAAATGCACATAACAAGAGACCGCTTTTCACCAGCAAATGCACATAATAAGACAGCTTTTCACCAGCAAATGCACATAAGAGAGATTTTCACCAGTAAATGCACATAATGACAAACAGACAGTGTCCCCAGAATATATAGCCAGGGATATATGTCCCCAGGATAGGTAGCCAGGGGGTATATGCGCCCAGGATAGGTAGCCAGGCGGTATATGCGCCCAGGATAGGTAGCCAGGGGGTATGCGCGCCCAGGATAGGTAGCCAGGGGGTATGTGCGCCCAGGATAGGTAGCCAGGGGGTATGTGCGCCCAGGATAGGTAGCCAGGGGGTATGCGCGCCCAGGATAGGTAGCCAGGGGGTATGCGCGCCGAGGATAGGTAGCCAGGGGGTATGCGCGCCCAGGATAGGTAGCCAGGGGGTATGCGCGCCCAGGATAGGTAGCCAGGGGGTATGCGCGCCCAGGATAGGTAGCCAGGGGGTATGTGCGCCCAGGATAGGTAGCCAGGGGGTATGCGCGCCCAGGATAGGTAGCCAGGGGGTATGCGCGCCCAGGATAGGTAGCCAGGGGGTATCTGTGCCCAGGATAGGTAGCCAGGTGGTATCTGTGCCCAGGATAGGTAGCCAGGTGGTATCTGTGCCCAGGATAGGTAGCCAGGTGGTATCTGTGCCCAGGATAGGTAGCCAGGTGGTATCTGTGCCCAGGATAGGTAGCCTGGTGGTATCTGTGCCCAGGATAGGTGGCCAGGTGATATCTGTGCCCAGGATAGGTGGCCAGGTGATATCTGTGCCCAGGATAGGTAGCCAGGTGGTATCTGTGCCCAGGATAGGTAGCCAGGGGGTATGTGCGCCCAGGATAGGTAGCCAGGGGGTATGTGCGCCCAGGATAGGTAGCCAGGGGGTATGTGCGCCCAGGATAGGTAGCCAGGGGGTATCTGTGCCCAGGATAGGTAGCCAGGTGGTATCTGTGCCCAGGATAGGTGGCCAGGTGATATCTGTGCCCAGGATAGGTAGCCAGGGGGTATGTGCGCCCAGGATAGGTAGCCAGGTGGTATCTGTGCCCAGGATAGGTGGCCAGGTGATATCTGTGCCCAGGATAGGTAGCCAGGGGGTATGTGCGCCCAGGATAGGTAGTGAGTGACAGGAGCGCGCCCCGCCGCCGCCGCTCCCTCCTCCGCTCCCCCCTCACCCTTCAGCAGCCCTTCAGACCTCAATCAGCGGGCGACCCGACCAGGAAAAGGGCGCCGGACGCACCCGCTCTATATGCGGAAGTGATGTCACTTCCGCATATCAGTGCGGCGTGCTAGG